>NC_053022.1:465962786-466301404 GCF_003073215.2 Triticum urartu
TCTTCCGCCTCTTCTTCCCCCTTACTCCCGCTGGAGCTACCGGAGGACAAGTTCACCGTCGCCAGCGCCGCCAGATCCTCGGGAGCTTCCGCAGGCACCAGCCCGTCACCGTTGAAGGTGGGCATGGCATTCACCACCTGCTCCCAGTCGTCGCGAAGGAACAGGGGGACGGGGGCGCCCACCAGACTTGCCACGTCTCCCCCGACCAAGGGGAGGGCAGCAGCCATATTTTCGTCGGTCAGGGCCTCGGAGCTCAGATGCAAGGCGGCGTCCGCTTCCCCAAGCCTCCACATCGGGAGCGAGTGCTCCTGGAGTGGAGCCACCCGGCGCTCCAGAAACTCTCTCAGGAGCGTGGCCCCGATTAGCTTCGCTGCCCCTAAGTTGCTTGGCCTCAGGTCCGCGTTCATCCTCTTCAGCACCGCCTTCGCACGAGGGTCGACGAGCTCCGTGCGGTACTACGCGTCGACAGCCTTGGGCTGCTCCGTAGGCAACACCAGACGGGGGTGGATGCGCCCGACATCCACCATGATCCACTTGCTTCGGAAGCCTTCGATCCTCTTCCCACGCTTCGAGATAGCATTGGAGTTGGAGTACGCGATGAAGCTCGCGCATGCGGAGATATGGCCACCAGAAACCCGGAGGGAGAAAAAGTGGTGCAGCAAGGCCACCGAGGGCTTTACCCCAACGTGAGCCTCACAATAGTAAGCGAAAATCGCCAGGAGAAGAACGGAGTTGGGGTGGAGATGCAGAGCCTGCAAGTTGTACTGGCGGAGAACAGTAAAGAAGAACTCACAGAAAGGAGGCACCAGACCGGCGATGATGGCGCTCATGAAGAACGGATAGAAGGTTCTCCCCTTGCCCTCAGGCTGGTCGGTGTTGGAAATATGCCCTAGAGGCAATAATAAAAGTATTATTATTATATTTCTTTGATCATGATAATTGTCTTTATTCATGCTATAACTGTATTATCCGGAAATCGTAATACACGTGTGAATACATAGACCATAATATGTCCCTAGTAAGCCTCTAGTTGACTAGCTCGTTGATCAACAGATAGTCATGGTTTCCTGGCTATGGACATTGGATGTCATTGATAACGGGATCACATCATTAGGAGAATGATGTGATGGACAAGACCTAATCCTAAGCATAGCACAAGATCGTGTAGTTCGTTTGCTAGAGCTTTTCCAATGTCAAGTATCTTTTCCTTTGACCATGAGATCGTGTAACTCCCGGATACCGTAAGAGTGCTTTGGGTGTATCAAACGTCACAACGTAACTGGGTGACTATAAAGGTGCACTACAGGTATTTCTGAAAGTGTTTGTTGGGTTGACACGGATCGAGACTGGGATTTGTCACTCCATATAACGGAGAGGTATCACTGGGCCCACTCGGTAATGCATCATCATTATGAGCTCAAGGTGACCAAGTGGTTGATCACGGGATCATGCATTACGGTACGAGTAAAGTGACTTGCCGGTAACGAGACTGAACAAGGTATTGGGATACCAATGATCGAGTCTCGGGCAAGTAACATACCGATTGACAAAGGGAATTGTATACGGGGTTGATTAAATCCTCGACATCGTGGTTCATCCGATGAGATCATCGTGGAGCATGTGGGAGCCAACATGGGTATCCAGATCCCGCTGTTGGTTATTGACCGGAGAGTCGTCCCGGTCATGTCTGCATGTCTCCCGAACCCGTAGGGTCTACACACTTAAGGTTCGGTGACGCTAGGGTTATGAAGATATGTGTATGCAGTAACCCGAATATTGTTCGGAGTCCCGGATGAGATCCCGGACGTCACGAGGAGTTCCGGAATGGTCCGGAGGTAAAGAATTATATATAGGAAGTGCTGTTTCGGCCATCGGGACAAGTTTCGGGGTTATCGGTATTGTACCGGGACCATCGGAGGGGTCCCGGGGGCCCACCGGGTGGGGCCACCTGTCCCGGGGGGCCACATGGGCTGTAGGGGGTGCGCCTTGGCCTACATGGGCCAAGGGCACCAGCCCTACTAGGCCCATTCGCCTAGGGTTTCCTCCACTTAAGGGAAGAGTCCCAATGGTGGAAGGCACCTCTAGGTGCCTTGGGGGGGAGGGAAACCTCCCCTTGGCCGCCGCACCTAGGAGATTGGATCTCCTAGGCTGGCGCACCCCCCCTTGGCCCTCCTATATATAGTTGGGGAGAGGAGGGACTTCAGACCTCAGCCTTTGGTGCTTCCCTCTCCCCTGTTACATCTCTCTCTCGTAGTATAGGCGAAGCCCTGCTACTGTGACGCCCTGCATCCACCACCACGCCGTCGTGCTGCTGGATCTTCATCAACCTCTCCTCCCCCCTTGCTGGATCAAGAAAGGAGGAGACGTCATCCGTTCCGTACGTGTGTTGAACGCGGAGGCACCGTCCGTTCGGTGCTAGGATCTCCGGTGATTTGAATCACGTCGCGTTCGACTACATCATCCCCGTTCTTTGAACGCTTCCGCTCGCAATCTACAAGGTACGTAGATGCATCCGATCACTCGTTGCTAGATGAACTCCTAGATGGATCTTGGTGAAACCGTAGGAAAATTTTTGTTTTCTGCAACGTTCCCCAACAGTGGTATCAGAGCCAGGTTTATGCGTAGTTCTCTTGCACGAGTAGAACACAAAGTAGTTGTGGGCGTTGATTTTGTTCAATATGCTTGCCGTTACTAGTCTTATCTTGATTCGGCGGCATCGTGGGATGAAGCGGCCCGGACCGACCTTACACGTACTCTTACGTGAGACAGGTTCCACCGACTGACATGCACTAGTTGCATAAGGTGGCTAGCGGGTGTCTGTCTCTCCTACTTTAGTCGGATCGGATTCGATGAAAAGGGTCCTTATGAAGGGTAAATAGCAATTGGCATATCACGTTGTGGTCTTTGCGTAGGTAAGAAACGTTCTTGCTAGAAACCCATAGCAGCCACGTAAAACATGCAAACAACAATTAGAGGACGTCTAACTTGTTTTTGCAGGGTATGCTATGTGATGTGATATGGCCAAAAGGATGTGATGAATGATATATGTGATGTATGAGATTGATCATGTTCTTGTAATAGGAATCACGACTTACATGTCGATGAGTATGACGGTGACAGGATGATCATGGAGCCCCAAGATGGAGATCAAAGGAGCTATGTGATATTGGCCATATCATGTCACTATTATTATTTGATTACATGTGATGTTTATCATGTTTTGCATCTTGTTTACTTAGAACGACGGTAGTAAATAAGATGATCCCTTACAACAATTTCAAGAAGTGTTCTCCCCTAACTGTGCACCGTTGCTACAGTTCGTCGTTTCGAAGCACCACGTGTTAATCGGGTGTGATAGATCCTTACGTTCACATACAACGGGTGTAAGACAGTTTTACACAGCAAAAACACTTAGGGTTAACTTGACGAGCCTAGCATGTACAGACATGGCCTTGGAACACAGAGACCGAAAGGTCGAACACGAGTCGTATGGAAGATACGATCAACATGAAGATGTTCACCGACGATGACTCGTCCGTCTCATGTGTTAATCGGACACGGCCTAGTCGACTCGGATCGTGTAACACTTAGATGACTAGAGGGATGTCTAATCTGAGTGGGAGTTCATTAATAATTTGATTAGATGAACTTAATTATCATGAACTTAGTCTAAAATCTTTACAATATGTCTTGTAGATCAAATGGCCAACGTTGTATTCAATTTCAACGCGTTCCTAGAGAAAACCAAGCTGAAAGACGATGGAAGCAACTATACGGACTGGGTCCGGAACCTGAGGATCATCCTCATAGCTGCCAAGAAAGATTATGTCCTACAAGCACCGCTAGGTGATCCACCCGTCCCACAGAACCAAGACGCTATGAACGCTTGGCAGACACGTACTGATGACTACTCCCTCGTTTAGTGCGGCATGCTTTACAGCTTAGAGCCGGGGCTCCAAAAGCGTTTTGAGAGACATGGAGCATATGAGATGTTTGAAGAGCTAAAAATGGTTTTTCAAGCTCATGCCCGGATCGAGAGATATGAAGTCTCCGATAAGTTCTTCAGCTGTAAGATGGAGGAAAATAGTTCTGTCAGTGAGCACATACTCACTATGTCTGGGTTACATAACCGCTTGACTCAGCTGGGAGTTAATCTCCCGGATGACGCGGTCATTGACAAAATCCTCCAGTCGCTTCCACCAAGCTACAAGAGCTTTGTGATGAACTTCAATATGCAGGGGATGGTAAAGACCATTCCTGAAGTATTTGCTATGCTGAAATCAGCAGAGGTAGAAGTCAAGAAGGAACATCAAGTGTTGATGATGAATAAAACCACTAAGTTCAAGAAGGGCAAGGGTAAAAAGAACTTCAAGAAGGACGGCAAGGAAGTTGCTGCGCCCGGCAAGCAAGCTGTCGGGAAGAAGTCAAAGAATGGACCCAAGCCTGAGACAGAGTGCTTTTATTGCAAAGGGAAGGGTCACTTGAAGCGGAACTGCCCCAAATACTTAGCGGACAAGAAGGCTGGGAACACCAAAGGTATATTTGATATACATGTAATTGATGTGTACCTTACCAGTACTCGTAGTAACTCCTGGGTATTTGATACCGGTGCCGTTGCTCATATTTGTAACTCACCATAGGAGCTGCGGAATAAACGGAAACTGGCGAAGGACGAGGTGACGATGCGCGTCGGGAATGGTTCCAAGGTCGATGTGATCGCCGTCGGCACGCTACCTCTACATTTACCTACGGGATTAGTTATAAACCTCAATAATTGTTATTTAGTGCCATGTTTGAGCATGAACATTGTATCAGGATCTCGTTTAATACGAGATGGCTACTCATTTAAATCCGAGAATAATGGTTGTTCTATTTATATGAGAGATATGTTTTATGGTCATGCTCCGATAGTCAATGGTTTATTCTTAATGAATCTCGAGCATATTACTACACATGTTCATAGTGTGAGTACCAAAAGATGTAAGGTTGATAATGATAGTCCCACATACTTGTGGCACTGCCGCCTTGGTCACATAGGTGTCAAACGCATGAAGAAGCTCCATGCAGATGGACTTTTAGAGTCTCTTGATTATGAATCATTTGACACATGCGAACCATGCCTCATGGGAAAAATGACCAAGATTCCGTTCTCAGGAACAATGGAGCGAGCAACCAACTTATTGGAAATCATACATACTGATGTGTGCGGTCCAATGAGTGTTGAGGCTCGCGGTGGCTATCGTTATGTTCTCACCCTCACTGATGACTTGAGTAGATATGGGTATGTCTACTTAATGAAACACAAGTCTGAAACCTTTGAAAAGTTCAAGGAATTTCAGAGTGAGGTTGAAAATCAACGTGACAGGAAAATCAAGTTTCTACGATCAGATCGTGGAGGAGAATACTTGAGTCACGAATTTGGCACACACTTAAGAAAATGTGGAATAGTTTCACAACTCACGCCGCCTGGAACACCTCAGCGTAATGGTGTGTCCGAACGTCGTAATCGCACTCTATTAGATATGGTGCGATCTATGATGTCTCTTACCGATTTACCGCTATCTTTTTGGGGCTATGCTTTAGAGACTGCCGCATTCACTTTAAATAGGGCTCCGTCGAAATCCGTTGAGACGACACCTATGAATTATGGTTTGGGAAGAAACCTAAGCTGTCGTTTCTAAAAGTTTGGGGATGCGATGCTTATGTCAAGAAAGTTCAACCTGAAAAGCTCGAACCCAAGTCGGAAAAATGCGTCTTCATAGGATACCCTAAAGAAACTGCTGGGTATACCTTCTACCTCAGATCCGAAGGCAAGATCTTTGTTGCCAGGAATGGATCCTTTCTAGAGAAAGAGTTTCTCTCGAAAGAAGTAAGTGGGAGGAAAGTAGAACTTGATGAAGTATTGCCTCTTGAATCGGTAAATGGCGCAACTCAAGAAAATGTTCCTGAGGTGCCTGCACCGACTAGAGAGGAAGTTATTCATGATGATCAAGATACTTCTGATCAAGCTCCTACTGAAATTCGAAGGTCCACAAGGACACGTTCCGCACCAGAGTGGTACGGCAACCCTGTCTTGGAAATTATGTTGTTAGACAACGGTGAACCTTCGAACTATGAAGAAGCGATGGCGGGACCGGATTCCGACAAATGGCTAGAAGCCATGAAATCCGAGATAGGATCCATGTATGAAAACGAAGTATGGACTTTGACTGACTTGCCCGTTGAACGGCGAGCCATAGAAAATAAATGGATCTTTAAGAAGAAGACAGACGCGGATGGTAATGTGACCATCTATAAAGCTAGGCTTGTCGCTAAAGGTTATCGACAAGTTCAAGGGGTTGACTACGATGAGACTTTCTCACCGGTGGCGAAGCTGAAGTCCGTCCGAATCATGTTAGCAATTGCCGCATTCTACGATTATGAAATATGGCAAATGGACGTCAAAACGGCATTCCTTAATGGTTTCCTTAAGGAAGAATTGTATATGAGCAGTCGGAAGGTTTTGTCGATCCTAAGAATGCTAACAAGGTGTGCAAGCTCCAATGCTCGATTTATGGGCTGGTGCAAGCATCTCGGAGTTGGAACATTCGCTTTGATGAGATGATCAAAGCGTTTGGGTTTACGCATACTTATGGAGAAGCCTGCGTTTACAAGAAAGTGAGTGGGAGCTCTGTAGCATTTCTCATACTATATGTAGATGACATAATTTTGATGGGAAATGATATAGAACTCTTGGACAGCATCAAGGCCTACTTGAATAAGAGTTTTTCAATGAAGGACCTTGGAGAAGCTGCTTATATATTAGGCATCAAGATCTATAGAGATAGATCAAGACGCCTCATAGGTCTTTGACAAAGCACATACCTTGATAAGATTTTGAAGAAGTTCAAAATGGATCAGTCCAAGAAAGGGTTCTTGCCTGTTTTGCAAGGTGTGAGATTGAGCTCAGCTCAATGCCCGACCACGGTAGAAGATATAGAAGAGATGAGTGTCATCCCCTATGCCTCAGCCATAGGTTCTATTATGTATGCCATGCTGTGTACCAGACCTGATGTAAACCTTGCCGTAAGTTTGGTAGGAAGGTACCAAAGTAATCCCGGCAAGGAACACTGGACAGCGGTCAAGAATATCCTGAAGTACCTGAAAAGGACTAAGGAAATGTTTCTCGTTTATGGAGGTGATGAAGAGCTCATCGTAAAGGGTTACGTCGACGCTAGCTTCGACACACATCTGGATGACTCTAAGTCACAAACCGGATACGTGTATATGTTGAATGGTGGAGCAGTGAGCTGGTGCAGCTGCAAATAGAGCGTCGTGGCGGGATCTACATGTGAAGGGGAGTACATGGCAGCCTCGGAGGCAGCACATGAAGCAATATGGGTGAAGGAGTTCATCACCGACCTAGGAGTCATACCCAATGCGTCGGGGCCAATCAAACTCTTTTGTGACAACACTGGAGCTATTGCACTTGCCAAGGAGCCCAGGTTTCACAAGAAGACAAGGCACATCAAGCGTCGCTTCAACTCCATTCGTGAAAATGTTCAAGATGGAGACATAGAGATTTTGTAAAGTACATACGGACCTGAATATAGCAGATCCGTTGACTAAACCTCTCCCTAGGGCAAAACATGATCAACACCAGAATTCCATGGGTGTTCGATTCATCACAATGTAACTAGATTATTGACTCTAGTGCAAGTGGGAGACTGTTGGAAATATGCCCTAGAGGCAATAATAAAAGTATTATTATTATATTTCTTTGATCATGATAATTGTCTTTATTCATGCTATAACTGTATTATCCGGAAATCGTAATACACGTGTGAATACATAGACCATAATATGTCCCTAGTAAGCCTCTAGTTGACTAGCTCGTTGATCAACAGATAGTCATGGTTTCCTGGCTATGGACATTGGATGTCATTGATAACGGGATCACATCATTAGGAGAATGATGTGATGGACAAGACCTAATCCTAAGCATAGCACAAGATCGTGTAGTTCGTTTGCTAGAGCTTTTCCAATGTCAAGTATCTTTTCCTTTGACCATGAGATCGTGTAACTCCCGGATACTGTAAGAGTGCTTTGGGTGTATCAAACGTCACAACGTAACTGGGTGACTATAAAGGTGCACTACAGGTATTTCTGAAAGTGTCTGTTGGGTTGACATGGATCGAGACTGGGATTTGTCACTCCATATAACGGAGAGGTATCACTAGGCCCACTCGGTAATGCATCATCATTATGAGCTCAAGGTGACCAAATGTTTGATCACGGGATCATGCATTATGGTACGAGTAAAGTGACTTGCCGGTAACGAGACTGAACAAGGTATTGGGATACCAACGATCGAGTCTCGGGCAAGTAACATACCGATTGACAAAGGGAATTGTATACGGGGTCGATTAAATCCTCGACATCGTGGTTCATCCGATGAGATCATCGTGGAGCATGTGGGAGCCAACATGGGTATCCAGATCCCGCTGTTGGTTATTGACCGGAGAGTCGTCCCGGTCATGTCTGCATGTCTCCCGAACCCGTAGGGTCTACACACTTAAGGTTCGGTGACGCTAGGGTTATGAAGATATGTATATGCAGTAACCCGAATATTGTTCGGAGTCCCGGATGAGATCCCGGACGTCACGAGGAGTTCCGGAATGGTCCGGAGGTAAAGAATTATATATAGGAAGTGCAGTATCTGCCATCGGGACAAGTTTCGTGGTTATCGGTATTGTACCGGGACCACCGGAGGGGTCCCGAGGGCCCACCGGGTGGGGCCACCTGTCCCGGGGGGCCACATGGGCTGTGGGGGGTGCGCCTTGTCCTAGATGGGCCAAGGGCACCAGCCCCAAAAGCCCATGCGCCTAGGGTTCCACTTAAGGGAAGAGTCCCAATGGTGGAAGGCACCTCTAGGTGCCTTGGGGGGGAGGGAAACCTCCCCTTGGCCGCCGCACCTAGGAGATTGGATCTCCTAGGCTGGCGCACCCCCCCTTGGCCCTCCTATATATAGTTGGGGAGAGGAGGGACTTCAGACCTCAGCCTTTGGTGCTTCCCTCTCCCCTGTTACATCTCTCTCTCGTAGTATAGGCGAAGCCCTGCTACTGTGACGCCCTGCATCCACCACCACGCCGTCGTGCTGCTGGATCTTCATCAACCTCTCCTCCCCCCTTGCTGGATCAAGAAAGGAGGAGACGTCATCCGTTCCGTACGTGTGTTGAACGCGGAGGCACTGTCCGTTCGGTGCTAGGATCTCCGATGATTTGAATCACGTCGCGTTCGACTACATCATCCCCGTTCTTTGAACGCTTCCGCTCGCAATCTACAAGGTACGTAGATGCATCCGATCACTCGTTGCTAGATGAACTCCTAGATGGATCTTGGTGAAACCGTAGGAAAATTTTTGTTTTCTGCAACGTTCCCCAACAGTCGGAGCCGGCCTTGAGCATAGTCGCCCCCTGGCGGCCCTGCCACCGTCATCAGGCGCGTGAGGGCGAGGTTCTTCTCCGACAAGTTAGGGGAATCCAGAGCCGGCGAGTACCAGGCCTCGGTCAGGGACTTGCGAGGCGCCATGGCGTGCCGGATGAGAAGAATTGAGGCAAATCTGGAAGATTTCGGGAGCGAGAAGGAGAAGAGCGAGAAAGGGGATCTGAGGCGAGACGAGCGCGAACAAAGAAGGTAAGTCTAGCCCGGACACCTCTTTTGTGAGGTGAGCAGTTGCCGAGGCATCGTGGGAAGCGCAGTCGCCCACGTCCAATCAACCGCCACGCGGTGCCCAAGGCCGCATGCTTTTGGGGCCCGCGGCGCTTCGCGCTTGCCCCTTCGCTTCCCTGCTAGGCCAAGCCCGCGCGCGCCTTGGGCCCAGGGGCTACTATCGGTGTTTTGGGAACGGGGGTCCCCAGACTTGCCTGCCTGCGGCCTACGGCGTGGCTCAAGTGGGGGCCCAGCGCAGCCCATCTTCATCAGCTCAAGCTCAAGACTCTCGCGAGGGGCCAAGCCTCGCGGGGCGGACGACAGGAGGCTTCCTCAGGAGCAGCTCCATCAGGCAGGCTTGCGAGGAGGCGGAGAGATCAAGGCAAGGGTATCTCGCGAGGAGCCCGTGATGCAAGCCATGACGAACGAGACCAGGCAGGCGCCAGGCAGGTGCCGGCCTGCGCAGTGTCCTTGTTTCCCTTTCGGTGCAAAGGGGGCAAGCACAGGCCAAGGCATCAAGCAAAGGTTACCATTCCGGTGCAACGAGACCAAGACCAGCAGAGCGGCAGGACGGAGGTCACCGTGGAGCCCAAGATGGCGTCATCACCAGTGCTTTTGGCAGCCGAAGACCACCTTTAGTCAGGATAACTTGTACTAGATGTTCCCCTTCAAAATGGCCAATTGTTGGCGCCCTTCCCGCTCATTATTTGGGAAGAGGCCCAGGGCCTCTATAAATAGAACTAGCCACCACAGCGAAGAGGAGGGAGATCAGATAGAGCCCTACCAGAGAGAGAGAGAGGCGATTGAACTCACACAAGCAGTTCATCGCACCAGTTCAAGAAAACCTCTCACAAGGCTGTTCTTCCCTTGTACTGTTCATCATCAGCCCCTGAGGCAATCCACCACACCACACACTGGAGTAGGGTATTACACCAGAACGGTGGCCCGAACCAGTATAAATCTCGTGTCCCTTGTGTTGTTCGTCATTTTCCAGCTTAGATCACGCGAGGGGATCAGACGTAGATCAGTAGGGGAGAGATCTCCGCACGCACCCCAGAGTTCGAACCTTAAGGGTCTACCGGAACCCGAAATCCGACAAGGAATATTTGCTTGTAGGAATTGCAATAATATCAAGTTTCCTCTCTATGTGCTTAAAATTTTGAACTTATGCTTGTTTTGCCTTCCTATGCTAGTTGATTATTGTTCCCATATGTTGTTTGCTCACAAAATCCCTATGCATAGGAAGTGGGTTAGACTTAAATGTGCTAGTCATATTTTTCAGGATTCTCTCTTTATGTTTCAATTCTTATGTTTTATGTGAGCATCATTGAAATCATCGTGCCTAGCTAGGGGCGTTTAATTAGCGCTTGTTGGGAGGCAACCCAATTTTATTTTAGTTTCTTGCTTTTTGGTTCTGTTTAGGAATAAATAATCCATCTAGCTTCTGGTTAGATGTGGTTTTATGTTTTAATTAGTGTTTGTGCCAAGTAAGACCTATAGGATCTTTTTGGATCATAGTTATTTGATGTTGCTGAAAATTCCAGAAACTTTCTGTTCACGAAAACAATTGTTAAAAATCACCAGAATGTGATAAAATATTGATTCCAGTTGCAGCAGATCAATAATCAAATTATCTAGGTCTTCCTATTTTGGTGGAAGTTTTTGAGTTCCATAAGTTTGCGTTAATTACAGATTACTACAGACTGTTCTGTTTTTGACAGATTCTGTTTTTCGTGTATTGTTTGCTTATTTTGATGAATCTATGGCTAGTAAAATAGTTTATAAACCATAGAGAAGTTGGAATACAGTAGATTTAACACCAATGCAAATAAAGAATGAGTTCATTACAGTGCCTTGAAGTGGTGTTTTGTTTTCTTTCACTAACGGAGCTCACGAGATTTTCTGTTAAGTTTTGTGTTTTGAAATTTTCAAGTTTTGGGTAAAGATTCGATGGACTATGGAATAAGGAGGGGCAAGAGCCTAATCTTGGGGATGCCGAAGGCACCCCAAGGTAACATTCAAGGACAACCAAGATACTAAGCTTGGGGATGCCCCGGAAGGCATCCCCTCTTTCGTCTTTGTTCATCGGTAACTTTACTTGGAACTATATTTTTATTCACCACACGATATGTGTTTTGCTTGGAGCGTCATTGTTATTTTCTTTAACTTTGCTTGCTGTTTGAATAAAATACCAAGATCTGAAATTCTTAAATGAGAGAGAGTTTTCAGCTACATAATTATTTAACTACTCATTGATCTTCACTTATATCTTTTTGGAGTAGTTTGTCATTTACTCGTGTGCTTCACTTATATCCTATGAGTAAATGGTTGAATGATTTGAATGTCATAAATCTGAAATTATATATGTTTCATATGCTTATTCCATGGGGAGTAATGACTTTATATATAAGAAGTAGAGGTGGTAAATTTATTGAAGGTTAGCAAACATTGTATTGGTTACTTGAACAATTCATGAAAGAATATTGAAGGAAGAGAGATTTCACATATAAATATACTATCTTGGACATCTTGTATGATTGTGAGCCCCATTAATTATTTTCAAACCTGAGCAAATTAGTTGATGTTGGACAAGGAAGGCAACATAATGAGTTATGCTTGGGTATATTTGTATAGAAGTTATATTGTTATGGATCCTCTAACATGTGGTGCTTGCTATTTAGAATCCTTTGCTAGCCAAAATATCTATACTAAGCGGGAATACTGCTTGTGCATCCAAATCCCTTGAACCAAGTTTCTTCCATGAGTGTCCACCATACCTACCTATATGCGGTATTTACCTGCCGTTCCAAGTAAATTTGCATGTGCCAAACTCTAAACCTTCAAATAATAATCTGTTTTGTATGCCCGAATCGCTCATGTAGCGACTAGGGTTATCAGTATATTCCATGCTAGGTGGGTTATTCTCAAGATGAGTTGACTCCGCTCATCATTCACGAGAAAAATGGTTGGTAACTGGGATGCCCAGTCCCATGATCAATAGATCAAAATCAAATCAAAAATAATTGCAAACAAAACTCCCCCAGGGTCGTTGAAAGTTGGACGGCACCCGTTGTTTCGGACAAGCCATGGAGTGTGATTGTTGGTGGAGGGGGAGTAAAATCTTTACCTTTTTGCATGGGAACCGCCTATAATGTATCTAGTATGGAAGATATTGGGAACTCTTGGTCGTTATGTTGACAATGAAAGCATACCTCTTAAAATTATTTTCATCTCTGTTTTTCCTTCGAGCTCTCGCACCTCTGCAAATCCCTGCTTCCCTCTGTGAAGGGCCTATCTTTTACTTTTATGCAAGAGTCAGTAGTATTCCTTCTCATTCCAACCTACTCTTTAGTTGGCAAGCATCATGTGATGGAAAGATCTAGGCATATATGGCCATTCAAATATATTGGAGCATGAATTATTATTGTTGACATTACCCTTGAGGTAAAAGGTTGGGAGGCGAAACATTAAGCCCCTATCTTTCTCTGTGTTCGATGAATACTATTTGTTCTAAAAATATGCTTTGAGTGGTAGCAATCATGGAATACTGAATGATAGTTGAGTATGTGAAGTTTGTTGAATCAAAGCTCTGACATAGACTCTTCCTGAAAATAAGATTAATTGTAATTGTTTGATGACTAATAACATGGTTTGTTAGTTTTCAAGAAAGTTTATGATCTATACGTTGACATGTGAATAGCTTGTTACTTGATCATGAAAAGTTCTATGAGTTGAAATACTGTTATGACATATAATGATGCTAGAAAAGGTGATTGAAATTATCATTGATCAAACTTATGCACCTGCTAGCATTCAGACTTCATAAATTATTTCTTTTATCATTTACCTACTCGAGGACGAGTAGGAATTAAGCTTGGGGATGCTGATACATCTCCAACGTATCTATAATTTATGATGTATTCATGCTATTATATTGTCCATCTTGGATGTTTTATGGGCTTTACTATGCACTTTTATATTACTTTTGGGACTAACCTATTGACCAGAGCCCAGTGCCAGTTTCTGTTTTTTCCCTTGTTTCAGTGTTTCGCAGAAAAGGAATGTCAAACGGAATGAAACCTTCGGAAAAGTTATTTTTTTGGAAAGAAAGCAATACGGGAGACTTGGAGTGCACGTCAGGGGATCAACAAGGAGAGCACGAGGCAGGGGGCGTGCCCTCCACCCTCGTGGGCCCCTCGTGGCTCCCCTTACCGACTTCTTTCGCCTATATATTCCCATATACCCTAAAACCATCGGGGAACAGAATAGATCGGGAGTTCCGCCGCCGCAAGCCTCTGTAGCCACCAAAAACCAATCAGGACTCTGTTCCGGCACCCTGCCGGAGGGGGGATCCCTCACCGGTGTCCATCTTCACCATCCCGGCGCTCTCCATGACGAGGAGGGAGTAGTTCACCCTCGGGGCTAATGGTATGTACCAGTAGCTATGTGTTTGATCTCTCTCTCTCTCATGTTCTTGAGGTGATACGATTTTGATGTATTGTGAGCTTTGCTATTATAGTTGGATCTTATGATGTTTCTCCCCCCTCCACTCTCTTGTAATGGATTGAGTTTTCCCTTTGAAGTTATCTTATCGGATTGAGTCTTTAAGGATTTGAGATCACTTGATGTATGTCTTGCCGTGCTTATCTATGGGGACAATGGGATATCACGTGATCCACTTGATGTATGTTTTGGTGATCAACTTGCGGGTTCTGCCCATGAACCTATGCATAGGGGTTGGCACACGTTTTCGTCTTGACTCTCCGGTAGAAACTTTGGGGCACTCTTTGAAGTTCTATGTGTTGGTTGAATAGATTAATCTGGGATTGTGTGATGCATATCGTATAATCACTCCCACGGATACTTGAGGTGACATTGGAGTATCTAGGTGACATTAGGGTTTTGGTTGATGTGTGTCTTAAGGTGTTATTTTACTACGAACTCTAGGGCTGTTTGTGACACTTATAGGAATAACCCAATGGATTGATCGGAAAGAATAACTTTGAGGTGGTTTCGTATCCTACCATAATCTCTTCGTTTGTTCTCCGCTATTAGTGACTTTGGAGTGACTCTTTGTTGCATGTTGAGGGATATTTATATGATCCAATTATGTTATTATTGTTGAGAGAACTTGCACTAGTGAAAGTATGAACCCTAGGCCTTGTTTCCTAGCATTGCAATACCATTTACGCTCACTTTTATCGCTTGCTACCTTGCTGTTTTTATATTTTCAGATTACAAAAACCTATATCTACCATCCATATTACACTTGTATCACCATCTCCTCACCGGACTAGTGCACCTATACAATTTACCATTGTATTGGGTGTGTTGGGGACACAAGAGACTCTTTTTTATTTGGTTGCAGGGTTGTTTGAGAGAGACCATCTTCATCCTACACCTCCCATGTATTGATAAACCTTAGGTCATCCACTTGAGGGAAATTTGCTACTGTCCTACAAACCTCTGCACTTGGAGGCCCAACAACGTCTACAAGAAGAAGGTTGTGTAGTATACATCACTCGCGCCGCGTGGGTTGGCGCTTCCGTCGAGAAGCCTCGCTGCTTCGAGAAGGCGAGCCAGTGCCGAGAGGCCATGACAGCGAGCGCCTCCGGTCCGCGTCCAGGTCCACGGGGCATCATGCATCACCTCTGCTCGCACTTGAGTGCTGGGCCTCGTCTGCCACGTGAGCAAAGCGGCCACGCTAGGGCCGAGGGTGATAACCCACAAGTATAGGGGATCGCAACAGTTTTCGAGGGTAGAGTATTCAACCCAAATTTATTGATTCGACACAAGGGGAGCCAAAGAATATTCTCAAGTATTAGCAGCTGAGTTGTCAATTCAACCACACCTGGAAACTTAGTATCTGCACCAAAGAGTTTAGTAGCACAGTAATATGATAGTGGTGGTAACGGTAGCAAGAGAGTAGTGCAAGCAATAGTAAATATTTTGGTATTTTGTAGTGATTGTGACAATAGCAACGGGAAAGTAAATAAGCGTAAACCAGTATATGGAAAGCTCGTAGGCACCGGATCAGTGATGGATAATTATGCCGGATGCGGTTCATCATGTAATAGTCATAACATAGGGTGATATAGAACTAGCTCCAATTCATCAATGTAATGTAGGCATGTATTCCGAATATAGTCATACGTGCTTATGGAAAAGAACTTGCATGACATCTTTTGTCCTACCCTCCCGTGGCAGCGGGGTCCTAATGGAAACTAAGGGATATTAAGGCCTCCTTTTAATAGAGAACCGGAACAAAGCATTAGCACATAGTGAATACATGAACTCCTCAAACTATGGTCATCACCAGGAGTGGTCCCGATTATTGTCACTTCGGGGTTGCCGGATCATAACACATAGTAGGTGACTATAGACTTGCAAGATAGGATCAAGAACTCACATATATTCATGGAAACATAATAGGTTCAGATCTGGAATCATGGCACTCGGGCCCTAGTGACAAGCATTAAGCATAGCAAAGTCACAGCGACATCAATCTCAGAACATAATGGATACTAGGGATCAAATCCTAACAAAACTAACTCGATTAAGTACATGATAAATCTCATCCAACCCATCACCGTCCAGCAAGCCTACGATGGAGTTACTCACGCACGGCGGTGAGCATCATGAAATTGGTGATGGAGGATGGTTGATGATGACGACGGCGACGAATCCCCCTCTCCGGAGCCCCGAACAGACTCCAGATCAGCCCTCCCGAGAGGTTTTAGGGCTTGGCGGCAGCTCCGTATCATAAAACGCGATGATTTCTTCTCTCTGATTTTTTTCTCCCCAAAAGCCAATATATAGAGTTGGAGTTGGCGTCGGAAGGTATTCAGGGGGCCCACGAGGTAGGGGGCGCGCCCTAGGGGGGGCATGCCCCCCACCCTTGTGGACATGGTGTGGGCCCCCTGGTCTTCATCTTTGGCGAGGATTTTTTATAAGACATCCCGTGGAGTTTCAGGTCATTCCGAGAACTTTTGTTTTCGCACATAAAACAACATCATGGCAATTCTGCTAAAAACAACGTCAGTCCGGGTTAGTTCCATTCAAATCATACAAGTTAGAGTCCAAAACAAGGGCAAAAGTGTTTGGAAAAGTAGATACGATGGAGACGTATCAACTCCCCCAAGCTTAAACCCTTTCTTGTCCTCAAGCAATTCAGTTGACAAACTGAAAGAAAGAAAAACTTTTACAAACTCTGTTTGCTCTTGTTGTTGTAAATATGTAAAGCCAGCATTCAAGTTTTCAGCAAAGATCATAACTAACCACATTTGCAATAATTCTCAGGTCTCATAATTACTCATATCAATAGCATAATCAACTAGCGAGCCATAATAATAAATCTCGGATGACAACACTTTCTCAAAACAATCATAATCTGATATGACAATATGGTATCTCGCTAGCCCTTTCTGAGACCGCAAAACATAAATGCAGAGCACCTTTAAAGATCAAGGACTGACTAGACATTGTAATTCATGGTGAAAGAGATCCAATCATGGTCACACCCAATATAAATTAACAATGATGAATGAAAATGACAGCTGTGCTTTTCAGCTAGTGCTTTTTAATAAGAGGGTGATGACTCAACATAAAAGTAAATGGATAGGCCCTTCGCAGAGGGAAGCAGGGATTTGTAGAGGTGCCAGAGCTCAGTTTTGAAATAGAGATAAATTATATTTTGAGCGGTATACTTTCATTATCAACATAGCAACTAAGAGATGGCGATATCTTCCATGTCACACACATTATAGGCGGTTCCCAAACAGAATGGTAAAGTTCATACTCCCCCTCCACCAACAAGCATCAATCCATGGCTTGCTCGAAACAACGAGTGCCTCCAACATACATCAGGTCCCAGGGGGAGTTTAGTTTGCAATTAATTTTGATTTAGTTTGCATAAAGCATGGGACTGGGCATCCCGGTGACCAGCCATTTTCTCGTGAGTGAGGAGCGGAGTCCACTCTTCTTGAGAATAACCCGCCTAACATGGAAGATAAGGGCAGCCTTGGTTGATACATGAGCTATTCGAGCATACAAAACAGAATGTTTATTTGAAGGTTTAGAGTTTGGCACATACAAATTTACTTCGAACGGCAAGTAGATACCGCATATAGGAAGGTATAGTGGACTCATCTGGAATAACTTTGGGGTTTAAGGGATTGGATGCACAAGCAGTATCCCCGCTTAGTACATGTGAAGGCTAGCAAAAGACTGGGAAGCGACCAACTAGAGAGCGACAACAGCCATGTACATGCATTAAAGTTAATAAACATTGGTTGCAAGCATGAATAGGATATAATCCACCATGAACATAAATATCGTGAAGGCTATGTTGATTTGTTTCAACTACATGCGTGAACATGTGCCAAGTCAAGTCACTTAAATCATTCAAAGGAGGATACCACCTCATCATACCACATCATAACCATCTCAATAGCATGTTGGCACGCAAGGTAAACCATTATAACTCATAGCTAATCAAGCATGGCATAAGAAACTATGATCTCTAATTATCATTGCAAACATGTTTATTCATAATAAGCTGAATCAAGAACGATGAACTCATCATATTTACAAAAACAAAAGAGGTCGAGTTCATACCGACTTTTCCCATCTCAGTCAGTCCATCATATATCATTGTAATTGCCTTTCACTTGCACGACCGAACGATGTGAATAATAATAAGAGTGCACGTGCATTGGACTAAGCTGGAATCTGCGAGCATTCAATAAACAGGAGAAGACAAGGCAATATGGGCTCTGGGTTAAATCAACAATAATGCATATAAGGGCCACTTCAACAATTTAATTATGGTCTTCTCCTACTGACCCCCAAAGAAAAGAAAAGAAATAAAACTATTTACACGGGAAAGCTCCCAGCAAGCAAAAGAAGAACAAGAAATATTTTTGGGTTTTCTTTTTAATTACTACTACAGCAGAAAGTAAACTACTACTAATTTTTTTGGTTTTTCTTAAGGTTTATCAAACACACAAGAAGAAAGCAGGAAAAAGAAAATAAACTAGCATGGATATTACAGTGAAAGAGTATGAGCACCGACATCTAGCAATGAGTGTGTGTGAACATAAATGTAATGTCGATGAGAAATACGTACTCCCCCAAGCTTAGGCTTTTGTCCTAAGTTGGTCTATTGCCAGGGATAGCCTGGCGGATACCCGTAGGTGTAGCTGGGGTCGTACTGCGATGAAGAAGACTATGACTGCCACTGGCTGGCAGTCATCTCTGGATCCCAAGAATAAACAGATCGTCGTGGAGGCTCACCTTGTGGTTCCGGTTCTGGGCTGGTGTAGGATTCCGGTAAGCTTGAACGGCAGCCCACGTAACAAGATAGGTGTCGTGGTTCTAAGTCTGACAGTAGTGTAGGGGGGTAAGTATGGAGAGGCAAGATCTTAGCTATGGAGAAGTTGTAAGCACGCAAGGTTTACGAGTTCAGGCCCTTCTCGGAGGAAGTAATAGCCCTACATCTCGGAGCCCGGAGGCGGTCAACTGGATTATGTGAGTATGAATTACAGAGGTGCGAACCCTTGTCTCGGAGGAGGGGGGTGGCTTATATAGAGTGCGCCAGGACCCCGGCCAGCCCACGTTACAAAGGGTTCAATGTACATGAAGGCAGGGCGTTACTAGTAACGCTAGTAATAAAGTGCTATGATGACCATAAAAGCTACTTAATGACCGACCGTTAGCGTGCGGAGTGACTTTAGGTCTCCTGGCCGTCAAGTGGTTGGATCTTGGTCGAGTGATTGCTTCTTGGTCGAGTGTCTTCGAGTCTGTCGAGTGGAACACCTCCAAGTCGATTGAAAGGTGATTTCTTCTAGAGATGTCCTTGGGTAGGGCAGTTAGGACAGGTCCATGACCCTACCCTAGGTACATAGCTTCATCATTAGCCCCCAAATGGATCGAGGTTTGAGTGGGGAAGGAGTTGAGAACTTCTCCGACTCGTTTTTCATGCCGTGAGCATATCTTGTTTCGGATCAACGGACCTGAGTGATGATAGCAACTTCCTTTTCAGTCGCCTTGATCCATTCTTAATTCTTCGTCGAGTGAGTTTCTTTACTTGTAAGGCTCCGAGTGACGGTGTGGAGGAGATCTTTGGTCTGACAAGTTGTTTGCTGCCCGCAGATTTCGTGGGTTCCGAATTTTGGGAAGCGCGTGGGACGGGGGAGGCCACGGCAATTGGATGGGATAGAGCGGAGCTGCCTCAATCCCCGCGCCGCCTTTTTCGCCACGTATCGCGCGCGCGATCGTTACGGGATTTGACAGAGCCACCTGGGCCTACCCGTCAGCCACTCGGAAGCGGCCTTATATAAGGCGTTGGACCGGAGTCTCCCGAACAGTGCGTTCCCATTTCCTCTTCTCCTCTTCACGCCCCTCCACTGCGCTCACTCTCTCCCTAGCATCACCGCTCCGTACGCGTCTCGCCGGCGACAATGGGGAAGGAGAAGACGGCGGCTCTGGAGCGGGCAAAGAAGGCGACGGCGAGGTCAAAGGGGAAGGCGACCAGCCGGGGCGGATCTTCCTCGCGGACCGGCCTGCCGAAGGGCTGGATCCAGGGTGACTGGATCCACTCGAGGATCACCCAAGAAGACCTCGACGACCTGGCCGAAGGGGGGCTGATCCCCTATGACTCGGCGCGGCTTCCGGGGAAGGAATCTGAGCCGCAACCTCGGGAGGGTGAGCGTGTTCTTCTTGCCACCCACGTCGACCGTGGATTTTCCTTGCCTCCTCACCCTTTCTTTCGAGGGTTTCTGAACTTCTTTGGGGCACAACTCCACCATTTTACCCCCCAACTCAATCGTTTATCTCACCGCTTTCATTTCTTTGTGTGAGAATTTCCTGGGTTGCCGGCCTCACTGGGGTCTTTTCAAGCATATTTTCACTTGTCGCTCCCAGACAGTGAAAAGGCTAATCCGAGAGGACCCAAGTGATCTAGATGTGTGGGGGTCTTGGCATCCAGACGAGAGGGAAAAGCTCCTTTCCGGCCATGATTCTTCCTGACTCAGTTCGCGGATGGCAGTCGACCTGGTTTTACTATAAAGACCAGTCGACGCCAGGGCAATCGACTGGCCTCCCTCCCTTTACCATGGACCGAGTGGAGAAACCCTCCCCTTTGAAGGTACTCCCGGAGGAGAAGGCACACGTGAAGGTGTTGGTCAATCGAGTGGTCCAGCTTATTCGTGACGGGGTCACTGGTATGGATCTCTTGGAGGTCTTCCTTCAGCGGCACATCCAGCCTCTTCAAGCTCGAGACCATTCAATGTGGATGTATTCGGGTCTTGAATCCGGAGGAGGTTGACGAAGACACACTGGAGAAGTGGCTGTCGGGCATTACCGGGAACAAGGACAATCTCAGGGGAGCCAGGAGAGTTCCCCCATTCGACCAGTCTCATGCACCAGAGCAGGTCTGATTCTGAGTTTTTGCTTGTAATCTGAATTCACTCACGCAGCTGCCTATATTGCGTCGACTGACTTTGTTCTCCCTACTTTCTTTCAGGCCATTATTGAAATGTATTCAATGCCCAACAGGGAGCAAGAGCAAGCACTGGAAGGCGAGGCGAGTGGCGGCGACAGTGGCGAGTGGACTTCCGATGGTGAAGGGGATGGAGGAAGCGACGACTCAAGTGATGGAGAAGAAGTCGAGTCGCCCCCTCGCAGGGAGAGGCGATCCAAGCTCGACCAGGAATGGCCGAGTGCCCATGACAAGGCAACTACTCAGGCTGGTCAGTCTTCGAAGCGTCCTCGGATCTCTTCACCAACCCCGACTGAGAAGGCGCGAAAGAACCCCAAAGTTGCAGAGCCGAGGACTCGGAAGGCATTGCCGAAGATCAAGATTGATATCCCCGTCGCCTCCGCGTGAGTGTCTCTCTTTGTATTCACTCGACGCTCCGCGCTGTTTGTTTTTCTTGTTTTAACTGGACAAACTTTGGAATTGTCAGCGCTGCCACTTCCGAGACCTCAGATTACAGGGATGATGATGAGGTGATGGAGGATGCGGTCGCTTCTAATCCGGGTATGATTTCTGCCATACTATCTTTATTCGGTCGATTCAACTGCAATGTGCATCATTGGGTGACGTGATTTTGGCAATTGAACTTTGCACAGCTCCCAACATTATTGACCTCCCTGATGATGATGAAGGGCCCGAGAGGCCTTTGACGAGGAAGAATAGGTGAGATCCTGTAAGTGAGGCGCTACAGTCGACGCCGAGGGTGGAACCAGTCGTTCAGGACACTGGCGATGTCAATCAGGGTTCTGTTACCTTCGCCGAGCCACTGTCGAGTGCCTTGCCTTCTTCGTCAACTACTCGGGCCCCTGTCGACCCGCCTTCAGTTTTTGCGACCCATAATGTCCCAGAGGACGAGGTGAATGCTGCTAGGGAAGCCATACGCCAGGCGGGCATTATGATGGAGAAGATGAAGACGGTGCGGGACGCCAGCCAAGCCGCCTATGATGCCAGCTCGGCTCTCCAGAGCAACGTTCAGGTTAGTTGGTCGCCACTTGTTCTGTTAGGATATGCTATCTGAAGACTCTTTACAAAAATCTTTTCATCTGTACACCCACTGGGTGTGTCGATTGAATTTTTTGGACTAGTGGGGGCACGCTGAGTGCACCCACTGGGTGTAGTCCCCAAGACTACGGTGGACTGTTGGCAGTCGACTGTAGTCTTTGTATTTTGTCGAATGTATAAATAGTTTGTCTCTTCCACTCGGTCTGGTTGAGTGGGATCAGAACCGGTGGGGGCACGCAAAGTGCACCCACTGGGTGTAGTCCCCGAGACTACGGTGGACTGCTGGCAGTCGACTGTAGTCTGAGTTCTACTTTCTCTCTTTCTACCTTTTTTTGGACTCGACTTCGGCAGGCCGGTCGAGTGGGATCAGAACCGGTGGGTGCACGCAAAGTGCACCCACTGGGTGTAGTCCCCGAGACTATGGTGGACTGCGGGCAGTCGACCGTAGTCTTAGTATTTATTGCCTTTGTTGTTTTTCGCTGTAAAATAACTTCTCCCCTTTGATTTCAGAAATCTTGTGATATTGGAGCTCGCTTTGCTGACTTGGAGAAGCAGCAGATTCAACTGAACCTTGACTTGGAGCTGGCCAGGACAGAGCTGCAAAAGGTCAGAGATGGCGCCGCTGGTAAGGCGAGTTTGTCGACTGGTCAGTTTTAGGCTCGAGTACCCTTCTGCTATTTCTGAATCAATCGTCATTTCTTTGCAGAAAAACTGAGAGAAACTCTGGCGAAGAAGGATGAGGATTTGGCTGCTGCTCGTAAGGAGGCTGGCGACAGGACCGCTCTGGCCGAACAGAAGCTGGCTTCGGTCGGCCAGTTGGAAGAAGAGAATACCAGGTTGAAGACCGCTCTGAATGACTCCAACAAGGAGTGCTCGCGCTGGAAGAAGGCGAATCTCGTCCAGGGCGAGGAAATGGAAAGCATTGCTTGCAGGAGGGATGATCTGGAGAGCTATCTGAGAAGTCTTGCCAAGAAGTTGTTCATCAAGCTTGAAGGTGCACATTCTGTTCCGACTGATTTTTTTTGTGTTGACTCAGTGTACAAAAATTGACTTATCCTTGGATCGTGAATGCAGAGTTTTGCCAGAACTTTGAAGAGGAGACTGGGCGGATCGAACCAGGTTTGGATCCAATCAACTCTCTCGTGAAAGATGAAATTGCCATGAATCTGCTCCGTCTGGAATCTCGCATCGACAGTGCTGTGGACTACTTGGCTCGACTGAAGGTCGCCATGTCATGGATCGACCCGGCACTTTGGCCAGAGGCCACACTCCAAAACGATCTTGAGTCTCTGATGACTCGACTTAACGGAATCCCTGACCGAGTGCTAGAGTGGAAGAAGTCTTCTACTCGGTGTGGCGCTGATGTGGCTCTGTCTTTGGTTCGTGTCCACTGCAAAGAGGTGCGACAAGATAAGCTGGCCGCAATCAAGGTCGCCAACACCCAGAAGCACGACTTCCGAACTTTTATGGAGACTTTCATTGCTGCCGCCACTCGGATTGCCAATGGCGTCGACCTGGACGAGTTCGTCGAGCCTGCCAGCCCTCCTCCCGCGGAGTGAACAAACTCTTATGTCCCACCTTAAATTTGCCTCGGAATGCCGAGTGGTTTTTGTAACCGTTAAACTTTTTCGGGCTGCATGCCCGAGTACTTCGATCTATGATCCGGAACCTTTAGAATTTATCTAAACTTGGTTTACCGTTGAATATCCTTATGAATCTCCTGCTGAGTGAACCCATTCTTCATTCGAGACAACTTTTGTATTTGCAGCGCAGCTCCGAAGGAGAGGGAAGCAATCGACCCATGTCTTGTCGCCCTTGCGGGTCGGCGACGGAGTGCGCATCGTATTTGTGGCGAAGCTCTCCAGGGGAAGGCGGCGGTCGACCCACACCTTGTTACTGCAGAGCGGGATGGAGCGCACATTGTATTTGTGGCGAAGCTCTCCAGGAGAAGGTGGCAGTCGACCCGCACTTCGTTACTGTAGAGCGGGATGAATCGCGCATTGTATTTGTGGCGAAGCTCCCCAGGAGAAGGTGGCAGTTAACCTGCCCCTCGTCGTCCTTGAGGATTGAGGTGTGTTTCGTACTTAGGCGAGTTCTGGACTGCAGCTAAGCCCCCGAGTGGGAGGATTGCTCTCCACTCGGTAGGATTTTTTCAAACTTAGGCGAGTGCCGGACTGCAGCTAAGTCTCTAAGTGAGAGAACTTAGGCGAGTACTGGACTGCAGCTAAGCCCCCGAGTGGGAGGATTGCTATCCACTCGGTAGGATTTTTTGAAACTTCGGCGAGTGTCGGACTGCAGCTAAGTCTCCAAGTGAGAGAATGTAACGCCCTCGATGCGGCTATATCTCCCACGTGTCGAAGCACGACTTAGAGGCATAACCGCATCGAAAGCAATGTCGCAAGTGAGGTTATCTTCACACAACCCATGTAATATATAAGGGAAAGAGATACATAGTTGGCTTACAATCGCCACTTCACACAATTACATGAATAAAGCATTACATCAAATAGATACAATCAAGGTCCGACTACGGAACCAAAATAAAAGAAGAACCCCAAATGCGACAAGGTCCCCGATCGACCCCAACTGGGCTCCACTACTGATCCACTAGAACGAAACAACACAAAGGACAAGATCTTCATTGAGCTCCTCCTGAGCTTGGTTGCGTCATCTGCACGGACTCATCGGCACCTGCAAGCTGGTTTTGGAAGTATCTGTGAGCCACGGGGACTCAGCAATCTCGCATCCTCGCGATCAAGACTATTTAAGCTTATGGGTAAGGTAAAGGTATGAGGTGGAGGTGCAGCAAGCTAGTAGCATATATGTCGGCTAACATACGCAAATGAGAGTGAGAAGAGAAGGCAAAGCACGTTCGAGAAATCTATGATTAAGAAGTGATCCCAAAACAACCTACGTCAAGCATAACTCCAACACCGTGTTCACTTCCCGGACTCCGCCGGAAAGAGACCATCACGGTTACACACGCGGTTGATGCATTTTTAAATTAAGGTCAACTTCAGGTTTTCTACAACCGGACATTAACAAATTCCCATCTGCCCATAACCGCGGGCACGTCTTTCGAAAGTTCAAATCCCTGCAGGGGTGTCCCAACTTAGCCCATCACAAGCTCTCACGGTCAAAGAAGGATATTCCTTCTAGCGGGAAGACCCGATCAGACTCGGAATCCCGGTTACAAGACATTTCGGCAAGGTAAAACTAAACCAGCAACACCGCCCGAATGTGCCGACAAATCCCGATAGGAGCTGCACATATCTCTTTCTCAGGGCACACCGGATTGTCTTAACTTCCGGTAGGCCGGCCCAGAGTTGCCCCTGGTGGCCACCGGCGGCTGACAAGTTGGACCAACACTCAGAGGAGCACTGGCCCGGGGGTTTAAAATAATGATGACCCTCAGGAGCGTGACTCCCAAGGGAAAAGAAAAGGCTAGGTGGCGAATGGTAAAACCAATGTTGGGCTTTGCTGGAGGAGTTTTACTCAAGGTGAACTGTCAAGGGGTTCCCATAATAGCCCAACCGCGTAAGGAACGCAAAATCCGGGAACATAACACCGATATGACGGAAACTAGGGTGGTAAGAGTGGAACAAAACACCAGGCATAAGGCCGAGCCTTCCACCCTTTACCAAGTATATAGATGCATTAATTAAATAAGATATATTGTGATATCCCAACAAGTAAACATGTTCCAACAAGGAACAACATCTCCATGTTCCAACAAGGAACAAAACTTCAATCTTCACCTGCAACTAACAACGCTATAAGAGGGGCTGAGCAAAGCGGTAACATAGCCAAACAACGGTTTGCTAGGACAAGGTGGGTTAGAGGCTTGGTTCAACAATATGGGAGGCATGATAAGCAAGTGGTAGGTATCGCAGCATAGGCATAGCAAAAGAGCGAGCAACTAGCAAGCAAAGATAGAAGTGATTTCGAGGGTATGGTCATCTTGCCTGAGATCCTGCAAGGAAGAAGAACGAGTCCATGAAGAAGACAAACAGACGTTGTCGAACGGATCCTCACAAACACGATGTTACCGGATCCAACCCGAAGAAGGAAACACCGGAAAGAAGCACACAACATAGTAAACAACCAACACATGACCATGATATGATATGCGGGATGCGGTATGCGATGCATATGCATGATTTGACAAGGAATGATTGAACCTGGCCTCAACTTGGGAATCCAAGTGTGCCACTGGAAAGATGAGATGAAATCGCTTGAAAACGATATAAAGAACGCCGGAATCGGAGTTACGGTTTGGAAATGGCAAGCAATTCAAATATGACACCGGTCTGCGATATACAGCAAGTAGCCATCCAAATGCAACAAGATGAACATGCTACAGCACCCAAA
Source organism: Triticum urartu (assembly GCF_003073215.2). Classification (NCBI taxonomy): domain Eukaryota; kingdom Viridiplantae; phylum Streptophyta; class Magnoliopsida; order Poales; family Poaceae; genus Triticum; species Triticum urartu. The sequence continues at coordinate 465,989,386 of NC_053022.1, forward strand.
TATGGCAACAAAATACATGGAAGGGATTCATTCATGATGCTTAACAAAATATGAACACTGAGCTACGGCCAATTCATCCATTAACAGGTTCAAACAAGCATGGCAAAAATGCATTTGGTAAACAGATTTCAGACTTAGTGAAATTAACACTTGTCTGGAATTTCAGATCAGGTAGCACACTTTGGAGCATGAAAACTATATGCTACAGGGCCTGAACATGGCAAAGTAAAGCATGGCATGGAGCTACTCAAAGAGCTTAACAAAAATCCCTTAGTGACCTTGAGCCAAAAGGGATCAGAAAATACATTTGCAAGCATGTGAATGTGGCAAAAACATAATCAGACTCTCAGACTTAGAGAAAAACTGAAGCATGCAAAACAGATATCGAGTAGGCATGTTTACGAGCTCGATGCACTCACTACAGAGCATGTCATGACAATCTAAGCATGCACCCATCAATAATACACATTATACAAGCTAGACATGGCAAGAACAATAACATAGCATGCACGGATCAACAACAACATCCTCGGCAAAATTGTTAACAAGTAGACAATCTGCCCAGATTCACGAAATGACAAAAGTAGAGCTCGATTGACTCAAGCTAGGGTGCTCCATAAATGCAAACAAAGACATGGTTGGATAGGGCACCACAAGGTTAACAAATCATCCTTACTGATCATCCTCAAAAGAGGCACGGATCACTAGGAAACAACATGAACATATGGCATAATGAGATAAACAGATCAAGGACTTAGTGGAAATGCTAAGTCCCTGAAATTAGCATTAACGAATGCTCCACTTTGCAAGCTTGTGCTAGGCACCACACATATCACAAAAATACATGGATTTCACCTCTGGAAAGATGGCATGGCATATAACAAAACACATGTAGAGCTCATGAGCATATCATGCACACAATAATCATGGCAAAAATGACAAATATCTAATTGGAGCAGCAGATCTGACAATTATCTCAAATAGCACTCTCCCAACAGCATTTCGGGCATCAAGATGAACTCAAATGAAAATGATGCAATGAGAAGAAATGATGTGCTCTCTGAGGCGAACATTTTGATATGCTACACGCCCAAAACGGAGCTACGGATGCAAAGTTGCGATGCGATGAACATGAGCATTTGAATCTGGGAATTTCGGGGACTTAGTAGAAATTATACCCTCCGCGAGAAGTCAACGGGACGAGGATATCCGGGACGAGGAGATCCGGATCGAGGGGCCGTGTTTGGTTTCCGGGATTGGTGGATCTGATCCACCCTCCCCGGATCCGGCGAGGGAGGAGGACTCCGGCGAGGTAGCCATCTCCGGCGATGGCCGGCAACGAGGGCGCGGGCGGCGGGCCTCCGACGAAGGTTGACGGCGGTGGCGCGCTCCGGGAGGCGGCGTGAGGCAACGGGCGTAGAGAAGCCGCCGGATGCGGGCGGCGGCGCGAAGGGCATGGCGGCGGCGGGCGTGGGGAGCACGGGTGGCGGGGCGCCGACGATGAGGCGGCGAGGCGGCGAAAGAGGTGGGCGGCGGCGCCTGTCAGGTGCGGCGGCGCGGGGCGGCGGCGGTTCGGGCCTCGCGGGCCGGATCTGGGCCGTGCGGGCCCGCAGCGGCGGAGGAGAGAGGAGGTCCGGCGGGGGCGATGTGGCGCGTTTTGGTTGGCTGCGGAGGCGGGAGAGGGTGACGTGGCAGCCTCCGATTGGCCAGAGCGAGGTGGCCAGCGGCGATGGACATGTCCGGCCTGGCGGACTTCGTCCGGCGGCGCGAGGAGGAAGATGGCTAGGGTTCATCCGTGAATTTCGGGAGGGGAGCACATATTTATAGGTAGAGGGAGCTAGGAGAGTCCAGATGAGGTGCGGTTTGCGGCCACGCGATCGTGATCGAACGACCGAGATGATGGAGAGGTCTTAGGTGGGTTTTGGGCAAAATTAGAAGGGTGTTGGGCTGCAACACACAAGAGGTCTTTTTGGTCCCTCGGTTAACCGTTGGAGTATCAAACGAAGTCCAAATGGTACGAAACTTGATAGGCGGTCTACCGGTAGTAAACCAAGGCCGCTTGGCAAGTCTCGGTCCAATCCGGAAATGTTTAATCCCCACACACGAGAAGCAGGTAGAAATGACCACCGGAGGAGATAGGAGTGCCAGAATGCAAAATGGACAACAGGAAAAATGCTCGGATGCATGAGACGAACATGTATGCAAATGAAATGCACATGATGACATGATATGCAATGCATGACACGCGAGCAATGACAAGGCAACTACAGCGAATAACTGGAGGACACGTGGCACATCGGTCTCGGGGCGTTACAACACTCCACCACTACGAGAGGATCTCGTCCCGAGATCTAGAATGGCACCGGAGGGACAACGGAAGAGAAAGAGAAGAGATAAAACTAAGTTGCTCCTTTGACAAACGAGTGAAACCAAATAACCTTGAGAGGTTGAACAAATTCAAGAAAAGAATACAACGAAGGTGAACAAAGTCGAAAACACTCCGTTAGCAAGGAGGGACAAAGAATATTGCGAAAAAACCTTGAGGTTGAAGGGCAAGATATATATTGAAAGCACTCTGGTTAAGAAGTTATGCGAGACTTGATACGGTGAAAAGAACTTGAGCAGAGGACATGACACTCCGGTTAAATGGATAGGTATGAAAAAAGCACGATCTTTGACAAAAAGAGATGATTGGTTGAAAATAGCAACAACACAATGCCTCCGGAACGAAAGAATAGAATATAGATAATTGAAATAAAAGAATGGAGAAGAAAATGGCAACTTCTGCCACAAAAGAACTTGAAAAGGTATCCTTAGGAGTAGGGTCGAACGGAGTTGTTGGAAACACAACAACGAAAAGATAAGCTTGATATGGTCTTATGGAATACTGCTCAAAATATGAGGTGACAACCTGCCACTCATGGGAAAAGAATTGGATTGATAAGAACAAGGAGACAATAAAAATATTTCCACCGGGAGGATAAAGAAGATCTTGGGTCCTTTATAAGCGCCATCGATAGCAACAAGCCTTAGGGAAGGCTTTAGGTGGAATATAACCCAAGATAACTCCAATGACGAGATTGATGGATTTAAAATATCTCATTCATGACAACATGTGAATCATGAAACATGAATTCAAATTATCAAGAATGACATAATACCACCTCCAATGATACGGAAGAAAGAATTGCACTCCGGATGCAAGATGAAGAATGCTTGAGCTTCTTAGAAAAGAATCTCGATGAACACTTCCAGAAGGAATATAAATCCTTGATGAACCATCATGTAGAACCTTCATGAGAACTCCGGTAAATAAAGGAATGATCAAACGGAAGGCAAGAGAAGATGGAAACACAAGGTGAAGACTTGCAATGATTTAAATGAATCTCCATGGTGATGTAATTGCAAGAGCTAGGAACTCCGGGAAAAGAAAAGATAGAGCATCTCGAACCCAGAATGTGGTATGATGCACCTCCAGAATAAGGAATTAATCACTTGGATGGAACAAGAATAAGAATTACATTGTGCGTATCCTTCACCAATTTAAATTGATGACAAGAAGCGGATTTGACACACTACTTATTCTCATAGCAAGGATTAAGAGAGATATAGCGCCAACTTGAGAAGGTATTTGAGGGAGTCCTGGATTAGGGGGTGTTCGGGTAGCCAGACTATACCTTCAGCCGGACTCCAGGACTATGAAGATACAAGATTGAAGACTTCGTCCCGTGTCCGGATGGGACTTTCCTTGGCGTGGAAGGCAAGCTTGGCGATGTGGATATTCAAGATATCCTACCATTGTAACCGACTCTATGTAACCCTAACCCTATCCGGTGTCTATATAAACCGGAGGGTTGTAGTCCGTAGGACAGAAAAAACTCCATACATAACAATCATACCATAGGCTAGCTTCTAGGGTTTAGCCTCCTTGATCTCGTGGTAGATCTACTCTTGTACTACCCATATCATCAATATTAATCAAGCAGGAGTAGGGTATTACCTCCATCGAGAGGGCCCGAACCTGGGTAAAACAAAGTGTCCCCTATCTCCTGTTACCATCCGGCCTAGACGCACAGTTCGGGACCCCCTACCCGAGATCCGCCGGTTTTGACACCGACATTGGTGCTTTCATTGAGAGTTCCTCTGTGTCATCGCCTTTAGGCCCGATGGCTCCTTCGATCTTCAACAACGATGCGGTCCAGGGTGAGACTTTTCTCCCCGGACAGATCTTCGTCTTCGGCGGCTTCGCACTACGGGCCAATTCACTTGGCCACCTTGAGCAGATCGAAAGCTACGCCCCTGGCCATCAGGTCAGATTTGGAAGCCTAAACTACACGGCTGACATCCGCGGGGACTTGATCTTCGACGGATTCGAGCCACAGCCAAGCGTGCCGCACTGTCTCGATGGGCATGATATAGCTCTGCCACCGAACAGCGCCTTGGAGGCCGCACACGCATCAGTTTCGACCATTGATTCGGAACCTACTGCACCGATCGAGGATCAGCGGTTGGACGCTGCCTCAGGGGCTGCGATCTCAGAGGCGATCGAGCCGAACTCTAGCCCCGCACTCCATGTGGCCCGTGACTCCAAGGAGCCGGATTCCTCTCCGAACTCCGAGCCCCCCGCACCCCTACCAATCGAATCCGATTGGGCGGCGGTAATGGAGTTCACCGCCGTGGACATCTTTCAGCATTCGCCTTTCGGCGACATCCTAAATTCTCTTAAGTCTCTCTCTTTATCAGGAGAGCCCTGGCCGAACTACGGTCAGCAAGGGTGGGATACGGACGGTGAGGAAATTCAAAACCCACCCACCACCCACTTTGTAGCCACTGTCGACGATTTAACCGACATACTTGACTTCGGCTCCGAAGACATCGATAGCATGGACGACGATATAGGAGACGAACAGGAACCAGCACCTGTAGGGCGCTGGAACGGCACCTCGTCATATGACATATACATGGTGGATACTCCAAAAGACGGAGATGGCGATGGAACAATGGGGGATGACGCCCCCAAGAAACAGACAAAGCGCCGGCGTCAGCGGCGCCGCTCTAAATCCCGCCAAAGCAAAAACGGTGATTCCCGCACGGGAGATAATACTACCCCGGATAGCGCCCAAGAACACCCACCCCAACAAGATTCGGCACAGGAAGATGGAGAAGCCAGCCCTCATGAGAGAACGGCAGACCGAGAGGTCGAGGATGATAACTATACGCCTCCCTCCGAAGACGAGGCAAGCCTCGATGACGACGAATTCATCATACCATCAGACCCCGCCGAACAAGAGCGTTTTAGACGCAGGCTTTTAGCCACGGCAAGCAGCCTCAAGAAAAAGCAGCAACAGCTTAAAGCTGCCCAAGATTTGCTAGCTGACAGATGGACTGAAGTCCTTGCGGCCGAAGAGTATGAACTCGAACGCCCCTCCAAGAGTTACCCGAAGCGCAGGCCGCTACCCCGATCAGAGGAGGAAGCACCTACATCACCAGCGCATGACATGGCAGACCGGCCACCTCGTGGCCGCGACAGAGAGGCCTCTCAGCCCTCCACCCAAGCCATGCCCCGACGCCGCACAACTAAGGCACGGGAAAATGCGCCCGACCTGCGAGACATACTGGAGGACAAGGCAAGACAGACAAGATCGATCTACGGATCGCGCAGGCACCCTACGGCATGTGACAATGATCTTCACGCCGGATACAACAAATCCGGCCGGGCCGAACACAACAGACATAGCTCTTCCGAGCTGCGTCGTGATATAGCCCAGTACAGAGGCGCCGCACACCCTCTATGCTTCACGAATGAAGTAATGGATCATAAAATCCCAGAGGGCTTTAAACCCGTAAACATCGAATCATACGATGGCACTACAGACCCGGCGGTATGGATTGAGGATTATCTCCTTCACATCCACATGGCACGCAACGATGATCTACACGCCATCAAGTACCTCCCGCTCAAACTTAAAGGACCGGCCCGGCATTGGCTTAACAGCTTGCCAGCAGACTCAATCAATTTTGGGAGGACCTGGAAGCCGCATTCCTCGACAACTTCCAGGGCACTTACATGCGACCGCCGGATGCCGACGACTTAAGCCACATAATTCAGCAGCCAGAAGAATCAGACAGACAATTCTGGACACGGTTCCTACCAAAGAAAAACCAGATAGTCGACTGTCCGGACGCAGAGGCCCTAGCAGCCTTCAAGCATAACATCCGCGACGAGTGGCTTGCCCAGCACCTGGGACAGGAAAAGCCGAAATCCATGGCAGCCCTCACGACACTCATGACCCGCTTTTGCGCGGGTGAAGACAGCTGGCTAGCTCGCAGTAACAACTTATCAAAGAACCCTGGTAATCCGGATACTAAGGACAAAAGTGGCAGGACATGTCGGAACAACCAAAAACGCCGCGTTAACAGGGACAGCAATGAAGACACGGCAGTCAATGCCGGATTTAGAGGCTATAAATCCGGTCAGCGGAAAAAGCCATTCAAAAAGAATACTCAGGGCCCGTCCAGTTTGGACCGAATACTCGATCGCTTGTGCCAGATACATGGCACCCAGAAAAGCCAGCCAATCACACCAACAGGGATTGTTGGGTGTTCAAGCAGGCAGGCAAGTTAAGAGCCGAAAACAGAGACAAGGGGCTGCACAGCGATGACGAGGAGCCCAAGCCGCCGAACAATAATGGACAGAAGGGATTTCCCCCACAAGTGCGGATGGTGAACATGATATACGCAACCCACATTCCCAAGCGGGAGCGAAAGCGTGCGCTACGGGACGTATACGCGATGGAGCCAGTCGCCCCAAAGTTCAACCCATGGTCCTCCTGCCCGATCACTTTTGATCGAAGGGACCATCCCACTAGCATCCGTCATGGCGGCTTCGCCGCATTGGTTCTCGACCCAATCATCGACGGATTTCACCTCACAAGAGTCCTCATGGACGGCGGCAGTAGCCTGAACCTGCTTTATCAGGACACAGTGCGGAAAATGGGCATAGATCCCTCAAGGATCAAACCCACAAGAACGACCTTTAAAGGCGTCATACCAAGTGTAGAAGCCAACTATACAGGCTCAGTAACACTTGACGTGGTCTTCGGATCCCTGGATAATTTCCGAAGCGAAGAGTTAATCTTCGATATAGTGCCGTTTCGCAGTGGCTATCACGCCCTGCTCGGACGAACTACATTCGCAAAATTCAATGCGGTGCCGCACTACGCATATCTCAAACTCAAGATGCCAGGCCCTCGAGGAGTAATCATGGTCAATGGAAACACCGAGCGCTCCCTCCGTACGGAGGAGCATACGGCGGCTCTCACAGCGGAGGTACAAAGTAGCCTTCTTAGGCAATTATCCAGTCCGGCCATTAAAAAGCCAGACACTGCCAAGCGCGCCCGGAGTAACCTACAGCAGGACCGCTTGGCACACTCTGAACAAGCGTAGCAATGCGGCCCCAACCCTAGCTTTCGCGACCTAGCGAAACCAGTACCTCATGTACATAACTACGCCCTTGAAATACTATGGGCACAGGGGAAGGGGCACAATAACGGCATGCCCAAAATACGGCTTAAAACGTACCAGGGGCTGCCGGATTCTTTTTTTAATTTTTTCTTACTTTCAGGACTCCATACTTCGGACGACCTGTTCGGCAATTCGATTGCCGCACAAACGATGCAAGATCCAGGGAGGCAGATAAGCCATGCCGCATTATGGAACTCCCAGGTGGTCTCTGTTACGAGCGGTATACCTACTTTATATATAATTCCGCGGCCTGCCCCTGGTCAGGACATACTGAATAGTCCAATATCTTTTGCTTACCGCACCATTTGTATCGTTCGGCTTTGATAAATAGCCTCTCCATAAATAATGCTTAGCTTTTTGTCTATTTTTTGCATTACTCTTTTCATATATATGTTCATTAATGACATGTCGCACCCGTACATGGTGGTACGGCAAGTACGCCAGGGGCTTCAGTACCCTTTAATATGGTGTGAGAAGTCCGTACACTTTCACAAGTGCGGCACCCCGAACTTATAGCACTATATGCATCGGCTCCGAATCATGATTTGGGTCAATAGTTGTGTTTGCCCGGCTCCTATGTTTTGGTGCCTTACGTTCCGCTATATCGGCTAAGGTAGCACTAGGAGAACCACTGCGATTGTGCCCCGGTTGAGCTGGGTTAAGCACCTTAGTGGAGAAAGCTAAAACTGACTGTCATGATGAGGCGAGAGACCGGTCGCTGCTCGAGAGGTTTTTTGAGTCCCTAAAGGCTTATGCCGCTTCGAGCGAGGAGCTGGATAACCCCAGCCAAGGCGTGGATAGCGCCCCGAACTCGGTCTTCCGAACTAGGGGCTTCGCCGAAATTTAAAATTATAAAGTTCTATGGCTAAGTGAGAGTGTTCAAGCATTATAGTCCGATTGCCTGGTTCGTCGTGCTGAGCGCCTCCCTCGAAGGACCCAACCATGGGAAAAAGAGCGCCCAGGTTTATCACCGAACACCCCAGCACTAGTGGCATGGGGGCAGAAGCCGACGACTGGCCATCTCTCAATTTTTGATAAACGGCCGCACAGAAAATAATATTTTAAATTCAATAAGCATTGCTTAGTGCATATGAACAAGTTTTCAGCGCACAGGATAAACACGAGTGAATTCATTCAAAAATTACATCCTTGGTGCACTCATCCGCCACAAGGCGGGCACCCGCAAGAACATCCTTATAGTAGTTCTCCGGCTTGCGATGCTCCTTCCCCGACGGCGGCCCGTCCGTCACAAGCTTCTCACCGTCCAGCTTACCCCAGTGCACCTTTACATGGGCAAGGGCCCTACGGGCAGCTTCAATGCAGACAGAGCGCTTGATGACCTCGAGCCTTGGACAGGCCTCCACCAGCCGCCGCACCAGCCCGAAGTAGCTCCCAGGCAGGGCCTCTCCGGGCCACAGCCGAACTATGAAGCCCTTCATGGCTTGTTCGGCCGCCTTGTGGAGTTTGACCAGCTATTTCAGCTGGTCGCTCAAAGGCACAGGGTGTCCGGCCTCAGCATACTGAGACCAGAACACCTTCTCCGTTGAGTTGCCCTCTTCAGCTCGGTAGAATGCGGCGGGATCGGATACGCTGCAGGGAAGATCTGCGAATGCCCCTGGAGAACTCCGGATTCGGGTAAGTAACAAGTAGTTTACTTTTATATTTCTGCTTTGCATAAAGAATGCCTTACCCGCTGCTATCTTTTTCACATCCTCCAACTCTCGGAGGGCCTTTTGGGCTTCGGCCTTGGCAGACTTGGTAGTCTCAAGGGCCGTCGCAAGCTCAGACGCTTGGGTCTTCGACTCAAGCTCCAAACTCTCATGTTTTTTCATGAGAGCCTGAAGCTCTTGCTGCATCTCGCCGACCCGAGACCCAAGTTTCTCTCGCTCGGTGCGCTCCGCGGCCGTTTTCTTTTCGGCCTCGGACAGCGCCTGCTTGAGGGTCGCCACCTCAGTCGTGGCCCCTACAATAAGCAGTTCAATCCTGTTATTTTTTTGCAATCACGCCTCTCTATAGGCACTTTTTTATAAGGTATTTCTTACCTTCTTTCTCCTCGAGCTGCTGCTTGGCCAGGCTGAGCTCTTGCTCGGACCGCTCGTGCGACGCCCCCGATTCAATCGTACACTAATCATACACGCAAACGTGTACGATCAAGATCAGGGACTCACTGGGAAGATACCACAACACAACTCTACAAATAAAATAAGTCATACAAGCATCATATTACAAGCCAGGGGCCTCGAGGGCTCGAATACAAGAGCTCGATCATAGACGAGTCAGCGGAAGCAACAATATCTGAGTACAGACATGAGTTAAACAAGTTTGCCTTAAGAAGGCTAGCACAAACTGGGATACAAATCGAAAGAGGCGCAGGCCTCCTGCCTGGGATCCTCCTAAACTACTCCTGGTCGTCGTCAGCGGGCAGCACGTAGTAGTAGGCACCTCCGGTGTAGTAGGAGTCGTCGTCGACGGTGGCGTGTGGATCCTGGGCTCCAACATCTGGTTGCGACAACCAGGTAGAAGGGATAGAGGGAAAAGAAGGAGAAGCAACCGTGAGTACTCATCCAAAGTACTCGCATGCAAGGAGCTACACTACATATGCATGGGTATATGTGTAAAGGCCATATCGGTGGACTGAACTGCAGAATGCCAGAATAAGAGGGGGATAGCTAATCCTGTCGAAGACTACGCTTCTGGAAGCCTCCGTCTTGCAGCATGTAGAAGAGAGTAGACTGAAGTCCTCCAAGTAGCATCGCATAGCATAACCCTAACCGATGATCCTCCCCTCGTCGCCCTGTGAGAGAGCGACCACCGGTTGTATCTGGCACTTGGAAGGGTGTGTTTTATTAAGTATCCGGTTCTAGTTGTCATAAGTTCAAGGTACAACTCCAAGTCGTCCTGTTACCGAAGATCACGGCTATTCGAATAGACTAACTTCCCTGCAGGGGTGCACCACATAACCCAACACGCTCGATCCCATTGGCCGGACACACTTTCCTGGGTCATGCCCGGCCTCGGAAGATCAACACGTCGCAGCCCTACCTAGGCACAACAGAGAGGTCAGCACGCCGGTCTAAATCCTATGGCGCAGGGGTCTGGGCCCATCGCCCTTTGCACACCTGCACGTTGCGAACGCGGCCGGAAGCAGAACTAGCCCCATTAATACAAGAGTAGGCTTACGGTCCAATCCGGCGTGCGCCACTCAGTCGCTGATGTCATGAAGGCTTTGGCTGATACCATGATGTCGAGTGCCCATAACTGTACCCGCGTAGATGGTTAGTGCGTATAGGCCAGTAGCCAGACTCAGATCAAATACCAAGATCTCGTTAAACGTGTTATTTTGAAATAACCGCGAACGCCGACCAGGGCCAGGCCCACTTCTCTCCTAGGTGGTCTCAACCTGCCCTGTCGCTCCGCCACAAAGATCCACCCAGAGGGCCGTCGGGACAAATGTCCTTTCAGCCCCCAATCCGTGAATCACTCGCGGGTACTCCTCGAGCCAACCCGACTTTAGTCATCACATGTATCATGTATAAAGTATAGGTATATACCCGTGATCAACTCCCGAGTGATCACGGCCCGATAGTATAGCATGGCAGACGGACAAGAATGTATGGCCACTGATGATAAACTAGCATCCTATACTAAGCATTTAGGATTGCAGGTAAGGAATCAACAGTTGTAGCAACAATGACAGGCTATGCATCAGGATAGGATTAACGGAAAGCAGTAACATGCTACACTACTCTAATGCAAGCAGTAGAGAGAAGAATAGGCGATATCGGGTGATCAGGGGGGGCTTGCCTGGTTGCTCTGGTAAGAGAGAGGGGTCGTCATCGATGTAGTCGATCACAGGGGTATCATCGTCGGTCTCGGGGTCTATCGGAAAGAAGCAACGGAGGGGGAACACAATAAATAATAGAGCAATCAAAGCATCTCAAAGCATAACATGGCAATACGCGGCGCTTGAGGTGACCTAACGTAGTACTAGGTGACACCGACAAAGGTGGCAAACATCCGGAAAAGTATTCCCGGTGTTTCTCATTCTCGGACAAACGGACCGGAGGTCGATTGTTGCATGTTCTCTATGCTAGATACGTGTGGTGAACGAATGGACTGCGTATTCGGATTCGTCTCGTCGTTCAGAGCAACTTTCATATATAAATTATTTTCATCCGAGTTACGAATTATTTTATATAATTTTTCAAAGTTGTAAAGATTTCCTAGATTTTCTTGAATTAATATTATTTCGAATTAAAATGGGAAAAGCTAGGTGTACACAGCAAGTGTACACAGGAGTAGGCGCAAGAGGCTGACAATGGGGGCCAGTGGACTAGGTAACTGCCCAGTCAACAGTCAACATTGACTATTGACCGGTCATCTAACAAGTGGGGCCTACATGTCATATGCACAATCTGTAACTGAATTTATCTATTATTTTAATTTACTAATTAGCTAGCCGGTCCCACATGTCATTGGTTGGAGTTAATTAAAAGGTTTATTTAACAAAGTGTGGCCCCACACGTCATGAGGCTATACCAAAACATTAATTAGTCTACTAAGCTAGACTAACACTGCCGGCCTCATCCAGAGAGCCGGCCATCCATCACACGGTCATGCACAAAGGCACAGGCCATGGCCATGGTCAGCAACAACGTATAATAGCAGCAGCTAAGCACGAGGAGCAGTAGCGCAACGCAGTAGCTAGCGAGCAGCATCAGTAGGCGAGCAACAGTGATTAGCAGCAACACCTAGCAAGCAGCGTAGGAGAGCAAGCATCGCAGGAGAGCAGCAGCTCATCAACAAGAGCAGCGGCGGTAGGAGAGCAGTACACGGCAAGAGCAGCAGCAGCACACGCGCGAGGAGGCGGTAGGCGATGGGGCAGCAGGGACGGGCGGTGCGGCAGCTCGTAGAGGCGGGCGCCGACGTGGCACGAGGCCAAGGCGCGCGGGATGCAGGCGTGGTCGCGATGATGAGCAGCGACGGGGGCGCGGGTCACGCGCCGGCAAACGGGCTCGGGGGCGGCCATGGGCGCGCACTGTAGGCGCCAGGGGCGCGGTCTAGGGGCCTCAGGCGCGGGCGCAGGCAACAGGAGCGGCTAGTGGGTGCCGGACCGAAGCTCCAGCCGAGCGCTGTCCAAGGGAAGCTACGGTGAAAACGACACGGATCAGAACCGAGGGCGAGGGGATGGAACGAGGAGCTCACCACCGAGCTCGTGGAGGTAGTCAGGGAAGCCGGGCCTGGCCGGACGCGTCGCAATTGTCGTCAAGAGGCGGCGGCCGTGGCGGGGAAGACGACCCGGTTGCGGCGATTCGGCACGGTTCTGCTTGATCCAGTGGGCGTGGTGGATGAAGACGAGTGCGGGGAAGTTGATGGATATCCCTGCGTGGCTCCGGATGACTCTGGCCACGACGACGATGATGACACGGTGATGGCCGAGCTCGGGTAGCGGCTCGTGCGAGAGGGAGAGGGGCGAATGGGTATTAGGGTTCCAGGCGCCGTGGGAAGGGGGCGCCGGTCTTATAGGTGAGGTGGTCACCGGGGAGCGCCGCCGGATGGCCGCCACGCACGGCCATCGCCGGTGGATGGCCGCCACGGCACCCCTGCCTCCTATAGCGAGAGGTGGGAGGCAAGTGGGGATTGGCCTGGGACGTTTTGCTAGATGGGCCAAGGGGACCAATAGATTAGGTTTCTTTTCTTTTTACTAGTATTTTTCCATTTACTTTCCTGTTTATTTGTTAAGCTACTATTTTGTACTATATTTTAGCATAAAAATACTTTTGAAAGATGTAAAACCTTCCATATGATTACTATGCATTATTTTGCACTGTCACAAAAAGTTTGGGTTCAAAATAATTTATTTAGTTTGAGTTTATATTTAAATGGGATAAAAAGGTGTTGTTGGTCCACTGTTTTAATATCCAGGGGAAATTTTATATAAAAACAAAATGTTAATTCTTTCATGAAAAATTGTTAGTGAATATTTGCAACCTAACCCACATTTTTACTTTGCCATTTGAAAACTTTATGTATTTGACTTTAAATTAGATTTGAATTCGAATGGGATTCAAATTATCGCGAGATTGACAACAGTAATCGTGGTGACGTGGAATCATTAGTAGAGGGTCACTATAGCTTAATTATCTGGGCGTTACAATTCTCCTCTACTACAAGAAATCTCGTCCCGAGATTTAAGAGGTGGAGTACAGGGGGAGGTTCTGGTTTCAAAATTCTAGCGAGTGTTCTCGGTCTTGGTTGCTCTTCTCGAATAGGTCGATCCATTACGTTGATGTCTTCATTCCTCTGCTCCAGTCATCCTGATGAAGTCGTCGTCCTTCCTTCAGGAACTCCATTTTACTTACGAAAGAATAAGGGTGGCTATTTCGGAAGAACAGACCTGCACTGTTAACTATATGGTAGCTAACATCATGGAAGGTGCTAGAAAGTAACTCTCGAACTGAAACTTGAGAAAATATTGAGAGCAAAGTAAGAAGGTGTCAAGGGAAGTTTCGAGCGGGTAGGCAAACATTCAATGCCTGAAACGGGGCGTGAAAGGGGTTCAATCAATAGGGATAAGTATTGTGTCTGATACCAGAATAGATCACTAGGCAGGTGGCCCGTGAATTACATATGAAGTCAAGCGCGAGGAATAACTTTGTCAACAGGGTGTCCAGGAGAGTTAGGTTTCAATCCTGGGACCTGTGGGTTATGGGCCCACCATGTGGGTTAAAAGTAGGAAGGTGGTGACATCTTGCACGATTATGTAAGCAAGGCATGTCAGAGGATAGCCTGTCAGTTATGTTGGCAATAACGTTGGTGCCAAGGGCGAGGGACAAAGAGAACCATTTTCCTGCTCGTTGAACGAGGCGAACCAATAGGCAAAGTTATCGTCCATCAGTGGCTATCGGAATGTCATCAACAATAGTAATAGGGTCTTGCTGACAGAATTATACACCGAGGGGTTTACATAAGCAGGAGAATATTACTGCTTAGATCATATAGATCAGAAGAAAGGTTAAACCAAACAATGAAAAGGAAAATATGATTATCAGATTAAACAGAACAATGGAAAGGAAAATGTGTTAAAACACATATTTCAGGGGTATATCCTTTCCAAGGGCAAGCAAAGCATGATATCCATGACGGGATATAACGTAGAAAACCCTTTAGGAAAGGGAAGAGAAATTTCATGACATTACCCATACAGCGGTGTTTGGATAATTGACCAGGAAACAATTAGCATTGGGCTTCAAATGTTCTTGTTGAAAATCGAAGTACCATAGACATGCTTCGAGATAGCATTGACATGGCCATCAAGTAAGGATCAGAATTTTGATGCACAAAGGATTCATCAGGAACAACTTATAGAATAAGTCTTACGATTTCCTCATGGAAGAATGGATAACCTTGCTGAAAAGGAAACTATAACAATAGTCCTCCAATCAGGTGTGCTAGGCATGACCTCACCTTACCGGGTCATATAAGACCAACGCTATAACTCTTGGATATATGTTCCAACCATCATATCTGACCAAGATTTAGATCTGATTGGTGTTAGGATAACTCAGATTCAGGATGCCTGAGAAGAAAGGTGCAACACAAATTGTCGAGATGACATTGTAAGGTTCTCAGGGAAATGAACTATGGAAACGAGTTCCAAAGCAAGAGTTCATCATTAAAACAGGGAGAGGGTGAGGAGATGGCTGATAGACTCGGTGACAATCCATCGAGATTCTCAAAAGATGGATCTCCCCAATTATGTGAACAAGGAGATAACATTTGTCAATTCAAAATGGTATAATGATGTATGCTCGAGGAAAACATACACAATTTAAACATTGGTTCAATGCAACAGGGTTGCTGGAAGTTTTGAATTCACACATCATAGTTCATTTGTCGGTATTCCGGTTAGGAACAACACGAGGACCCAGAAGGAATGGTGATGGTGATAAGTATTACTCGTATCAAGAATTTCTTAAGAGGTGGTGAAAGTCTCACAACATTCTTGATATAGAGGACAGTAATACTACAAGGTAGATCATAACCTAAGCTAGATAGCAAGGAAATCAAGGTACAACACAAAACATGAACAAGTTTGTGTTGGGGGAAGGCAAGAATGTTGCCGATGATAACACAAATCACCGAGGGGCAAGGATGGTATTTCTCATCATGAATTCCATTGATATTCTGGAAGAACTCAGAATGCTGATGATGATCACAACAGAATTGTCGAGAGATTTCATGAAGGTGTAATCGATCAGCGATGACATCAAGTCAATGGAATGATGAAGCGAAAAGTTATTGGAACCACGAGTACGTCACAAACTCGGAATCCAGCTTGTTGTTCAAGGCAAAAAGATATGACGAGGAAAGTCGACGTAAGCTTAGCTCATCGTCGAAAATTGTGCTCCGGGAAGAAGGACCAGGTAGCACAGTTAAAAAGTTGCACGATAATGATATAGCCGATAAGGCTTGGAAATGACTTGAAGGATTATTAAACTCGTAAGCAATGGGAATTACTTAGAGTTATTGAATCAGAGTGCGGAATCGATTCACTTACCGGTGTTCTCGAGTGACTAATAACTCAGAAACCGGGGGAAATCTGAGATCGGTGAGAAGCAATACTAGATGAAGACTCGCAGGAAGCAACACAGTTCTTGAGATACCAGAGGTTAATACTCGAGGAAGATCAAAACAGAGGTTGCGGAGATGTATCGATCAACAGAAGACAAGTGCTTTAACTTGTCTGAGAAATGGAATCAAGAAGAAAATATGGTCGGAACCACGGTTGCAAAAGACCAGTTCCCATATATAAGATGAACTTATACCAAAGAGCGTTTAAGAGAAGCATCCATGATAAGATCAGCATCGTGTCCATGGGCATGAACACAAAGTTCAAGGTTGACTCCCACTTCTCCAATGCATAACCTTCCATTCACTTCTCACACTCAAGAGGTTGTAGTGTTGAAAAACTATATGACGAAAAAATAGTAGAGTGTGACCCGTAGAAGTTTTCGGGTTCACAAAAATTAGGGAAAGAAATAGGTTCAACCCACTGGGCATCGTGGAAACATATACCACAAGCTTCAATAGAAAATATCACCAGCTCAAAACCAGAGCATGGACGACCAAATCAGAGAATAGGATTTACCAATGGCATTATGTATCAGGGAAAGAACTTCTCGAGGTTTTTGTATACAAAGAAACACTGTCAGATGATAATTCAACAAAGGATTTGACGGTCCACAATGGAGCTGGTGTGAGCATCGGCACACAATCAGTTGAAGAAAGGATGCAAGGGCATCAGATTATAGAACACCTGAATGATTCGATGCTTAGTTATCAAAGGAATTATGATTCCCAAATAGAAGGATCAGAAGCAGACGCTCTGATCAAGGGTGGATAAGTTCAATAGACCTAAGGGTACAATTGACGGCAGCAGATTGGTCGAGAACAAGCTCATGTTCAAAAATGATGTCTGAGCCAGAAAGATAATTTAAAAGGATCAACCGATAATTGCGTGCATTCGCACTCATGTTGAATCAATAGGATCAAAATTAAGGTGTCTAAGGATACTAACGAATAATGCCAGACATATGGAAAGCATCCATAATGCAAGCAGACAAGTATTGCAGAGCAATAAGCTACTAAGGATTCTTGGAGGATCGAATAGTATTTCGAAGACCATTGTGAAACACATGAACAACTGGGGGGTGAGCGGATACTCGATAAGTGCGAGAATTATCCATAGGGGTATTCAAGTGACAAAGAACAGCAAGGCAGTAAGCTCAAAGGATTATCGAAACAATGACAAGTATTTCAGGGTATCTTGTAATAACAAGACCAACTGGTGATGAATGTAAGAATAACAACTACAAGTAGTTATCCATAAGGGTTGACAGTGGAAGGGGAATTGCAAACGCGATGAACACAAGTCCTCGGGTTAACAGCGGAGAGTATCTTCAGGGTCTTCGCATGCAGTAGACGATCATCAATAATAAGGGGCTCTCCGGGTGAAAGTGATAATGAGATCCTAATGCTAGATTTAGCAAAATTCATTTAACCCGAATAAAAGAGAGTTCAGAGTCCCAGAGTAAGGATCGAGGGGTAAAAGATCCTAATACCACCCAGATGGCGATGTGGGCCCGTAAGGCACACATCCATGTTAGTAAAAGTTTTTGAAATGTCTAGACTCAACTTCGGCCAAGGAGTGTGGAAGGGGGATTCCTACAGGCAGTCGGCTCTGATACCAACTTGTGACGCCCCCGATTCAATCGTACACTAATCATACACGCAAACGTGTACGATCAAGATCAGGGACTCACTGGGAAGATACCACAACACAACTCTACAAATAAAATAAGTCATACAAGCATCATATTACAAGCCAGGGGCCTCGAGGGCTCGAATACAAGAGCTCGATCATAGACGAGTCAGCGGAAGCAACAATATCTGAGTACAGACATGAGTTAAACAAGTTTGCCTTAAGAAGGCTAGCACAAACTGGGATACAAATCAAAAGAGGCGCATGCCTCCTGCCTGGGATCCTCCTAAACTACTCCTGGTCGTCGTCAGCGGACAGCACGTAGTAGTAGGCACCTCCGGTGTAGTAGGAGTCGTCGTCGACGGTGGCGTGTGGATCCTGGGCTCCAACATCTGGTTGCGACAACCATGTAGAAGGGATAGAGGGAAAAGAAGGAGAAGCAACCATGAGTACTCATCCAAAGTACTCGCAAGCAAGGAGCTACACTACATATGCATGGGTATATGTGTAAAGGCCATATCGATGGACTGAACTGCAGAATGCCAGAATAAGAGGGAGATAGCTAATCCTGTCGAAGACTACGCTGCTGGCAGCCTCCGTCTTGCAGCATGTAGAAGAGAGTAGACTGAAGTCCTCGAAGTAGCATCGCATAGCATAACCCTAACCGATGATGCTCACCTCGTCGCCCTGTAAGAGAGCGACCATCGGTTGTATCTGGCACTTGGAAGGGTGTGTTTTATTAAGTATCCGGTTCTAGTTGTCATAAGTTCAAGGTACAACTCCAAGTCGTCCTGTTACCGAAGATCACGGCTATTCGAATAGACTAACTTCCCTGCAGGGGTGCACCACATAACCCAACACGCTCGATCCCATTGGCCGGACACACTTTCCTGGGTCATGCCCGGCCTCGGAAGATCAACACGTCGCAGCCCTACCTAGGCACAACAGAGAGGTCAGCACGCCGGTCTAAATCCTATGGCGCAGGGGTCTGGGCCCATCGCCCTTTGCACACCTGCACGTTGCGAACGCGGCCGGAAGCAGAACTAGCCCCATTAATACAAGAGTAGGCTTACGGTCCAATCCGGCGTGCGCCACTCAGTCGCTGATGTCATGAAGGCTTTGGCTGATACCACGATGTCGAGTGCCCATAACTGTACCCGCGTAGATGGTTAGTGCGTATAGGCCAGTAGCCAGACTCAGATCAAATACCAAGATCTCGTTAAACGTGTTATTTTGAAATAACCGCGAACGCCGACCAGGGCCAGGCCCACTTCTCTCCTAGGTGGTCTCAACCTGCCCTGTCGCTCCGCCACAAAGATCCACCCAGAGGGCCGTCGGGACAAATGTCCTTTCAGCCCCCAATCCGTGAATCACTCGCGGGTACTCCTCGAGCCAACCCGACTTTAGTCATCACATGTATCATGTATAAAGTATAGGTATATACCCGTGATCAACTCCCGAGTGATCACGGCCCGATAGTATATCATGGCAGACGGACAAGAATGTATGGCCACTGATGATAAACTAGCATCCTATACTAAGCATTTAGGATTGCAGGTAAGGAATCAACAGTTGTAGCAACAATGACAGGCTATGCATCAGGATAGGATTAACGGAAAGCAGTAACATGCTACACTACTCTAATGCAAGCAGTAGAGAGAAGAATAGGTGATATCTGGTGATCAAGGGGGGGGGCTTGCCTGGTTGCTCTGGCAAGAGAGAGGGGTCGTCATCGATGTAGTCGATCACAGGGGTATCATCGTCGGTCTCGGGGTCTATCGAAAAGAAGCAACGGAGGAGGAACATAATAAATAATAGAGCAATCAAAGCATCTCAAAGCATAACATGGCAATACGCGGCGCTAGAGGTGACCTAACGCAGTACTAGGTGACACCGACAAAGGCGGCAAACATCCGGAAAAGTATTCCCGGCGTTTCTCATTCTCGGACAAACGGACCGGAGGTCGATTGTTGCATGTTCTCTATGCTAGATACGTGTGGTGAACGAATGGACTGCGTATTCGGATTCGTCTCGTCGTTCTGAGCAACTTTCATATATAAATTATTTTCATCCGAGTTACGAATTATTTTATATAATTTTTCAAAGTTGTAAAGATTTCCTAGATTTTCTTGAATTAATATTATTTCGAATTAAAATGGGAAAAGCTAGGTGTACACAGCAAGTGTACACAGGAGTAGGCGCAAGAGGCTGACAATGGGGGCCAGTGGACTAGGTAACTGCCCAGTCAACAGTCAACATTGACTATTAACCGGTCATCTAACAAGTGGGGCCTACATGTCATATGCACAATCTGTAACTGAATTTATCTATTATTTTAATTTACTAATTAGCTAGCCGGTCCCACATGTCATTGGTTGGAGTTAATTAAAAGGTTTATTTAACAAAGTGTGGCCCCACACGTCATGAGGCTATAACAAAACATTAATTAGTCTACTAAATTAGAACCATGGATCTTTGGAAGAATGGGTAAGGATTTAAGAGGAAGTCCTCTTTGGTCTTCGAATACGAGAATGACGAGAACAACACCACCAAAAATCGTTGAGATACTCCGGGATGACGAATAGAAAGGTTGATCCAACGATGAAAAGATTTTGACAGATCTTGGAGAAGACATTTAACTGATGATAAATCATTCTTACGTCAAACTTCGAAAAAGAATTTGAGAATAACGCCGGGAAAATAAGAAGAGTCAGGTAAGATCCTGGGAAAAGACCTGTGGGTTAGGGCCCACTCAAAAGAAAACACCGTTGATATGATTACTTGAAAAAAGGGAGATAGCACCGGTTGAATTAAAAGACTTGAATGAGATAACAGACTCGAAGGATCTTGAACGGATGTAGAGTGGACAACACAAATCTTCGAGATATCTTGAGCACTCCGGAACAAATGAATAGCGAAGAGTGGATGATTATGAGGTACACCGGTATGAGAAGGCATTGAAATGAGGAAATGGGGTAAGATCAACAAATCTTGACTTGAAACCACCGGAGAAGATAAAAGAAAGAAGAATGATGAACTAGAAGCTCCGTTAGTATCTTCATGAGAATCACCGGATAAGAACATTGAAGGAAAAGAATGGAGAGACTTCATATGAATAAAGGATACTTGATAAACACATCGGATTCCTTGAAGAAAAAGGGTGGGAGGGCGGGAAAAACAAAGGCAACTTGGAGACGGATGAAACAAACACCGTTGAGAAAGCTGAGATTGAATCTTGCGAATGTTGAAGTGATCGGATCCACTTGAAGAGAAGCACACCGGTTGAACAAGATTGGCATAACAATCTCGATTATCAAGGAGGATTAGTATTCTCATAGGAGTATGAGAACACCATTTAGGAAAGGTATGGAATCAACACTTGACTTCGAAGCAACTCGAATACCACAACTCAAAACAAAACAAAGGATTGGCTTGCAGAATAAGCCAGAAAAAACATATGATAGAGATTTCGTCTGAAGTTTTCGTGGTGGGGCCTACACGGGCTCGATCGTACAACACCATCATGTACAAGGCAGTGCACATGACATACGAAGCGTCCCCAAGTTGGCATAGCCAAAGACTCTTTAAGACACAACGAGACCACTATAAAACCAACCGTGAATAGGCGGACCACTAGACGTCGAACCCCAATTTCATATCATACATCTGTCGGAAAGATATCCTAAGAGCTACTTGAATTCCCACTTATAAACTCCCAAAATTTTCCCGGTTATGCAATCAGGTGTTGGGGATACAGGGGAAGCATAATATCTCACCCAAAACTAGCAAATCCTACATCCAGCTGTATCCATCCTTCAACACATAACCAAGAAACCTTCGGAAATCATCTACCTCAACCTTCGAAAAGCATCCGTTATACGAGTTATGGCAATACTCCCGAACTCCCGCCCCAGTACTGGGTGGCGTCGAGGTTATCTCACCAACGAACTGCATAACAGAGATTTTCGATGTTGGCGTACTAAACTCAGGTATTCCAAAATTGCAATGATAAAATTGTGACGACAACACCTCGGAGCTCAACTCCCCGGGACACTGCCACAACCCCTAAAATAGGAGGCACCAAGAACAATGTTCTCGTCACAAAACCATCGGAACGATTCCAAGATACCCGCGTGATCCTAATTTTTTTAGTGAAATTTGAGAAGAGAAGAGTCAAAACTCTACGTCAGGATGCCTTACCAGAGCGATGAAGGGAATGGGGAGTAAAAAGAATTCCTAAACTCTCCGATATATAATTCCTAATGACTCAAAACATTTTTTCTAGACTCAACTCGGCCGCTAAAAACGATCAAGCAATGGGGGCTCCTAAGGTCGGGGAAGGCTCTGATACCAACTTGTAACGCCCTCGATGCGGCTATATCTCCCACGTGTCAAAGCACAACTTAGAGGCATAACCGCATTGAAAGCAATGTCGCAAGTGAGGTAATATTCACACAACCCATGTAATACATAAGGGAAAGAGATACATAGTTGGCTTACACTCGCCACTTCACACAATACATGAATAAAGCATTACATCAACCAAATACAATCGAGGTCCGACTACGGAACCAAAATAAAAGAAGACTACCCCAAATCCTACACAGATCCCCGATCACCCCAACTGGGCTCCACTACTGATCAACTGAAACGATACAACACAATGAACGAGATCTTCATCGAGCTCCTCCTTGAGCTCGGTTGAGTCACCTGCCCGGTAACATCGGCACTTGCAAACTGGTTTTGGAAGTATCTGTGAGTCACGGGGACTCAGCAATCTCACACCCTCGCGATCAAGACTATTTAAGCTTATGGGTAAGGTAAAGGTCTGAGGTGGAGCTACAGCAAGCGAGTAGCATATATGGTGGCTAACATACGCAAATGAGAGCGAGAAGAGAAGGCAAAGCACGTTCGAGAAATCTATGATCAAGAAGTGATCCTAAAACAACCTACGTCAAGCATAACTCCAACACCGTGTTCACTTCCCGGACTCCGCCGGAAAGAGACCATCACGGTTACACACGCGGTTGATGCATTTTTAAATTAAGGTCAACTTCAGGTTTTCTACAACCGGACATTAACAAATTCCCATCTGCCCATAACCGCGGGCACGGCTTTCGAAAGTTCAAATCCCTGCAGGGGTGTCCCAACTTAGCCCATCACAAGCTCTCACGGTCAAAGAAGGATATTCCTTCTAGCGGGAAGACCCGATCAGACTCGGAATCCCGGTTACAAGACATTTCGGCAAGGTAAAACTAAACCAGCAACACCGCCCGAATGTGCCGACAAATCCCGATAGGAGCTGCACATATCTCTTTCTCAGGGCACACCAGATTGTCTTAACTTCCGGTAGGCTAGCCCAGAGTTGCCCTTGGTGGCCACCGGCGGCTGATAAGTTGGACCAACACTCAGAGGAGCACTGGCCCGGGGGTTTAAAATAATGATGACCCTCAGGAGCGCGACTCCCAAGGGAAAAGAAAAGGCTAGGTGGCGAATGGTAAAACCAATGTTGGGCATTCCTGGAGGAGTTTTACTCAAGGAGAACTGCCAAGGGGTTCCCATAATAGCCCAACCGCGTAAGGAACGCAAAATTCGGGAACATAACACCGATATGACGGAAACTAGGGTGGCAAGAGTGGAACAAAACACCAGGCATAAGGCCGAGCCTTCCACCCTTTACCAAGTATATAGATGCATTAATTAAATAAGATATATTGTGATATCCCAACAAGTAAACATGTTCCAACAAGGAACAACATCTCCATGTTCCAACAAGGAACAAAACTTCAATCTTCACCTACAACTAACAACGCTATAAGAGGGGCTGAGCAAAGTGCTAACATAGCCAAACAACGGTTTGCTAGGACAAGGTGGGTTAGAGGCTTGGTTCAGCAATATGGGAGGCATGATAAGCAAGTGGTAGGTATCGCAGCATAGGCATAGCAAAAGAGTGAGCAACTAGCAAGCAAAGATAGAAGTGATTTTGAGGGTATGGTCATCTTGCCTGAGATCCCGCAAGAAAGAAGAACGAGTCCATGAAGAAGACAAACGGACGTTGTCGAACAGATCCTCACAAACATGACGTTACCGGATCCAACCCGAAGAAGCAAACACCGGAAAGAAGCACACAACATAGTAAACAACCAACACATGAACATGATATGATATGCGGGATGCGGTATGCAATGCATATGCATGATTTGACAAGGAATGATTTAACCTGGCCTCAACTTGGGAATACAAGTGTGCCACTGGAAAGGTGAGATGAAATCGCTTGAAAACGATATAAAGAACGCCGGAATCGGAGTTACGGTTTGGAAATGGCAAGCAATTCAAATATGACACCGGTCTGCGATATACAACAAGTAGCCATCCAAATGCAACAAGATGAACATGCTACAGCACCCAAACATGGCAACAAAATACATGGAAGTGATTCATTCAAGATGCTTAACAAAAGATGAACACTGAGCTACGGCCAATTCATACATTAACAGGTTCAAACAAGCATGGCAAAAATGCATTTGGTAAACAGATTTCAGACTTACTGAAATTAACACTTGTCTGGAATTTCAGATCAGGTAGCACACTTTGGAGCATGAAAACTATATGCTACAGGGCCTGAACATGGCAAAGTAAAGCATGGCATGGAGCTACTCAAAGAGCTTAAAAAAATCCCTTAGTGACCTTGAGCCAAAAGGGGTCAGAAAATACATTTGCAAGCATGTGAACATGGCAAAAACATAATCAGACTCTCAGACTTGGAGAAAAACTGAAGCATGCAAAACAGATATCGAGTAGGCATGTTTACGAGCTCGATGCACTCACTACAGAGCATGTCATGACAATCTAAGAATGCACCCATCAAGAATACACATTATACAAGCTAGACATGGCAAGAACAATAACATAGCATGCACGGATCAACAACAACATCCTCGGCAAAATCGTTAACAAGTAGACAATCTGCCCAGATTCACGAAATGACAAAAGTAGAGCTCGATTAACTCAAGCTAGGGTGCTCCATAAATGCAAACAAAGACATGGTTGGATAGAGCACCACAAGGTTAACAAATCATCCTTACTGATCATCCTCAAAAGAGGCACGGATCACTAGGAAACAACATGAACATATGGCATAATGAGATAAACAGATCAAGGACTTAGTGGAAATGCTAAGTCCCTGAAATCAGCATTAACGAATGCTCCACTTTGCAAGCTTGTGCTAGGCACCACACATATCACAAAAATACATGGATTGCACCTCTGGAAAGATGGCATGGCATATAACAAAACACATGTAGAGCTCATGAGCATATCATGCACACAATAATCATGGCAAAAATGACAAATATCTAATTGGAGCAGCAGATCTGACAATTATCTCAAATAGCACTCTCCCAACATCATTTCGGGCATCAAGATGAACTCAAATGAAAATGATGCAATGAGATGAAATGGTGTGCTCTCTGAGGCGAATATTTTGATATGCTACACGCCCAAAACGGAGCTACGGATGCAAAGTTACGATGCGATGAACATGAGCATTTGAATCTGGGAATTTCGGGGACTTAGTAGAAATTATACCCTCCGCAAGAAGTCAACGGGATGAGGATATCCGGGACGAGGAGATCCGGATCGAGGGGCCGTGTTTGGTTCCCGGGATTGGTGGATCTGATCCACCCTCCCCGGATCCGGCGAGGGAGGAGGACTCCGGCGAGGTAGCCGTCTCCGGCGATGGCCGGCGACGAGGGCGCGGGCGGCGGGCTTCCGACGAAGGTTGACGGCGGTGGCGCGCTCCGGGAGGCGGCGTGAGGCGACGGGCGTAGAGAAGGCGCCGGATGCGGGCGGCGGCGGGCGTGGGGAGCACGGGCGGCGGGGTGCCGGCGATGAGGCGGCGAAAGAGGCGGGCAGCGGCGCCTGTCGGGTGCGGCGGCGCGGGGCGGCGGCGGTTCGGGCCCCGCGGGCCGGATCTGGGCCGCGCGGGCCCGCAGCGGCGGAGGAGAGAGGAGGTCCGGCGGGGGCGATGTGGCGCGTTTTGGTTGGCTGCGGAGGCGGGAGAGGGTGACGTGGCAGCCTCCGATTGGCCAGAGCGAGGTGGCCAGCGGCGATGGACATGTCCGGCCTGGCGGACTTCGTCCGGCGGCGCGAGGAGGAAGATGGCTAGGGTTCATCCGTGAATTTCGGGAGGGGAGCACATATTTATAGGTAGAGGGAGCTAGGAGAGTCCAGATGAGGTGCGGTTTGCGGCCACGCGATCGTGATCGAACGACCGAGATGATGGAGAGGTCTTAGGTGGGTTTTGGGCCAAATTAGAAGGGTGTTGGGCTGCAACACACAAGAGGTCTTTTCGATCCCTCGGTTAACCGTTGGAGTATCAAACGAAGTCCAAATGGTACGAAACTTGACAGACGGTCTACCGGTAGTAAACCAAGGCCGCTTGGCAAGTCTCGGTCCAATCCGGAAATGTTTAATCCCCACACACAAGAAGCAGGTAGAAATGACCACCGGAGGAGATAGGAGCGCCGGAATGCAAAACGGACAACAGGAAAAATGCTCGGATGCATGAGACGAACATGTATGCAAATGAAATGCACATGATGACATGATATGCAATGCATGACATGCAAGCAATGACAAGGCAACAACAGCGAATAACTGGAGGACACGTGGCACATCGGTCTCGGGGCGTTACAGAGAACTTAGGCGAGTATTGGACTGCAACTAAGCCCCGAGTGGGAGGATTGCTCTCCACTCGGTAGGATTTTTTCAAACTTAGGCGAGTGCCGGACTGCAGCTAAGTCTCCAAGTGAGAGAACTTAGGCGAGTACTGGACTGCAGCTAAGCCCCCGAGTGGGAGGATTGCTCTCCACTCGGTAGGATTTTTTCAAACTTAGGCGAGTGACAGACTGAAGTTAAGTCTCCAAGTGAGAGAACTTAGGCGAGTACTGGACTGCAGCTAAGCCCCCAAGTGGGAGGATTGCTCTCCACTCGGTAGGATTTTCTCAAACTTAGGCGAGTGCCGGACCGCAGCTAAGTCTCCAAGTGAGAGAACTTAGGCGAGTACTGGACTGCAGCTAAGCCCCCGAGTGGGAGGATTTCTCTCCGCTCGGTAGGATTTTTTCAAACTTAGGCGAGTGCCGGACTGCAGCTAAGTCTCCAAGTGAGAGAACTTAGGCGAGTACTGGACTGCAGCTAAGCCCCCGAGTGGGAGGATTGCTCTCCACTTGGTAGGATTTTTTCAAACTTAGGCGAGTGCCGGACCGCAGCTAAGTCTCCAAGTGAGAGAACTTAGGCGAGTACTGGACTGCAGCTAAGCCCCCGAGTGGGAGGATTGCTCTCCGCTCGGTAGGATTTTTTCAAACTTAGGCGAGTGCCAGACTGCAGCTAAGTCTCCAAGTGAGAGAACTTAGGCGAGTACTGGACTGCAGCTAAGCCCCCGAGTGGGAGGATTGCTCTCCACTCAGTAGGATTTTTTAAATACTTAGGCGAAACGGATTCGCAGCTAAGCCCCCGAGTGGGAGGCTGGCTCGCCACTCAGTAGGAAACTGTTTTTACAAACTTAGGCGAAGCGGATCCACAGCTAAGCCATCCACTGGGGGATTTCTTACGCAAACAAAAACAATAATAATCACTGGGAAAATTATAACGCTCTTGTCTTTGATAAATAAACTACAGGAGTTTTTCTTATTACATCTCATCTGAGTGAGAATTCAAGTATAAAAGGTGCGGAGTAGCTCCGCATTCCAGGCTCGTGGCTCATCAATCTGGCGATCGACATTGTAGAGGTGGTATGCTCCATTGTGGAGGACTCTGGTGACTATGAAGGGGCCTTCCCAAGTAGGAGCGAGCTTGTGTGGTTTCTGCTGATCCACTCGGAGGACTAAGTCTCCTTCTTGGAAGGCTCGGCTCTTCACGTTTCTGGCATGGAATCGACACAAGTCTTGCTGATAGATGGTCGATCGAATCAAGGCCATTTCTCTTTCTTCTTCTAGGAGGTCGACTAGCGTCCTGCCGGGCTTGTTCTGCTTCATCTTCAGAGTAGAGCTCGACTCGGGGAGCGTTGTGAAGCAGGTCACTCGGTAAGACTGCCTTGGCTCCGTAGACCAGAAAGAATGGGGTTCTTCCGGTCGGTCGATTCGGGGTTGTCCTCAATCCCCAAAGGACTGATGGAAGCTCGTCGCCCCATGCACCTGCTGCGTGCTTGAGATCGCGCATCAATCGAGGTTTCAGTCCTTTGAGAATTAGGTCGTTTGCCCTTTCTGCTTGCCCATTCGACTGGGGTGGGCGACCGAAGCATAGTCGACCCGAGTGCCCTGAGAGGCGCAAAAGGCCCTGAATTTGTCGGAATCGAAGTTTGACCCATTGTCCGTGATGATGCTGTGCGGAACTCCATATCTGAATATCAACTCTCTGATGAAACTGATAGCGGTGCAAGCATCGAGATTCTTGATAGGCTTGGCTTCAATCCATTTGGTGAACTTGTCGACTGCTACTAGCACTTGAGTGAAGCCACTCCTGCCTGTTCTCAGTGGTCCAACCATGTCCAGCCCCCAAACAGTGAAGGGCCAGACGAGTGGAATGGGTTTCAGGGCTGACGCGGGCTTGTGCGGCATATTGGAGTAATACTGACATCCTTCACATTTGTCGACTATCTCTTTTGCCATCTCATTGTCTCTTGGCCAGTAGAACCCCGCTCGGTATGCTTTAGCCACAATGGTCTGAGAGGACGCATGATGACCACAGGTCCCCGAGTGGATATCGTTAAGGATCATATGTCCTTCTTCTGGTGTAATAAACTTCTGGCCGACCCCAGTCGCGCTTTCTCTATATAACTGTCCCTTTATGACTGTAAAGGCCTTGGATCGACGGACGATCCGTCGAGCCTCTTCTTCGTCTTCTGGGAGTTCTTTCCTTAGGATGTACGCGATGTATGGTTATGTCCAGATGGGAGTGATAACCAAGACTTCCATGATCAGGTCGACCACAGCTGGAACTTCAACTTCAGTCGGATCCGTGGTGCTTTTTGGCTGCGGGGCCTCTTCAGTGAAGGGATCCTCCTGGACTGATGGTGTGTGGATGTGTTCCAAAAACACGTTGCTGGGAATGGCTTCTCTTTTGGAACCTATTTTGCCAGATCATCAGCTGCTTGATTTTTCAGTCGGGGTATGTGATGAAGCTCTAACCCCTCGAATTTCTTCTCCAGCTTTCTCACTGCATTGCAATAACCAGTCATGGCTGGACTTCTGACGTCCCATTCCTTCATCACTTGATTAACCACCAAATCTGAGTCGCCATAGACCATGAGGCGACGGACGCCGAGTGAAATGGCCATGCGCAACCCATATAAAAGTGCCTCATATTCTGCCTCGTTGCTAGAGGAATCAAAGTGGATTTGAAGAACATATCTGAGTTTATCTCCTCTGGGGGAGACCAACACTACTCCGGCGCCGGAACCAATTAGCATCTTGGAACCGTCGAAGAACATGGTCCAATGCTCCGAGTGAACCTGAGTCGGCAGTTGCTGTTCAATCCACTCGGCGACGAAATCCGCGATTGCCTGGGACTTGATAGCTTTCTTTGCCTCAAACTTGATATCTAGAGGAAGGAGTTCAATCGTCCATTTTGCCACTCGACCAGTTGCGTCCCTGTTATGCAAGATCTCTGACAACGGAGCGTCGCTGACGACTGTAATGGAATGATCAGAGAAGTAGTGGGCAACTTTCTTTGTGGTCATATAAATCCCATATACGAGCTTCTGATAATGAGGATATCTTTGCTTCGATGGGGTCAAGACTTCAGAAATATAATACACTGGGCGCTGAACTTTGAAGGTTTTCCCTTCTTCCCGCTCGACCGTAAGTACCGTACTGACGACTTGTCCTGTGGCTGCAATGTAAAGCAGCAAAGGCTCCTTGCTGATTGGGGCAGCAAGCACCGGCTGGGTGGAGAGCAGAGCTTTGAGCTCTGTGAACGCTGCGTCAGCTCCAGGAGTCCACTCGAACTTGTCAGACTTCTTCATCAATCGGTAAAGAGGCAATGCCTTTTCACCGAGACGAGATATGAATCGACTTAGGGCGGCCAAGCAACCAGTAAACTTCTGAACATCGTGCACTCGCACAGGACTTTTCATTCAGAGTATAGTACCGGCTTTTTCTGGATTGGCGTCGATTCCCCGTTCGAAAATGAGAAAACCGAGTAACTTTCCGCTAGGAACCCCGAATGTGCATTTTGATGGATTAAGCTTGATATCGAACCTTCTGAGGTTGGCAAAGGTTTCAGCAAGGTCAGTCAGCAGGTCGGAACCCTTCCGTGACTTGACCACAATATCATCCATGTACGCCTCCACATTTCGACTGATTTGGGTGAGCAAACACTTCTGAATCATCCTCATGAATGTGGCTCCGGCATTCTTGAGGCCGAATGGCATGGTAACATAACAGAAGCATCCGAATGGAGTGATGAAAGTTGTTTTGATCTCGTCAGGCCCATACAGACGGATCTGATTGTACCCGGAATAGGCGTCTAAAAAAGACAGTCGCTCACATCCCGCAGTCGAGTCGACTATCTAGTCGATGCGGGGGAGAGGAAAATGACCTTTCAGGAAGGCTCGATTGATATGTTTAAAGTCAATGCACATGCGAAGTGACTTGTCCTTCTTGGGGACCATGACAACATTGGCGAGCCACTCGGAGTGGTAGATTTCTCGGATGAACTCCGCCGCTAAGAGCCGAGCTACCTCTTCGCCAATGGCCTTTCTCTTCTGGACGGCGGACCGTCGGAGATGTTCCTTGACAGGTTTTACTTTTGAGTCGACTCTTAGGCGGTGCTCAGCCAGCTCCCTGGGAACACCCGGCATGTCAGAGGGCTTCCATGCGAAAATGTCCCCGTTCTCACGGAGGAACTGGATGAGCGCTTCTTCCTATTTGGAGTCGAGTGTTGTCGAGATATGAGTTGGAGCAGCGCTGGGGTCGGTCGGGTGGATGTGAGCTATCTTCGTATCGCCAGTCGACTAAAAAGCTGACTCTGTAGCGGGCTTCTTGGCTCGCAACAAATCACTCGGGTCTGCAGTCTTCTGGTATTCCTGCAACTCCACCACTGCCATCTGAGCATCGGTGATCTTTGAACCTTTCTGAAAACATTCTTCCGCTTTCTTCCGATTGCCCATAATAGTGATCACACCTTTGGGGCCAGGCATCTTCCATTTGAGATACACATAACACGGTCGGGCCATGAAGCGTGCATAAGCCAGCCTGCCCAAAATAGCGTGGTAGGCACTCTGGAAGTCTACAACTTCAAATGTCAACTTCTCTTTGCGGTAATTCTTGGAATCACCGAAAACCACATCAAGAGCAATCTGGCCGAGTGATTCAGCCTTCTTCCCAGGAATGACCCCATGGAAACTCATGTTGTTGGCACTGAGTCTGGACATTGGAATGCCCATCCCTTTCAACGTCTCAGCGTAAAATATGTTCAAACCACTGCCACCATCCATCAGGACTTTGGTCAGTCGAGTGCCTTCAACAACTGGGTCGACCACCAAAGCTTGCCTCCCAGGGGTGGCAATGTGCGTTGGGTGGTCGGACTGGTCGAATGTTATGGCAGTCTGAGACCATTTCAGGTAACTAGGTGTCACCGGAGCGACCATATTCACCTCTCGGTTAATAACTTTCAGTTGACTTTTGCTTTCAACATCGGCAAAAATCATCAGAGTGGAATTGACCTGAGGGTATCCGTTGTTACTGTCTTCTTTGTCCTCGACCTTGTCCGACTCCTTTTCCTTACCTTTGGGCTGCTTGCCCTGGAACTGTTGGGTCAAGAGTCGACACTGTCGAGTGGTATGTTTCGGGTAAATGAAATTACCCTCTTCATCTTTCTTTGTGTGGACGAGACATGGTAAGCCAACACATCATTTCCGTCCTGGTCTTTAACCTTTTTGCGGTTCCAAGGTCCTTTAGGTTTCCCTTTAAACTTTCCTTGGGTTAAAGCCAAGGCTTCCCCGGGAGCCGCTGGCTCGGCTTTCCGCTTCTGTTTCCGATTGGAATTTCCTCCGGTTTCTTGGGCGCCTGACTTGAGCTTGACACTCCTGAGTCGATCCTCATCTTCACCATTAGCGTACTTGGTGGCAATCTCCATCATCCGATTCAGGGACATATCTCCGGTTCGACCAAAATTTTCAAATTCAGTTCTCTGTACTTGACGCCTTCCTTGAAGGCACAAACTGCTTGGTGGTCAGGCACATTCTCCACCGAGTGATGTAACGTGATCCACCTCTAGATGTAATCCCTCAAAGTTTCATTCGGCTTCTGCACGCAAGACCGCAGTTCCATCTGCCCTGCTGGTCTCTTGCATGTGCCTTAAAATGTGGTGACGAACACTCGGGAGAGATCTTCCCAAGTGTAAATGCTGCTAGGTGCTAACTGGTTCAGCCACGCTCTGGCCGAGCCCTCCAACATGAGAGGCAGGTGCTTCATGGCCACTTCATCATTGCCGCCGCCAATCTGGACGGCCACTCGGTAGTCCTCAAGCCAAGTATCCGTCTTGGACTCACCAGTGAACTTACTGACTCCAGTCGCCAACCTGAAATTGGGAGGAATCACAGCGGCCCTGATGGCTCTACTAAAGCACTCTGGCCCCGAAACATGTACTCTGCTGCTGGTAGGTGCATCTCTGTCGTGACCTTCTCGGTGAGCCCTATTCCTATCGACCAAACCTTGGACGAGAATGGATCTCGCGCCAAAGCCTGGCCCTCTGGGGTCGACTGGAATCCTTCACCCACCACTATGAGGGCGCCTGTCATCCTGCTGGCGAGGCACATACGACCCGCTCCTCGGGGGAGGCGTGGGCACTCGACGTCGACCGTCACGATCGACTCGGTGATCATACTGCTCGTGGTTCCCATACTGGTCACGCCGGTCTCCACGTACCTCATGCCTCGGGGGCGATCTCGGGCTGTGAGCCGACTGGACTGTGCCCGCGGCAACGGATCTGCTGTGAATCCTGTTCCGCGACTAAGAAATAGCGGAATTCTGATCTCCTGCTGCCTGGAGTAATACTCTGATCTGCAGCAAGCCTCTACCAGCCTCCGACTGGGAAGGCTGAATCGACTCCGCTATACGGGCCGTAGCTGCTAAATTCTGAATCGGAGTTCGATATACCTGTGGGGGCGGGAAGAGCTGATGTCGACTGGATTCGGGAACCCGTTGTCGCGCACGCTCATCGAGTGCTCGCTGGAGATTCTCCAGTTGAGTGCGCTCGGCCAAGTTTGCCAGGCGCGCATCCTCCAAGGCGCGAGCCTCGGGGGTTTCTCCAATGATAGGAGTGTGCAGTGCATCCACGTTCCGGCGGCGAAGTTCTTCTCTCTGCAGCGACGTGAGAGGCTCGGGAAGATACTCCTCATGGAGACGCGACGGGTCACCTCCACCCGCGCCTCCGTCGGTGCGGGGAAAACCGGGAGGACTGGGCGGTCCATCGACCATCAGAACCTCCGCCGTCGGATCGCTGTTGTCGCACTCGGATGCGGTCTCTGCGGAGCCAGTCGAACAGGCCGTAGAGGGATTCGTCGGGCTCGATTGCCGCGACTTGAGGGGTGGCCGACTGACGTGCCACCATGTGTCTCACCCACCGCTGAAGTCTTGACCGACCGGAGCGCTTGCGCCGACGGGAAACGGGGAGGGAGGACAACACAGGAGCCGACCGGTAGGGGGACGATGGTTGCCGCAGGAGAACGCCGTGGACGCACGCGCTAAAGTGCGTTGCCCCGTGAACAGGGAGTGCGTCCACGTCGAGCGGAGCCTCCTGGAGCCAAACAGAGTCGTCGATGATGAACGCGAGCGCGCCGAGACGGATCTCGCGGCCCTCCACCGAAACTCCGCCAAGAACCATGATGATTCGGGTCGAAAAAGGTCGCAACTCCTCCAACAAATGCTAAAACACCTGCCCCCATGGTGGGCGGGCGCCAACTGTCGTGGTTCTAAGTCTGACAGTAGTGTAGGGGGGTAAGTATGGAGAGGCAAGATCTTAGCTATGGAGAAGTTGTAAGCACGCATGGTTTACGAGTTCAGGCCCTTCTCGGAGGAAGTAATAGCCCTAAGTCTCGGAGCCCAGAGGCGGTCGACTGGATTATGTGAGTATGAATTACAGAGGTGCGAACCCTTGTCTCGGAGGAGGGGGGTGGCTTATATAGAGTGCGCCAGGACCCCGGCCAGCCCACGTTACAAAGGGTTCAATGTACATGAAGGCAGGGCGTTACTAGTAACGCTAGTAATAAAGTGCTATGATGACCATAAAAGCTACTTAATGACCGACCGTTAGCGTGCGGAGTGACTTTAGGTCTCCTGGCCGTCGAGTGGTTGGATCTTGGTCGAGTGATTGCTTCTTGGTCGAGTGTCTTCGAGTCTGTCGAGTGGAACACCTCCAAGTCGATTGAAAGGTGATTTCTTCTCGAGATGTCCTTGGGTAGGGCAGTTAGGACAGGTCCATGACCCTACCCTAGGTACATAGCTTCATCAATAGGGTCCTACCAACTTAAACAAAGAAGGAGCAGGAAACGTAATAGTTTCAGGATGATGTTTATCAAAGAATAATTTATATTTGAGCTCTCCATCCCTGCCCTTAACAAGAAAATCATGTGCTGTCATACTCTTATAATCTAGATAAGCATTAGGAAGCAATTTTTCTTCTTTCTCATGAAGCATAATAGCTATGTTAAAATGTGCAGCAAGGCGAGAAGCATAAATGCCTCCAAAGATGGGGCCCTTAGTACGGTTCAGACTCAACCGTCTAGCAACAATTCCGCCCATACTAACAGTGTTGTCGCGGTATAAACCATGGAACAGAATAATAATATCAGGAACACTAAGGTTCCCACAGTTCCCGCGACCAATCAAGCATCGACTAGCAAATAAGGCAAAATAGCGTAACACAGGAAAATGTATGCTAGTGATTCTTGCATCAGAAACCTTCCTGGTTTCTCCCATAGAAATAGATTTAATGAACGCCTCCACCTCATGACGGTGGGGTTCATCCAAGGTACC
Organism: Triticum urartu; assembly: GCF_003073215.2. Lineage (NCBI taxonomy): Eukaryota > Viridiplantae > Streptophyta > Magnoliopsida > Poales > Poaceae > Triticum > Triticum urartu. The sequence goes on from NC_053022.1 coordinate 466,024,210, forward strand.
CTCAGGTGGTATGTTGCAGACTGCGCAAAATTCAGACAGTGGCATTTTCTTCACAACGTCATATAAATGAAACTCTACTGAAGGAGGTGATTCCTTAGGGTAAAAGTAGAAGTTTTGCACAAAAGTATTTGTGAGTAAGAGATATTGTCGACATTGGTCGCGGACGAAGTCGGTGAGGCCAGCATTTTCAATCAATGAATAGAAATCCTCATAAATCCCGGCCTATGTCAAGAAATTATCAGAAGGCCATTCACACGGCCGTATCTCCGCGGTACGAGGCAAATTATATTTGGGCCTCTGTGCTTCTTCATTTTGTTTCTCCTTTGAGCTTCGGCTCGATGAGCCCCTCAAAAGTCTCTTCATTGTTTTCTGAAATAATCTCAAATTTTTAGTAACTTCAAACAAAAGTGAACCAACTTCAATAAAACTGATAGCAACTACTCCTACAAGTGCCTAGAGCCTATATCCAGCATTAGAACTACTTGGACCCATATAAATTTGACATGCAAGCTCAAGAACATGGTTACCTATGCAGCACAAATTTGCAATGAATAAAGCACTAGAACAAAAACTAATTGGATCAATGGAGGAGTCACATACCAAGGAACAATCTCTCCAAGCAGTTTTGTGAGAGGTGCTTTGAGCAAGGAGATCGAAAATCACAGCAAAAGTGGATGGGACTCGTGCTTGAGTTGGTTTTTCGGGTTTGTGTGAGGAAGAGGAAGAAGATGGGTGCTGAGATAAGTGGAGGAGGGCCACCATGGGCCCACGAGGCAGGGGGCGCGCCCTCCACCCTCATGGCCAGGTGGCAGCTCCCCCCGCGGTAATTTTTGCACCATAAATCCTCAAATATTCCCGAAAAAATCATATTAAATTGGCATGTCATTCCGAGGACTTTTATTTTCGGGATATTTTTATATTGCACGGATAAATCAGGAAACAGACAGAAAAATACTATTTTTACTTTATTTCTACTAAATAACAGAAAGTATAAAGAGGGTACAGAAGGTTGTGCTTCTAGTTTCATCCATCTCATGCTCATAAAAAAGAATCCACTAACAAGGTTGATCAAGTCTTGTTAACAAACTCATTCCGATTAATATGAAACCGGAGAAATTTCGAATAACACTATGTTACCTCAACAGGGATATGCACATCCCCAATAATAAGTACATCATATTTCTTTTTGACAGTAGGAAGGGGAAATTCAAAACCTCCAAATATAATCGATGGAATTTTTCCAATGGAGTTGATACTATGAACTTGAGGTCGTTTCCTCGGAAAGTGTACCGTATGCTCATTACCATTAGCATGAAAAGTGACATTGCCTTTGTTGCAATCAATAACAGCCCCTGCAGTGTTAAGAAAAGGTCTTCCAAGAATAATAGACATACTATCATCCTCGAGAATATCAAGAATAACAAAGTCTGTCAAAATAGTAACGTTTGCAACCACAACAGGCACATCCTCACAAATACCGACAGGTATAGCAGTTGATTTATCAACCATTTGCAAAGATATTTCAGTAGGTGTCAACTTATTCAAGTCAAGTCTACGATATAAAGAGAGAGGCATAACACTAACACCTGCTCCAAGATCACATAAAGCAGTTTTAACATAATTTCTTTTAATGGGGCATGGTATAGTAGGCACTCCGGGATCTCCAAGTTTCTTTGGTATTCCACCCTTAAAAGTATAATTAGCAAGCATGATAAGTATAATTAGCAAGCATGATGGAAATTTCAGCTTCCGGTATCTTTCTTTTATTAGTAATGATATCCTTCATATATTTAGCATAAGGATTTGTTTTGAGCACATCAGTCAATCGCATACGCAAAAAGATAGGTCTAATCATTTCAGCAAAGCGCTCAAAATCCTCATCATCCTTTTTCTTGGATGGTTTGGGAGGAAAAGGCATGGGTTTCTGAACCCATGGTTCTCTTTCTTTACCATGTTTCCTAGCAACAAAGTCTCTTTTATCATAACGTTGATTCTTTGATTGTTGGGTTATCAAGATCACAGCAGTTCAATCTTCTACATCATTATCATACTAGGTTGAGCATCATCATGAACATCCATCATTAACATTTTCACTAGGTTCATGTCATACCAGATTATGTTTTAGCATCAGACATAGAGTATCATTTGGATTACGTGGTTCAGCAATAGTTCACCGGAGTTTGCACAGTTCTATCATTTTTTTTTTCTTCTTTTTAGAACTAGAACAATCAATATTATTTCTTTGAGAATCTTGCTCGATTCTTAGGGGTGCCTTCAGGAACAAAGGTTCTTGAGATTCTACCAGTTCTAGCCACTCTAACAGCATAATCATTTTCTTACTATTCATTTCATCAAGCACTTCTTTTGAGCTTTAAGTACTTGTTCTACTTGAGTGGTAACCATAGAAGCATGTTTGCTAACAAGTTTAAGTTCACCTTAATATTAGCCATATAATCACCAAAGTATTTAATCATATCGGAATCATATTTCAATTGTCTACCAAAATAAGCATTGAAATTTTCTTGTTTGACAATAAAATTATCAAACTCATCAAAGCATTGCCTAGCAGACTTATAGTGAGGGATATCACCTTCATCAAATCTATAGAGAGAATTTACCTTTACTACCTGTGCAAAGTATGCCATCCTCTTTCTACACAAACACGAAGCAAGTATAATTAGCAAGCATGATGGAAATTTCAGCTTCCGGTATCTTTCTTTTATTAGTAATGATATCCTTCATATATTTAGCATAAGGATTTGTTTTGAGCACATCAGTCAATCGCATACGCAAAAAGATAGGTCTAATCATTTCAGCAAAGCGCTCAAAATCCTCATCATCCTTTTTCTTGGATGGTTTGGGAGGAAAAGGCATGGGTTTCTAAACCCATGGTTCTCTTTCTTTACCATGTTTCCTAGCAACAAAGTGTCTTTTATCATAACGTTGATTCTTTGATTGTGGGTTATCAAGATCAACAGTAGGTTCAGCTTCTACATCATTATCATTACTAGGTTGAGCATCATCATGAACATCATCATTAACATTTTCACTAGGTTCATGTTTCATTACCAGATTGTGTTTTAGCATCAGACATAGAGATATCATTTGGATTATCACGTGGTTCAGCAATAGGTTCACTGGAGGTTTGCACAGTTCTATCATTTTTCTTTTTCTTCTTTTTAGAAGACCTAGGAACATCAATATTATTTCTCTGAGAATCTTGCTCGATTCTCTTAGGGCGGCCTTCAGGATACAAAGGTTCCTGAGTCATTCTACCAGTTCTAGTAGCCACTCTAACGACATAATCATTTTTCTTACTATTCATTTCATCAAGCACTTCTTTTTGAGCTTTAAGTACTTGTTCTACTTGAGTGGTAACCATAGAAGCATGTTTGCTAACAAGTTTAAGTTCACCTTTAATATTAGCCATATAATCACCGAAGTATTTAATCATATCGGAATCATATTTAAATTGTCTACCAAAATAAGCATTGAAATTTTCTTGTTTGAAAATAAAATTATCAAACTCATCAAAGCATTGCCTAGCAGACTTATAGTGAGGGATATCACCTTCATCAAATCTATAGAGAGAATTTACCTTTACTACCTGTGTCGGGATATCGAGGTCTGGAGGTTCTTCGGTAAATAAGGAATTGAGATCATATGTTTCTTCGACAGGCGGTGAATTAAGACCATGTATTTCTTCAATAGGAGGTAAATTCTTAACATCTTCAGCTTTAATACCTTTTTCTTTCATAGATTTCTTTGCCTCTTGCATATCTTCGGGACTGAGAAATAAAACACCTCTCTTCTTCGGAGTTGGTTTAGGAATAGGCTCAGTAATTGGAGCAGGAGCTGGCCCAGGAGGTGCCCAATTATTTTCATTTTTCAACATATTATTCAATAGAATTTCAGCTTCATCCGGTGTTCTTTCCCTGAAAAGAGAACCAGCACAACTATCCAGGTAAACTCTGGAAGCATCGGTTAGTCCATTATAAAAGATATCAAGTATTTCATGTTTCTTAAGAGGATGATCTGGCAAAGCATTAAGTAACTTGAGAAGCCTCCCCCAAGCTTGTGGGAGACTCTCTTCTTTAATTTGCACGAAGTTGTATATTTCCTTTAAAGCAGTTTGTTTCTTATGAACAGGGAAATATTTAGCAGAGAAGTAATAAATCATATCCTAGGGACTACGCACACAACCAGGATCAAGAGAATTAAACCATATTTTAGCATCACCCTTTAATGAGAACGGAAATATCTTAAGTATATAAAAGTAGCGAGATCTCTCATCATTAGTGAACAGGGTGGCTATATCATTTAATTTAGTAAGATGTGCCACAATAGTTTCAGATTCATAACCATGGAAAGGATCAGATTCAACCGAAGTAATTATATCAGGATCAACAGAGAATTCATAATCCTTATTAGGAACACAGATAGGTGAAGTAGCAAAAGCAGGGTCGGGTTTCATTTTATCTCTAAGTGATTCTTTGTTCCATTTAGCTAATAACCTCTTGAGCTCATATCTATCTTTGCAAGCTAAAATAGCGGCAGAAGATTCCATATCAAAAACATAACCCTCAGGAATAACAGGCATATTTTCATCATCACTTTCATCATTATATTCAGATTCAATAATTTCTTTTTCTCTAGCCCTAGCAATTTGTTCATCAAGAAATTCACTAAGGGGCATAGTAGTATCAGGCATAGAGGCAGTTTCATCATAAGTATCATGCATAGCAGAAGTGGCATCATCAATAACATGCGACATATCGGAACGAATAGCAGAAGCAGGTTTAGGTGTCGCAAGCTTACTCATAACAGAAGGTGAATCAAGTGCAGAGCTAGATGGCAGTTCCTTACCTCCCCTCGTAGTTGAGGGATAAATTGTTGTCTTAGCGTCTTTCAAGTTCTTCATAGTGTGCAGCAGATATAAATCCCAAGTGACTCAAAGAATAGAGCCATGCTCCCCGGCAACGGCGCCAGAAAAAGGTCTTGATAACCCACAAGTATAGGGGATCGCAATAGTTTTCGAGGGTAGAGTATTCAACCCAAATTTATTGATTCGACACAAGGGGAGCCAAAGAATATTCTCAAGTATTAGCAGCTGACTTGTCAATTCAACCACACCTGGAAACTTAGTATCTGCAGCAAAGAGTTTAGTAGCACAGTAATATGATAGCGGTGGTAACGGTAGCAAAAGAGTAGTGCAAGCAATAGTAAATATTTTTGGTATTTTGTAGTGATTGTGACAATAGCAACGGGAAAGTAAATAAGCGTAAACCAGTATATGGAAAGCTCGTAGGCACCGGATCAGTGATGGATAATTATGCCGGATGCGGTTCAGCATGTAACAGTCATAACATAGGGTGATATAGAACTAGCTCCAATTCATCAATGTAATGTAGGCATGTATTCCGAATATAATCATACGTGCTTATGGAAAAGAACTTGCATGACATCTTTTGTCCTACCCTCCCGTGGGAGCGGGGTCCTAATGGAAACTAAGGGATATTAAGGCCTCCTTTTAATAGAGAACCGGAACAAAGCATTAGCACATAGTGAATACATGAACTCCTCAAACTATGGTCATCACCGGGAGTGGTCCCGATTATTGTCACTTCGGGGTTGCCGGATCATAACACATAGTAGGTGACTATAGACTTGCAAGATAGGATCAAGAACTCACATATATTCATGAAAACATAATAGGTTCAGATCTGAAATCATGGCACTCGGGCCCTAGTGACAAGCATTAAGCATAGAAAAGTCATAGCAACATCAATCTCAAAACATAATGGATACTAGGGATCAAACCCTAACAAAACTAACTCGTTTACATGATAAATCTCATCCAACCCATCACCGCCCAGCAAGCCTACGATGGAATTACTCACGCACGGCGGTGAGCATCATGAAATTGGTGATGGAGGATGGTTGATGATGACGATGGTGACGAATCCCCCTCTCCGAAGCCCCGAACGGACTCCAGATCAGCCCTCCCGAGAGGTTTTAGGGCTTGGCGGCGGCTCCGTATCGTAAAACGCGATGATTTCTTCTCTCTGATTTTTCTCTCCCCGAAAGCCAATATATAGAGTTGGAGTTGGCGTCGGAAGGTGTCCAGGGGGCCCACGAGGTAGGGGGCGCGCCATAGGGGGGCGCCCCCCACCCTCGTGGACAGGGTGTGGCCCCCTGGTCTTCATCTTTGGTGGGGATTTTTTATTATTTTTTATAAGACACCCCGTGGAGTTTCAGGTCATTCCGAGAACTTTTGTTTTCTGCACATAAAACAACATCATGGCAATTCTGCTGAAAACAGCGTCAGTCCGGGTTAGTTCCATTCAAATCATGCAAGTTAGAGTCCAAAACAAGGGCAAAAGTGTTTGGAAAAGTAGATACGACAGAGACGTATCAGAGGGCTGTGGCCAGAGAAGGCCGCTGCACGCGCGGAGCTGCTCCCCATGGCGTTGCCTCGTGGAGTCGAATTGGAGGACCAGCCGCAAGCCACTGCGTTGCATCGTCACCGCATAAAAAAAGGAAGATGTGAAGCATCGAGCGAGGTTGTTTCTGGACTGGACGAATAACGCGGCGTAGACGAAACGATTAGGACGTCCCGCAATCGATTTCACGGCAGCGACAATGAAGCCCACCGCATGTCAGCCCACACACGCACACGGCCACGCGAGAAGACTCGTACAATTGGGTTAACGGGATAGGGTTGGCCCACACACATCCAAAATCAATATGCAAAATAGCTAGATGCACACCCGGATGTCCAAGTCACGTTAGCAAAATTTACAACGTAAATCTACAGTCACCATGAAATTATACACCACAGGAGCCCAAACTAATACACGTGTCCACGCCCCAGATGTTCTCATGTTGCTTTCAACCAAGTGGTAAAATGTCAAGGCAAAAACTCTCCTGGATATAGAGGCTTGGGTATTTTCCAACCATTACATTTTAAAGAAGCTACATATAATGGCAAGCATATAAGATGCTCAAATTTGGCCTAAGTGACATCAAGCATTAAGAACTTCCTTATATACTAGGTTTTTTTAGAAAAGTCCTTATATACTAGGTATGTTCTGCGTAGTCATTATTAAGGATTCGGATATTTTCCGCTTCTTAGAATTCTTGCTCTGTTCCTTCCTCTTGTCCTTGAATGCGAGAATTTTAATGTTGGACTTTGTGGTAGCTCTGGACAACACCACGTACAGCTGATCATGGGAGAATACTAATTCCGGTAGGTACACACCAACAATTGGGATGGTCTACCCTTATGCCCTGTTGATTGTCATGGCAAAGCTGAGTCTGATGGGGAACTGCTTCCTCTTGAATCGGAATGGGAACATTTCGTCGTCGGAGGGGCAGAGAGGTATGCGAGGAATAAAAACCCTTCGTCCGGCGTGTTATCCCATCACGATCTTGGTGTCGATGGTGTTCCTCTGGAACCCACGGACCACAAGCCTCGTGTCGTTACACAGCCCATTAGCTGGGTCGATGTTCCTTGGCAGTATAATGGGGCAGTTTATCTTCAGTTTAAGTGCGTGCGTGGGAAGCCCATCTGGAGTCAGGTCATACAAGAACTGTTGAATGTAGCCGTGCGGATCATCTTCTGCACTGTCAAAACGGTGGTAGATCTTCTCCTCGCCCTGGAAAAGCTCTATCATACGCATGTTTATTACATCGATGTTGTCATTCTTGGTGGATAGGATTGCTTGAGACGTCATGTAACTCGGATTGACCATATTATGGTCTAGGGAAGGAAACACATGGTCGATCAACTTCTCTTTGTCTGCGGCCTCGCCTGTCAAAGGCACACATATATCTTCAGGGAACCGGATGTTTCCTTCCTCGTCAGTTTCCTCGGTGCCATTTCCTACTCTCAATAGGTATTTCGCAAACCATCGGCCGTTTTGAGCCCTCATGTTGGTGACGAGCCTTAGCTAGCATATGCCATTACAAAGGTATGAGCTATGCAGGGTTGCGTCGATTATCTGACCTCGTGATCCTTTCCTGACTACTGGAAGCACATGCCTGAAGTCCCCACCAAACACGACAGTCTTTCCCCGAAAGGTTGGTCCCGTCGTCCCATGATGTCGCGCATGCTATTTTCCAGTGCCTCAATTGCCTGCCTCTTCGTCATGGTGGCCTCGTCCCATAGGATGAGCAAAGCCGTTGTCAGCTGTTGGGGAATGTAGTATTTCAAAAAAATTGCCTACGATAACGCAAGATCTATCTAGGAGAAGCATATCAATGAGCGGGGAGAGTGTGTCCACATACCCTCATAGACCGAAAGCGGAAGCGTTCAGCAACGCGGTTGATGTAGTCGAACGTCTTTGCGATCCAACCGATCAAGTACCGAACACACGGCACCTCCGCGATATGCACACGTTCAGCTCGGTGACGTCCCTCGAACTCTAGATCCAGCTGAGGCCGAGGGAGAGTTCCGTCAGCACGATGGCATGGTGACGATGATGATGAAGTTACCAGCGCAGGGCTTCGCCTAAGCACTACGACGATATGACTGAGGTGTAAAACTGTGGAGGGGGGCACCACACACGGCTAAGAGATTGTCTGTTGTGTCTTTGGGTGCCCCCTTGGCTACATATATAAAGGAGGGAGGAGGAGGAGGCTAGCCTAGGAGGGGCGCGCCTATAGGGGGAGTCCAACTAGGATTCCCAATCCTAGTTGGAGTCCCCTTCCTTTTCCAACAGGCGAGAGAGGGAAGGAGTAGGAGAGGGAGAAGGAAAGAGAGGGGGGCGCCGCCCCCTCCCTAGTCTAATTTGGACTTGCCATGGGGGGGCACCCCTTGAGGCCCTTCTCTCCTTTCCCGTATGGTCCATTAAGGCCCACTACTTCCCCCGACGAATTCCCGTAACTCTCCGGTACTTCGAAAAAATACCCGAATCACTCGGAACCTTTCCGATGTCCGAATATAGCCTTCCAATATATCGATCTTTACCTCTCGACCATTTTGAGACTCCTCGTCATGTCCGTGATCTCATCCGGGACTCCGAACAACCTTCAGTACATCAAATCACATAACTCATAATACAAATCGTCATCGAACGTTAAGCGTGCGGACCCTACGGGTTCGAGTACTATGTAGACATGACCAAGACACATCTCCGGTCAATAACCAATAGCGGAACCTGGATGCTCATATTGGCTCCTACATATTCTACGAAGATCTTTATCGGTCAAACCGCATACCAACATATGTTGTTCCCTTTGTCATCGGTATGTTACTTGCCCGAGATTCGATCGTCGGTATCACCATACCTAGTTCGATCTCGTTACCGGCAAGTCTCTTTACTCATTCTGTAATACATCATCCCGCAACTAACTCATTAGTCACATTGCTTGCAAGGCTTATAGTGATGTGCATTACCGAGAGGGCCCAGAGATACCTCTCTGACAATAGGAGTGACAAATCCTAATCTTGATCCATGCTAACTCAACAAACACCATCGGAGACACCTTTAGAGCATCTTTATAATCACCCAGTTACGTTGTCACATTTGATAGCACACTAAGTGTTCCTCCAGTATTCGGGAGTTGCATAATCTCATGGTCATAGGTGTTGGAAATATGCCCTAGAGGAGATAATAAAGTGGTTATTATTATATTTCCTTGTTCATGATAATTGTCTATTGTTCATGCTATAATTGTGTTATCCGGAAATCGTAATACATGTGTGAATACATAGACCACAACATGTCCCTAGTAAGCCTCTAGTTGACTAGCTCGTTGATCAATAGATGGTTACAGTTTCCCGACCATGGACATTGGATGTCGTTGATAACGGGATCACATCATTAGGAGAATGATGTGATGGACAAGACCCAATCCTAAGCATAGAACAAGATCGTGTAGTTCATCTGCTAAAGCTTTTCTAATGTCAACTATCATTTCCTTAGACCATGAGATTGTGCAACTCCCGGATACCGTAGGAATGCTTTGGGTGTGCCAAACGTCACAACGTAACTGGGTGGCTATAAAGGTGCACTACGGGTATCTCCAAAAGTATCTGTTGGGTTGGCATGAATCGAGACTGGGATTTGTCACTTCGTGTGACGGAGAGGTATCTCTGGGCCCACTCGGTAGGACATCATCATAATGAGCTCAATGTGACCAAAGAGTTGATCACTGGATGATGTGTTACAGAACGAGTAAAGGAGACTTGCCAGTAATGAGATTGAACAAGGTATAGGGATACCGACGATCGAATCTCGGGCAAGTATCATACCGGTAGACAAAGGGAATTGGATACGGGATTGATTGAATCCCCGACATCGTGGTTCATGCGATGAGATCATCATGGAGCATGTGGGAGCCAACATGGGTATCCAGATTCCGCTGTTGGTTATTGACCGGAGAGATGTCTCGGTCATGTCTACATGCCTCCCGAACTCGTAGGGTCTACACACTTACGGTTCGGTGATGCTAGGGTTATAGGGAAAGTTTGTACATGGTTACAGAATGTTGTGCGGAGTCCCGAATGAGATCCTGGATGTCACGAGGAGTTCCGGAATGGTCCGGAGGGGAAGACTTATATATGGGAAGTCATCATACGGTCACCGGAAGTGTTCGGGGGTGTGTCGGTATTGTACCGGGACCACCGAAGGGGTTCCGGGGGTCCACCGGGAGGGTCCGCCTGCCCCGGAGGGCCCTATGGGCTGAATATGGAGGGGAACCAGCCCCTAGGTGGGCTGGGCGCCAAACCCTCCTAGGGCCCATGCGCCTAGGGTTGGGGGGAAACCCTAAAGGGGGCGCCCCCTTGGCTTGGGGGGCAAGCCTCCCCCCTTGGCCGCCGCCCCCCTCTAGATCCGTCTGGAGGGGGGCGGCCCCCCTCTCCCTTGCCCCTATAAATAGAGGGGAGGTGGGAGGGCAGCCGAACCACATGCAAGGCACAGCCCTTCCCCTCTCCAACACCTCCTCCTCCTTCCGCAGTGCTTGGCGAAGCCCTGCCGAAGTACCACACTGCTCCAACACCACCACGCCGTCGTGCTGCTGCTGGAGTTGTCTTCCACAACCTCTCCCTCTCTCCTTGCTGGATCAAGGCGTGGGAGACGTCACCGGGCTGCACGTGTGTTGAACGCGGAGGCGCCGTTGTTCGGCACTTAGATCGGAATCGACTGCGATCTGAATCGCTTCATGTACGACTCCGCATCGCGATCTTCAAGGGTATGAAGATGCACTCCCCTCTCTCTCGTTCCTAGTTTCTCCATGGATTGATCTTGGTGATGCGTAGAAATTTTTTAATTTCTGCAACGATCCCCAACAGTGGCATCATGAGCTAGGTCTATGCGTAGTTTCTATGCCCGAGTAGAACACAAGTTGTTGTGGGCGTCTATTTTGTCAATTTACTAGCCGTTACTAGTCTTATCTTGATTCGGCGGCATCGTGGGATGAAGCGTCCCGGACCGACCTTACACGTACGCTTACGTGAGACAGGTTCCACCGACTGACATGCCCTAGTTGCATAAGGTGGCTAGCGGCTGTTTGTCTCTCCCACTTTAGTCAGATCGGATTTGATGAAAAGGGTCCTTATGAAGGGTAAATAGAAATTGGCATATCACGTTGTGGTTTTCGCGTACGTAAGAAACGTTCTTGCTAGAAACCTATAGCAGCCACGTAAAAATTTGCAACAATAATTAGAGGACGTCTAACTTGTTCTTGCAACATATGTCGTGTGATGTGATATGGACAAGAGGATGTGATGAATGATATATGTGATGTATGAGATTGATCATGTTCTTGTAATAGGAATCACGACTTGCATGTCGATGAGTATGACAACCGGCAGGAGCCATAGGAGTTGTCTTAATTTATTGTATGACCTGTGTGTCAATGAAAACGCCATGTAATTACTTTACTTTATTGCTAACTGTTAGCCATAGTAGTAGAAGTAATAGTTGGTGAGACAACTTCATGAAGACACGATGATGGAGATCATGGTGTCATGCCGGTGACGATGATGATCATGGCGCCCCGAAGATGGAGATCAAAAGGAGCAAAATGATATTGGCCATATCATGCCACTATTTGATTGCATGTGATGTTTATCATGTTTTTACATCTTATTTGCTTAGAACGACGGTAGCATAAATAAGATGACCCCTCACTAAAATTTCAAGAAAGTGCTCCCCCTAACTGTGCACCGTTGCTAAGGTCCGTTGTTCCGAAGCACCACGTGATGATCGGGTGTGATAGGTTCTAACTTTCGCATACAACGGGTGTTAGCCAGATTTACACACGCAATACACTTAGGTTGACTTGACGAGCCTAGCATGTACAGACATGGCCTCGGAACACGGAAGACCGAAAGGTCGAACATGAGTTGTATAGAAGATACGATCAACATGGAGATGTTCATCGTTGATGACTAGTCCGTCTCACGTGATGATCGGACACGGCCTAGTCAATTCGGATCATGTATCACTTAGATGACTAGAGGGATGTCTATCTGAGTGGGAGTTCATTAAATAATTTGATTAGATGAATTTAATTATCATGAACTTAGTCTAAAATCTTTACAATATGTCTTGTAGATCAAATGGCCCACGCTAATGTTGCCCTCAACTTCAACGCGTTCCTAGAGAAAACCAAGCTGAAAGACGATGGTAGCAACTATACAGACTGGGTCCGTAACTTGAGGATCATCCTCATAGCTGCCAAGAAAGCATATGTCCTTGAAGCACCGCTAGGTGACGCACCTTTTTTCCCAGCAACTCAAGATGTTATGAATGCCTGGCAGTCGTGTAGTGATGATTACTCCCTGGTTCAGTGCGACATGCTTTACAGCTTAGAACCGGGCTCCAAAAGCGTTTTGAGCAACACGGAGCATATGAGATGTTCCAAGAGCTGAAAATGGTTTTCCAAGCTCATGCCCGGGTCGAGAGATATGAAGTCTCTGAAAAGTTCTACAGTTGTAAAATGGAGGAGAATAGTTCTGTCAGCGAGCACATAATCAAAATGTCTGGGTTGCACAACCGCTTGTTTCATCTGGGAGTTAATCTCCCGGATGACGCGGTCGTTGACAGAATCCTTCAGTCGCTCCCACCTAGCTACAAGAGCTTTGTGATGAACTTCAATATGCAGGGGATGGAGAAAACCATTCCTGAGGTATATTCAATGCTGAAATCAGCGGAGGTGGAGATCAAAAAGGAACATCAAGTGTTGATGGTCAATAAAACCACTAGTTTCAAGAAAGGCAAGGGTAAGAAGAACTACAAGAAGGATGGCATGGTTGTTTCGCGCCCGGTAAGCCAGTTGCCGGGAAGAAGCCAAAGAATGGACCCAAGCCCAAGACTCAGTGCTTTTATTGCAAGGGAAACAGTCACTGGAAGCGGGTCACTGGAAGCGGAACTGCCCCAAGTACTTAGCGGATAAGAAGGCCGGCAATACCAAAGGTATATGTGATATACATGTTATTGATGTGTACCTAACCAGCGCTCGTAGTAGCTCCTGGGTATTTGATACCGGTGCGGTTGCTCATATTTGTAACTCAAAACAGGAGCTGCAGAATAAGCGGAGACTGGCGAAGGACGAGGTGACGATGCGCGTCGGGAATGGTTCCAAGGTCGATGTGATCGCCGTCGGCACGCTACCTCTACATCTACGGGATTAGTTTTAAACCTCAATAATTGTTATTTAGTAGCTTTGAGCATGAACATTGTATCTGGATCTCGTTTAATGCGAGATGGCTACTCATTTAAATCCGAGAATAATGGTTGTTCCATTTATATGAGAGATATGTTTTATGGTCATGCCCCTGGTCAATGGTTTATTTTTGTTTAATCTCGAACGTGATGTTACACATATTCATAGTGTGAATGCCAAAAGATGTAAGGTTGATAATGATAGTCCCACATACTTGTGGCACTGCCGCCTTGGTCACATTGGTGTCAAACGCATGAAGAAACTCCATGCAGATGGACTTTTGGAGTCTCTTGATTATGAATCATTTGACACGTGCGAACCATGCCTCATGGGCAAAATGACCAAGACTCCGTTCTCCAGAACAATGGAGCGAGCAACCAACTTATTGGAAATCATACATACTGATGTGTGCGGTCCAATGAGTGTTGAGGCTCGCGGTGGCTATCGTTATGTTCTCACCCTCACTGATGACTTGAGTAGATATGGGTATGTCTACTTAATGAAACACAAGTCTGAGACCTTTGAAAAGTTCAAGGAATTTCAGAGTGAGTGAGAATCAACGTGACAGGAAAATAAAGTTCTTACGATCAGATCGTGGAGGAGAATATTTGAGTCACGAATTTGGCACGCACTTAAGGAAATGTGGAATTGTTTCACAACTCACGCCGCCTAACACCTCAGCGAATGGTGTGTCCGAACATCGTAATCGCACTCTATTTGATATGGTGCGATCTATGATGTCTCTTACCGATCTACCGCTATCATTTTGGGGTTATGCTTTAGAGACTGCCGCATTCACTTTAAATAGGGCTCCGTCGAAATCCGTTGAGACGACACCGTATGAATTATGGTTTGGGAAGAAACCTAAGCTGTCGTTTCTAAAAGTTTGGGGATGCGATGCTTATGTCAAGAAACTTCAACCTGAAAAGCTCGAACCCAAGTCGGAAAAATGCGTCTTCATAGGATACCCTAAGGAAACTGGGTATACCTTCTACCTCAGATCCGAAGGCAAGATCTTTGTTGCCAAGAATGGATCCTTTCTGGAGAAAGAGTTTCTCTCGAAAGAAGTAAGTGGGAGGAAAGTGGAACTTGATGAAGTATCCTCTTGAACCGGAGAGTAGCGCAGCTCAAGAAAATGTTTCTATGGTGCCTGCACCGACTAGAGAGGAAGTTAATGATGATGATCAAGATACTTCTGATCAAGCTCCTACTGAAATTCGAAGGTCCACAAGGACACGTTCCGCACCAGAGTGGTACGGCAACCCTGTCTTGGAAATCATGTTGTTAGACAATGGTGAACCTTCGAACTATGAAGAAGCGATGGCGGGCCCGGATTCCGACAAATGGCTTGAAGCCATGAAATCCGAGATAGGATCCATGTATGAAAACGAAGTATGGACTTTGACTGACTTGCCCGTGATCGGCGAGCCATAGAAAATAAATGGATCTTTAAGAAGAAGACAGACGCGGATGGTAATGTGACCATCTATAAAGCTCGGCTTGTCGCTAAGGGTTATCGACAAGTTCAAGGGGTTGACTACGATGAGACCTTCTCACCCGTAGCGAAGCTGAAGTCTGTCCGAATCATGTTAGCAATTGCTGCATTCTACGATTATGAGATATGGCAAATGGACGTCAAAATGGCATTCCTTAATGGTTTCCTTAAGGAAGAATTGTATATCATGCAGCCAGAAGGTTTTGTCGATCTAAGAATGCTGACAAAGTATGCAAGCTCCAGCGCTCAATCTATGTGCTGGTGCAAGCATCTTGGAGTTGGAACATTCGCTTTGATGAGATGATCAAGGTGTTTGGGTTTACGCAGACTTATGGAGAAGCATGTGTTTAGAAGAAAGTGAGTGGGATCTCTGTAGCATTTCTCATATTATATGTGGATGACATACTATTGATGGGAAATGATATAGAATTCTTGGAAAGCATAAAGGCCTACTTGAATAAGTGTTTTTCAATGAAGGACCTTGGAGAAGCTACTTACATATTAGGCATCAAGATCTATAGAGATAGATCGAGACGCCTCATTGGTTTTTCACAAAGCACATACCTTGATAAGATATTGAAGTTCAATATGGATCAGTCCAAGAAGGGGTTCTTGCCTGTATTGCAAGGTGTGAGATTGAGTAAGGCTCAATGCCCGACCATGGCAGAAGATAGAGAAAAGATGAGTGTCATCCCCTATGCCACGGCCATAGGGTCTATTTTGTATGCCATGCTGTGCACCAGACCTGATGTGAACCTCGCATATGTTCGGTAGGGAGGTACCAAAGTAATCCCGGCATGGAACACTGGACAATAGTCAAGAACATCCTGAAGTACCTGAAAAGGACTAAGGATATGTCTCTCGTTTATGGAGGTGACGAAGAGCTTGTCGTAAAGGCTTACGTCGATGCTAGCTTCCACACAGATCTGGATGACTCCAAGTCACAAATTTAAACCGGATACGTGTATATTTTGAATGGTGGGGCAGTCAGCTGGTGCAGTTGCAAGCAAAGCGTCGTGGCGGGATCTACATGTGAAGCGGAGTACATGGCAGCCTCGGAGGCAGCACAGGAAGCAGTTTGGATGAAGGAGTTCATCACCGACCTAGGAGTTATTCCCAATGCGTCAGGCCCAATGACTCTCTTCTGTGACAACACTGGAGCTATTGCTCTTGCTAAGGAGCCTAGGTTTCACAGGAAGACCAGGCATACCAAGCGTCGCTTCAACTCCATTCGTGAACATGTTCAAGATGGAGACATAGATATTTGTAAAGTGCATACGGATCTTAATGTCACAGATCCGTTGACTAAACCTCTGCCGTTGACTAAACCTCTGTTGGAGAACGTTGCAGAAAACAAAAAAATTTCCTACGGTTTCACCAAGATCCATCTAGGAGTTCATCTAGCAACGAGTGATTAGATGCATCTACGTACCTTGTAGATCGCGAGCGGAAGCGTTCAAAGAACGGGGATGATGTAGTCGAACACGACGTGATTCAAATCACCGATGATCAAGCACCGAACGGACGGTGCCTCCGCGTTCAACACACGTACGGAACGGATGACGTCTCCTCCTTTGTTGATCCAGCAAGGGGGGAAGAGAGGTTGATGAAAATCCAGCAGCACGACGGCGTGGTGGTGGATGCAGGGCGTCACAGTAGCAGGGCTTCGCCTATACTACGAGAGAGAGACGTAACGGGGACAGAGGGAGCACCAAAGGCTGAGGCATGAAATCCCTCCTCTCCCCCACTATATATAGGAGGGCCAAGGGGGGGTGGTGCACAGCCTAGGAGATCCAATCTCCTAGGTGCGGCTGCCAAGGGGAGGTTTTCCTCCCCCCCAAGGCACCTAGGGGTGCCTTCCACCACTTGGACTCCTCCGTGGTGGAAACCCTAGGCGCATGGGCCTAGTAGGGCTGCTGCCCTTGGCCCATGTAGGCCAAGGCACACCCCTACAGCCCATGTGGCCCCCCCGGGACAGGTGGCCCCACCCGGTGGGCCCCCGGGACTACTCCGGTGGTCCCGGTACAATACCGATAACCCCGAAACTTGTCCCGATGGCCGAAATAGCACTTCCTATATATAATTCTTTACCTCCGGACCATTCCGGAACTCCTCGTGACGTCCGGGATCTCATCCGGGACTCCGAACAACATTCGGATTACTGCATATACATATCTTCATAACCCTAGCGTCACCGAACCTTAAGTGTGTAGACCCTACGGGTTCGGGAGACAAGCAGACATGACCGAGACGACTCCCCAGTCAATAACCAACAACGGGATCTGGATACCCATGATGGCTCCCACATGCTCCACGATGATCTCATCGGATGAACCACGATGTCGAGGATTAATCAACCCCGTATACAATTCCCTTTGTCAATCGGTATGTTACTTGCCCGAGACTCGATCGTCGGTATCCCAATACCTTGTTCAGTCTCGTTACCGGCAAGTCACTTTACTCGTACCATAATGCATGATCCCGTGATCAACCACTTGGTCACCTTGAGCTCATAATGATGATGCATTACCGAGTGGGCCCAGTGATACCTCTCCGTTATATGGAGTGACAAATCCCAGTCTCGATCCGTGTCAACCCAACAGACACTTTCGGAAATACCTGTAGTGCACCTTTATAGTCACCTAGTTACGTTGTGACGTTTGATACACCCAAAGCACTCTTACGGTATCCGGGAGTTACACGATCTCATGGTTAAAGGAAAAGATACTTGACATTGGAAAAAGCTCTAGCAAACGAACTACACGATCTTGTGCTATGCTTAGGATTAGGTCTTGTCCATCACATCATTCTCCTAATGATGTGATCCCGTTATCAATGACATCCAATGTCCATAGCCAGGAAACCATGACTATCTGTTGATCAACGAGCTAGTCAACTAGAGGCTTACTAGGGACATATTATGGTCTATGTATTCACACGTGTATTACGATTTCCGGATAATACAGTTATAGCATGAATAAAGACAATTATCATGAACAAAGAAATATAATAATAATACTTTTATTATTGCCTCTAGGGCATATTTCCAACAACGTCTTCCACGAGCAAAACATGATCAACACCAGAACTCTATGGGTGTTCGATTCATCACAATGTAACTAGATTATTGACTCTAGTGCAAGTGGGAGACTGTTGGAAATATGCCCTAGAGGCAATAATAAAGAGGTTATTATTATATTTCCATGTTCATGATAATTGTCTATTGTTCATGCTATAATTGTGTTATCCGGAAATCGTAATACATGTGTGAATACATAGACCACAACATGTCCCTAGTAAGCCTCTAGTTGACTAGCTCGTTGATCAATAGATGGTTATGGTTTCCTGACCATGGACATTGGATATCATTGATAACGGGATCACATCATTAGGAGAATGATGTGATGGACAAGACCCAATCCTAAGCATAGCACAAGATCGTGTAGTTCGTCTGCTAAAGCTTTTCTAATGCCAAGTATCATTTCCTTAGATCATGAGATTGTGCAACTCCCGGATACCGTAGGAATGCTTTGGGTGTGCCAAACATCACAACATAACTGGGTGGCTATAGAGGTGCACTACGGGTATCTCCAAAAGTATCTGTTGGGTTGGCATGAATCGAGACTGGGATTTGTCACTCCGTGTGACGGAGAGGTATCTCTGGGCCCACTCGGTAGGACATCATCATAATGAGCTCAATGTGACCAAAGAGTTGATAACGGGATGATGTGTTATGAAACGAGTAAAGGAGACTTGCCGGTAACGAGATTGAACAAGGTATAGGGATACCGATGATCGAATCTCGGGCAAGTATCATACCGGTAGACAAAGGGAATTGGATACGAGATTGATTGAATCCCCGACATCGTGGTTCATCCGATGTGATCATCGTGGAGCATGTGGGAGCCAACATGGGTATCCAAATCCCGCTGTTGGTTATTGACCATAGACATGTCTCGGTCATTTCTACATGCCTCCCGAACCCGTAGGGTCTACACACTTAAGGTTCGATGATGCTAGGGTTATAGGGAAAGTTTGTACGTGGTTACTGAATGTTGTTCGGAGTCCCGGATGATATCCCGAACGCCACGAGGAGTTACGGAATGGTCCGGAGGTGAAGACTTATATATGGGAAGTCATCATACGGTCACCGGAAGTGTTTGGGGGTGTGCCGGTATTATACCGGGACCACCAAAGGGGTTCCGGGGGTCCACCGGGAGGGTCCGCCTGCCCCGGAGGTCCCTATGGGCTGAATATGGAGGGGAAACAGCCCCTAGGTGGGCTGGGCGCCAAACCCCCTAGGGACCATGCGCCTAGGGTTGGGGGGAAACCCTAAAGGGGGCGCCCCTTTGGCTTGGGGGGCAAGCCTCCCCCTTGGCCGCCCCCCCTCTAGATCCATCTAGAGGGGGTCGGCCCCCCTCTCCCTTTCCCCTATAAATAGAGGGGAGGTGGGAGGGCAGCCAGACCACATCCAAGGCGCAGCCCTTCCCCTCTCCAACACCTCCTCCTCCTTCCGCAGTGCTTGGCGAAGCCCTGCCGGAGTACCACACTGCTCCAACACCACCACGCTGTCGTGCTGCTACTGGAGTTGTCTTCCCCAACCTCTCCCTCTCTCCTTGCTGGATCAAGGCATGGGAGACGTCACCGGGCTGCACGTGTGTTGAACGCGGAGGCGCCGTTGTTCGGTGCTTAGATCGGAATCGACCGCGATCTGAATCGTTGCGTGTATGACTCCTCCAATCGCGTTCTTGCAACGCTTCCGCATCGCGATCTTCAAGGGTATGAAGATGCACTCCCCTCTCTCCGGTTGATAATTTCTCCATAGATTGATCTTGGTGATGCGTAGAAATTTTTTAATTTCTGCAACTATCCCCAGTAACAGGAACATGTATAAGTCATGAAGAAAGGAATAGCAATAAACTAAACAATCATAGTGCTAAGCTAACAGATGGGTCTTGTCCATCACATCATTCTCTAATGATGTGATCCCGTTCATCAAATGACAACACATGTCCATGGCTTGGAAACTTAACCAACTTTGATTAATGAGCTAGTCAAGTAGAGGCATAGTAGGGACACTTTGTTTTGTCTATGTATTCACGCATGTACTAAGTTTCCGGTTAATACAATTCTAGCATGAATAATAAACATTTATCATGATATAAGGAAATATAAATAACAACTTTATTATTGCCTCTAGGGCATATTTCCTTCAGTCTCCCACTTGCACTAGAGATAAAAATCTAGTTCACATCGCCATGTGATTTTAACACCAATAGTTCACATTACCATGTGATTTGTTCACATCGCCATGTGACTAATACCCAAAGGGTTTTACTAGAGTCAATAATCTAGTTCACATCACTATGCAAATAACACCCAAAGAGTACTAAGGTGTGATCATGAATTGCTTGTGAGAGAAGCTTAGTCAATGGGTCTGTCACATTCAGAGTCGTATGTATTTTGCAAATTTTCTATGTCTACAATGCTCTGCATGGAGCTACTCTAGCTAATTTCTCCCACTTTCAATATGTATCCAGATTGAGACTCAGAGTCATCCGGATCAGTGTAAAAGCTTGCATCAGCGTAACTCTTTACGACAAACTCTTTATCACCTCCATAACCGAGAAATATCTCCTTAGTCTTCTAAGGATAATTTTGATCGCTGCCAAGTGATCCACTTCTGGATCACTATTGTACCCTCTTGCCAAACTCACTGTGAGGTTCACAATAGGTCTTGTACACAGCATAACATACTTCATAGAACCTATGACTGAGGCATAGGGAATGAATTTTCATTCTCTTTCTATTTTTCTGCCGTGGTCGGGTTTTGAGTCTTTACTCAACTTCACACCTTGCAACACAGGCAAGAATTCCTTCTTTGACTGTTCCATTTTGAACTACTTCAAAATCTTGTCAAGGTATGTACTCATTGAAAAGAAAAACTTATCAAGCGTCTTGTTCTATCTCTATAGACCTTGATGCTCAATATGTAAGCAGCTTCACCAAGGTGTTTCTTTGAAAAACTCCTTTCAAACACTCCTTTGTGCTTTCCAGAAAAATTCTACATTATTTACGATCAACAATATGTCATTCACATATACTTATCAGAAATGATGTAGTACTCCCACTCACTTTCTTGTAAATACAGGCTTCACCGTAAGTCTGTATAAAACCATATGCTTTGATCACCTTATCGAAGTGTATATTCCAACTCCGAGATGCTTGCACCAGTCCATAGATGGATCGCTGGAGCTTGCACACTTTGTTAGCACCTTTAGGATTGACAAAACCTTCTTGTTGCATCATATACAACTCTTCTTTAAGAAATCCATTAAGGAATGTAGTTTTGACATCCATTTGCCAAATTTCATGAAATGTGGCAATTGCTAACATGATTTGGACAGACTTTAAGCATCGATACGAGTAAGAAAATCTCATCGTAGTCAACATCTTGAACTTGTCAAAAACCCTTTTCGACAAGTCGAGCTTTGTAGATAGTAACACTACTATCAGCGTCCGTCTTCCTCTTGAAGATCCTTTTCAATGGGTTGCCGATCATCGGGCAAGTCCACCAAAGTCCACACTTTGTTCTCATACATGGATTCTATCTCAGATTTCATGGCCTCAAGCCATCTGTCGGAATCTGGGCTCATCATCGCTTCCTCATAGTTCGTAGGTTCATCATGGTCTAGTAACATGACTTCCAGAACAGGATTACCGTACCACTCTGGTGCGGATCGTACTCCGGTTGACCTACGAGGTTCGGTAGTAACTTGATCTGAAGTTTCATGATCATCATCATTGATTTCCTCACTAATTGGTGTAGGCATCACTGGAACTGATTTCAGTGATGAGCTACTTTCCAATTCGAGAGAAAGTACAATTACCTCATCAAGTTCTACTTTCCTCCCACTCACTTCTTTCGAGAGAAACTCCTTCTCTAGAAAGGATCCATTCTTAGCAACAAAGATCTTGCCTTCGGATCTATGATAGAAGGTGTACCCAACAATCTCCTTTGGGTATCCTATGAAGACGCATTTCTCCGATTTGGATTCGAGCTTATCAGGTTGAAATTTTTTCACATAAGCATCGCAGCCCTAAACTTTAAGAAACGACAACTTAGGTTTCTTGCCAACCCATAGTTCATATGGTGTCGTCTCAATGGATTTAGATGGTGCCCTATTTAACGTGAATGCAGCTGTCTCTAATGCATAACCCCAAAATGATAGTGATAAATCGGTAAGAGACATCATAGATCACACCATATCTAATAACGGTTATGACGTTCGGACACACCATTACGTTTTTGTGTTCCAGGTGGCGTGATTTGCGAAACTATTCCACATCGTTTCAAATGAAGACCAAATTCGTAACCCAAATATTCGTCTTCGCGATCAGATCGTAGAAACTTTATTTTCTTTTTAGATGATTTTCCACTTCACTCTGAAATTCTTTAAACTTTTCAAATGTTTTAGACTTACGTTTTATCAAGTATATATACCCATATATGCTCAAATCATCTGTGAAGGTCAGAAAATAACGATACCCGCCGCGAGCCTCAACACTTATCGGATCGCATACATCAGTATGTATTATTTCCAATAAGTCGGTTGCTCGCTCCATTGTTCCGGAGAACGGAGTCTTAGTCATCTTGCCCATAAGGCATGGTTCGCAAGCATCAAGTGATTCCAAAAGTCCATCGGCATGGAGTTTCTGTTGGGCAACGTAGTAATTTCAAAAAAATTCCTACGCACACGCAAGATCATGGTGATGCATAGCAACGAGAGGTGAGAGTGTGATCTACGTACCCTTGTAGATCGACAACGGAAGCGTTAGGTTGATGTAGTCGTACGTCTCCACGGCCCGACCGATCAAGCACCGAAACTACGGCACCTCCGAGTTCTAGCACACGTTCAGCTCGATGACGATCCCCGAACTCCGATCCAGCAAAGTGTCGGGGAAGAGTTCCGTCAGCACGACGGCGTGGTGACGATCTTGATGTACTACTGTCGTAGGGCTCCACCTCAGCTCCGCTACAATATTATCGAGGACTATGGTGGCAGGGGGCGCCGCACACGGCTAAGAATATAATCACGTGGATCAACTTGTGTCCCTCTGGGGTGCCCCTACCTTCGTATATAAAGGCTCAAGGGGGGGTGCGGCCGGCCTAGGAGAGGCGCGCCAGGAGGAGTCCTACTCCCTCTGGGAGTAGGATTCCCCCCCCCCCCCAATCCTAGTTGGAATAGGATTCGCGAAGGGGGGAAAAGAGAAAGGGGGCCGGCCCCCTCTCCTTGTCCTATTCGGACCGAGGGAGGGGAGGGGCGCGTGGCCCATCTTAGGCTGCCTCTTCTCTTTTCCACTAAGGCCCACTAAGGCCCATATAGCTCCCGGGGGGTTCCGGTAACCTCCCGGTACTCCGGTAAAATCCCGATTTCACCCGGAACACTTCCGATATCCAAACATAGGCTTCCAATATATCAATCTTTATTTCTCGACCATTTTGAGACTCCTCGTCATGTCCGTGATCACATCCGGGACTCCGAACAACCTTCGGTACATCAAAACGTATAAACTCATAATATAACTGTCATCGAAACCTTAAGCGTGCGGACCCTACGGGTTCGAGAACAATGTAGACATGACCGAGACATGTCTCCGGTCAATAACCAATAGCGGGCCCTGGATGCCCATATTGGCTCCTACATATTCTACGAAGATCTTTATCGGTCAGACCGCATAACAACATACGTTGTTCCCTTTGTCATCGGTATGTTACTTGCCCGAGATTCGATCGTCGGTATCCAATACCTAGTTCAATCTCATTACCAGCAAGTCTCTCTACTCGTTCCGTAATACATCATCTTGCAACTAACTCATTAGTTGCATTGCTTGCAAGGCTTAAGTGATGTGCATTACCGAGAGGGCCCAGAGATACCTCTCCGACGATCGGAGTGACAAATCCTAATCTCGAAATACGTCAACCCAACATGTTCCTTTGGAGACACCTGTAGAGCACCTTTATAATCACCCAGTTACGTTGTGACGTTTGGTAGCACGCAAAGTGTTCCTCCGGCACACGGGAGTTA
This sequence comes from Triticum urartu, assembly GCF_003073215.2. Taxonomy (NCBI): domain Eukaryota; kingdom Viridiplantae; phylum Streptophyta; class Magnoliopsida; order Poales; family Poaceae; genus Triticum; species Triticum urartu. The sequence continues at coordinate 466,048,468 of NC_053022.1, forward strand.
CATAATCTCATAGTCATAGGAACATGTATAAGTCATGAAGAAAGCAATAGCAACATACTAAACGATCGGGTGCTAAGCTAATGGAATGGGTCATGTCAATCAGATCATTCAACTAATGATGTGATCCCGTTTAATCAAATGACAACTCTTTGTCCATGGTTAGGAAACATAACCATCTTTGATTAACGAGCTAGTCAAGTAGAGGCATACTAGTGACACTTAGTTTGTCTATGTATTCACACATGTATTATGTTTCTGGTTAATACAATTCTAGCATGAATAATAAACTTTTATCATGATATAAGGAAATAAATAATAACTTTATTATTGCCTCTAGGGCATATTTTCTTCAGTCTCCCACTTGCACTAGAGTCAATAATCTAGATTACACAGTAATGATTCCAACACCCATGGAGCTTTGGTGCTGATCATGTTTTGCTCATGGAAGAGGCTTAGTCAACGGATCTCCTACATTCAGCTCCGTATGTATCTTGCAAATCTCTATGTCTCCCACCTGGACTAGATCCCGGATTGAATTGAAGCGTCTCTTGATGTGTTTGGTCCTTTTGTGAAATCTGGATTCCTTTGCCAAGGCAATTGCACCAGTATTGTCACAAAAGATTTTCATTAGACCCGATGCACTAGGTATGACACCTAGATCAGATATGAACTCCTTCATCCAGACTCCTTCGTTTGCTGCTTCCGAAGCAGCTATGTACTCCGCTTCACATGTAGATCCCGCCACGATGCTTTGTTTAGAACTGCACCAACTGACAGCTCCACCGTTTAATGTAAACACGTATCCGGTTTGCGATTTAGAATCGTCCGGATCAGTGTCAAAGCTTGCATCAACGTAACCGTTTACGATGAGCTCTTTGTCACCTCCATATACGAGAAACATATCCTTAGTCCTTTTCAGGTATTTCAGGATGCTCTTGACCGCTGTCCAGTGATCCACTCCTGGATTACTTTGGTACCTCCCTGCTAAACTTATAGCAAGGCACACATCAGGTCTGGTACACAGCATTGCAGACATGATAGAGCCTATGGCTGAAGCATAGGGAATATCTTTCATTTTCTCTCTATCTTCTGCAGTGGTCGGGCATTGAGTCTGACTCAACTTCACACCTTGTAACACAGGCAAGAACCCTTTCTTTGCTTGATCCATTTTGAACTTCTTCAAAATCTTGTCAAGGTATGTGCTTTGTGAAAGTCCAATTAAGCGTCTTGATCTATCTCTATAGATCTTTATGCCTAATATGTAAGCAGCTTCACCGAGGTCTTTCATTGAAAAACTCTTATTCAAGTATCCCTTTATGCTATCCAGAAATTCTATATCATTTCCAATCAGTAATATGTCATCCACATATAATATCAGAAATGCTACAGAGCTCCCACTCACTTTCTTGTAAATACAGGCTTCTCCGAAAGTTTGTATAAAACCAAATGCTTTGATCACACTATCAAAGCATTTATTCCAACTCCGAGAGGCTTGCACCAGTCCATAAATGGATCGCTGGAGCTTGCACACTTTGTTAGCTCCCTTTGGATCGACAAAACCTTCCGGTTGCATCATATACAACTCTTCTTCCAGAAATCCATTCAGGAATGCAGTTTTGACATCCATCTGCCAAATTTCATAATCATAAAATGCGGCAATTGCTAACATTATTCGGACAAACTTAAGCATCGCTACGGGTGAGAAGGTCTCATCGTAGTCAACCCCTTGAACTTGTCGAAAACCTTTTGCGACAAGTCAAGCTTTGTAGACAGTAATATTACCGTCAGTGTCAGTCTTCTTCTTGAAGATCCATTTATTCTCAATTGCTTGCCGATCATCCGGCAAGTCAACCAAAGTCCATACTTTGTTCTCCTACATGGATCCCATCTCAGATTTCATGGCTTCAAGCCATTTTGCGGAATCTGGGCTCACCATCGCTTCTTCATAGTTCGTAGGTTCATCATGATCTAGTAGCATGATTTCCAGAACAGGATTACCATACCACTCTGGCGCGGATCTTACTTTGGTTGATCTACGAGGTTCAGTAGTATCTTGTTCTGAAGTTTCATGATCATTATCATTAGCTTCCTCACTAATTGGTGTAGGTGTCGCAGAAACAGGTTTCTGTGATGTACTACTTTCCAATAAGGGAGCAGGTACAGTTACCTCGTCAAGTTCTACTTTCCTCCCAATCACTTCTTTCGAGAGAAACTCCTTCTCTAGAAAGGATCCATTCTTAGCAACGAATATCTTGCCTTCGGATCTTTGATAGAAGGTGTACCCAACAGTCTCCTTTGGGTATCCTATGAAGACACATTTCTCCGATTTGGGTTCGAGCTTATCAGGTTGAAGCTTTTTCACATAAGCATCGCAGCCCCAAACTTTAAGAAACGTCAACTTTGGTTTCTTGCCAAACCATAGTTCATAAGGCGTCGTCTCAATGGATTTTGATGGTGCCCTATTTAACGTGAATGCGGCCGTCTCTAAAGCATAACCCCAAAACGATAGCGGCAAATCAGTAAGAGACATCATGGATCGCACCATATCTAGTAAAGTACGATTACGACGTTCGGACACACCATTACGCTGTGGTGTTCCGGGTGGTGTGAGTTGCGAAACTATTCCGCATTGCTTCAAATGTACACCAAACTCGTAACTCAAATATTCTCCTCCATGATCAGATCGTAGAAACTTTATTTTCTTGTTACGATGATTTTCAACTTCACTCTGAAATTCTTTGAACTTTTTCAAATGTTTCAGACTTGTGTTTCATTAAGTAGATATACCCATATCTGCTTAAGTCATCTGTGAAGGTGAAAAAATAACGATACCCTTCACGAGCCTCAATATTCATCGGACCACATACATCTGTATGTATGATTTCCAACAAATCTGTTGCTCTCTCCATAGTGCCGGAGAACAGTGTTTTAGTCATCTTGCCCATGAGGCACGGTTCGCAAGTACCAAGTGATTCATAATCAAGTGGTTTCAAAAGTCCATCAGTATGGAGTTTCTTCATGCGCTTTATACCGATATGACCTAAACGGCAGTGCCACAAATAAGTTGTACTATCATTATCAACTCTGCATCTTTTGGCTTCAACATTATGAATATGTGTGTTACTACTATCGAGATTCATCAAAAATAGACCACTCTTTAAAGGTGCATGACCATAAAAGATATTACTCATATAAATAGAACAACCATTATTCTCTGATTTAAATGAATAACCGTCTCGCATTAAACAAGATCCAGATATAATGTTCATGCTCAACGCTGGCACCAAATAACAATTATTTAGGTCTAATATTAATCCCGAAGGTAGATGTAGAGGTAGCGTGCCGACCGCGATCACATCGACTTTGGAACCGTTTCCCACGCGCATCATCACCTCGTCCTTTCCCAGTGTTCGCTTAATCCGTAGTCCCTGTTTCGAGTTGCAAATATTAGCAACAGAACCAGTATCAAATACCCAGGTGCTACTGCGAGCTCTAGTAAGGTACACATCAATAACATGTATATCACATATACCTTTGTTCACCTTGCCATCCTTCTTATCTGCCAAATACTTGGGGCAGTTCCGCTTCCAGTGACCAGTCTGCTTGCAGTAGAAGCACTCAGTTTCAGGCTTAGGTCCAGATTTGGGTTTCTTCTCTTGAGCAGCAACTTGCTTGCTGTTCTTCTTGAAGTTCCCCTTCTTCTTCCCTTTGCCCTTTTTCTTGAAACTAGTGGTCTTGTTGACCATCAACACTTGATGCTCCTTTTTGATTTCTACCTCCGCAGCTTTCAGCATTGTGAAGAGCTCAGGAATAGTCTTATTCATCCCTTGCATATTATAGTTCATCACGAAGCTCTTGTAGCTTGGTGGCAGTGATTGGAGAATTCTGTCAATGACGCAATCATCTGGAAGATTAACTCCCATCTGAATCAAGTGATTATTATACCCAGACATTTTGAGTATATGCTCACTGACAGAACTGTTCTCCTCCATCTTGCAGCTATAGAACTTATTGGAGACTTCATATCTCTCAATCCGGGCATTTTCTTGAAATATTAACTTCAACTCCTGGAACATCTCATATGCTCCATGACGTTCAAAACGTCGTTGAAGTCCCGATTCTAAGCCGTAAAGCATGGCACACTGAACTATCGAGTAGTCATCAGCTTTGCTCTGCCAGACGTTCATAACATCTGGTGTTGCTCCAGCAGAAGGCCTGGCACCCAGCGGTGCTTCCAGGACGTAATTCTTCTGTGCAGCAATGAGGATAATCCTCAAGTTACGGACCCAGTCCGTGTAATTGCTACCATCATCTTTCAACTTTGTTTTCTCAAGGAACGCATTAAAATTCAACAAAACAACAGCACGGGCCATCTATCTACAATCAAACATACATAAGAAAGATACTATCAGGTACTAAGTTCATGATAAATTTAAGTTCAATTAATCATATTACTTAAGAACTCCCACTTAGATAGACATCCCTCTAATCTTCTAAGTGATCACGTGATCCAAATCAACTAAACCATAACCGATCATCACGTGAAATGGAGTAGTTTTCAATGGTGAACATAACTATGTTGATCATATGTACTATATGACTCACGCTCGATCTTTCGATCTCAGTGTTCCAAGGCCATATCTGCATATGCTAGGCTCGTCAAGTTTAACCTGAGTATTCTGCGTGTGCAAAACTGGCTTGCACCCGTTGTAGATGGACGTAGAGCTTATCACACCCGATCATCACGTGGTGTCTGGGCACGACGAACTTTGGCAACGGTGCATACTCAGGGAGAACACTTCTTTCTTGATAATTTAGTGAGAGATCATCTTATAATGCTACCGTCAATCAAAGCAAGATAAGATGCATAAAGATAAACATCACATGCAATCAATATAAGTGATATGATATGGCCATCATCATCTTGTGCTTGTGATCTCCATCTTTGAAGCACCGTCATGATCACCATCGTCACCGGCGCGACACCTTGATCTCCATCGTAGCATCATTGTCGTCTCGCCAATCTTATGCTTCCACGACTATCGATACCGCTTAGTGATAAAGTAAAGCATTACAGCGCGATTGCATTGCATACAATAAAGCGACAACCATATGGCTCCTGCCAGTTGCCGATAACTCGGTTACAAAACATGATCATCTCATACAATAAAATTTAGCATCATGTCTTGACCATATCACATTACAACATGCCCTGCAAAAACAAGTTAGACGTCCTCTACTTTGTTGTTGCAAGTTTTACGTGGCTGCTACGAGCTTAAGCAAGAACCAATCTTACCTATGCATCAAAACCACAACGATAGTTTGTCAAGTTGGTGCTGTTTTAACATTCGCAAGGACCGGGCGTAGCCACACTCGGTTCAACTAAAGTTGGAGAAACTGTCACCCGCAAGCCACCTATGTGCAAAGCACGTCGGGAGAACCGGTCTCGCGTAAGCATACGCGTAATGTCGGTCCGGGCCGCTTCATCCAACAATACCGCTGAACCAAAGTATGACATGCTGGTAAGCAGTATGACTTACATTGCCCACAACTCACTTGTGTTCTACTCGTGCATATAACATCAACACATAAAACCTAGGCTCGGATGCCACTGTTGGGTAACTTAGTAATTTCAAAAAAATTCCTACGCACACGCAAGATCATGGTGATGCATAGCAACGAGAGGTGAGAGTGTGATCTACGTACCCTTGTAGATCGACAACGGAAGAGTTTGGTTGATGTAGTCGTACGTCTCTACGGCCCGACCGATCAAGCACCGAAACTACGGCACCTCCGAGTTCTAGCACATGTTCAGCTCGATGACGATCCCCGGACTCCGATCCAGCAAAGTGTCGGGGAAGAGTTCCGTCAGCACGACGGCGTGGTGACGATCTTGATGTACTACTGTCGTAGGGCTTCGCCTAAGCACCGCTACAATATTATCGAGGACTATGGTGGCAGGGGGCGCCGCACACGGCTAAGAATATAATCACGTGGATCAACTTGTGTCCCTCTGGGGTGCCCCTACCTCCGTATATAAAGGCTCAAGGGGGGGTGTGGCCGGCCTAGGAGAGGCGCGCCAGGAGGAGTCCTACTCCCTCTGGGAGTAGGATTCCCCCCCCCCCCCCATCCTAGTTGGAATAGGATTCGCGAAGGGGGGAAAAGAGAAAGGGGGCCAGCCCCCTCTCCTTGTCCTATTCGGACCAAGGGAGGGGAGGGGCGCGTGGCCCATCTTAGGCTGCCTCTTCTCTTTTCCACTAAGGCCCACTAAGGCCCATATAGCTCCCGGGGGGTTCCGGTAACCTCCCGGTACTCCGGTAAAATCCCGATTTCACCCGGAAAACTTCCGATATCCAAACATAGGCTTCCAATATATCAATCTTTATGTCTCGACCATTTCGAGACTCCTCGTCATGTCCGTGATCACATCCGGGACTCCGAACAACCTTCGGTACATCAAAACGTATAAACTCATAATATAACTATCATCGAAACCTTAAGCGTGCGGACCCTACGGGTTCGAGAATAATGTAGACATGACCGAGACATGTCTCCGGTCAATAACCAATAACGGGACCTGGATGCCCATATTGGCTCCTACATATTCTACGAAGATCTTTGTCGGTCAGACCGCATAACAACATACGTTGTTCCCTTTGTCATCGGTATGTTACTTGCCCGAGATTCGATCGTCGGTATCCAATACCTAGTTCAATCTCGTTACCGGCAAGTCTCTTTACTCGTTCCGTAATACATCATCTCGCAACTAACTCATTAGTTGCATTGCTTGCAAGGCTTAAGTGATGTGCATTACCGAGAGGGCCCAGAGATACCTCTCCGACGATCGGAGTGACAAATCCTAATCTCGAAATACGTCAACCCAACATGTTCCTTTGGAGACACTTGTAGAGCACCTTTATAATCACCCAGTTACGTTGTGACATTTGGTAGCACACAAAGTGTTCCTCCGGCACACGGGAGTTGCATAATCTCATAGTCATAGGAACATGTATAAGTCATGAAGAAAGCAATAGCAACATACTAAACGATCGGGTGCTAAGCTAATGGAATGGGTCATGTCAATCAGATCATTCAACTAATGATGTGATCCCGTTAATCAAATGACAACTCTTTGTCCATGGTTAGGAAACATAACCATCTTTGATTAACGCGAGCTAGTCAAGTAGAGGCATACTAGTGACACTTAGTTTGTCTATGTATTCACACATGTATTATGTTTCCGGTTAATACAATTCTAGCATGAATAATAAACTTTTATCATGATATAAGGAAATAAATAATAACTTTATTATTGCCTCTAGGGCATATTTCCTTCAGTTTCTTCAAGCGCTTTACACCAATATGACCTAAATGGCAGTGCCACAAATATGTTGCACTATCATTATCAACTTTGCATCTTTTGGCATCAATATTATGAATATGTGTATCATTATGATCGAGATTCAATAAACCATTTACATTAAGTGTATGACCATAGAAGGTTTTATTCATGTAAACAGAACAACAATTATTCTTTGACTTAAATGAATAACCGTATTGCAATAAACATGATCCAATCATATTCATGCTCAACGCAAACACCAAATAACATTTATTTTGGTCCAACACTAATCTCGAAGGTAGAGGGAGTGTGCGATGGTGATCTTATTAACCTTGGAATCATTTCCAACACACATCATCACCTCGCCCTTAACTAGTCTCTATTTATTTTGCAACTCCCGTTCGAGTTACTACTCTTAGCAACTGAACCAGTATCAAATACCAAGGGGTTGCTATAAACACTAGTAAAGTACACATCAATAACATGTATATCAAAATATACCTTTGTTCACTTTGCCATCCTTCTTATCCGCCAAGTATCTAGCGCAGTTCCACTTCCAGTGACCATTTCCTTTGCAGTAGAAGCAGTCAGTTTCAGGCTTGGGTCTAGCTTTGGGCTTCTTCATGGGAGCAGCAACTTGCTTGCTATTCTTCTTCGAAGTTCCCCTTTCTTTCCATTTGCCCTTTTCTTGAAACTAGTGGTCTTGTTAACCATCAACACTTGATGCTATTTCTTGATTTCTACCTTCGTCGATTTCAGCATTGCGAAGAGCTTGGGAATTACTTTCGTCATCCCTTGCATATTATAGTTCATCACTAAGTTCTAGTAACTTGATGATAGTGACTAGAGAACTTTGTCAATTACTATCTTATCTGGAAGTTTAACTCCCACTTGATTCAAGCAATTGTAGTACCCAGACAATCTGAGCACATGCTTACTGGTTATGCTATTCTCCTCCATCTTGTAGGCAAAGTACTGTCAGAGGTCTCATACCTCTCGACACGGGCATGAGTATGAAATACCAATTTCAACTCTTAGAACATCTTATATGCTCCGTGGCGTTCAGAATGTTTTTGAAGTCCTGGTTCTAAGTCGTAAAGCATGGTGCACTAAACTATTAAGTAGTCATCATACCAAGCTTTTTCAAACGTTCATAATGTGTGCATCTGCTCCTGCAATAGGTCTATCAACTAGCGGTGCATCAAGGACATAATTCTTCTATGCGGCAATGAGGATAATCCTCAGATCACAGACCTAGTCCGCATCATTGCTACTATCATCTTTCAACATAGTTTTTCTCTATGAACATATCAAAAATAAACGGGAAGCTACATCGCGAGCTATTCATCTACAACATAGTTATGTAAATACTATCATTACTAAGTTCATGAAAAATTAAAGTTTAATTAATCATATTACTTAAGAACTCCCACTTAGATAGACATCCATCTAGTCATCTAAATAATCACGTGATCCATATCAACTAAAACATGTCCGATCATCACGTGAGATGGAGAAGTTTTCAATGGTAAACATCACTATGTTGATCATATCTACTATATGATTCACGCTCGACCTTTCGGTCTCAGTGTTCCGAGGCCATATCTGCATATGCTAGCCTCGTCAAGCTTATCACACCCGATCATCATGTGGTATCACAGCACGAAGAACTGTCACAACGGTGCATACTCAGGGAGAACACTTATACCTTGAAATTTTAGTAAGGGATCATCTTATAAAGCTACCATCGTATTGAGCAAAATAAGATGCATAAAAGATAAACATCATATGCAATCAAAATATGTGACATGGTATGGCCATCATCATTTTGTGCCTTTGATCTCCATCTCCAAAGTACTGTCATGATCTCCATTATCACCGGCATGACACCATGATCTCCATCATCTTGATCTCTATCAACGTGTCGTTACATGGTCGTCTCGCCAACTATTGATTTTTGCAACTATTGCTATCGCATAGTGATAAAGTAAAGCAATTACATGGTGCTTGCATATTATGCCATAAAAAGACAACCATAAGGCTCCTTCCAGTTGCCGATAAATTTACAGAACATGATCATCTCATATAACAATTTATATCTCATCACGTCTTGACCACACATCACAACATGCCCTGCAAAAACAAGTTAGACGTCCTCTACTTTGTTGTTGCAAGTTTTACGTGGCTGCTACGAGCTTCTAGCAAGAACCGTTCTTACCTACGCATCAAAACCACAATGATTTTTTGTCAAGTGTGATGTTTTAACCTTCAACAAGGACCGGGCGTAGTCACACTCGATTCAACTAAAGTTGGAGAAACAGACGCCCACTAGCCACCTGTGTGCAAAGCACGGCGGTAGAACCAGTCTCATGAACATGGTCATGTAATGTCGGTCTGGGCCGCTTCATCCAACAATACCGCCGAATTGAACTATGACAAGTTGGTAAGCAGTATGACTATTATCGCCCACAATTCTTTGTGTTCTACTCGTGCATATAACATCAACGCATAGACCTGGCTCGGATGCCACTGTTGGGGAACGTAGTATTTCAAAAAAAATTGCCTACGATCACGCAAGATCTATCTAGGAGAAGCATATCAACAAGCAGGGAGAGTGTGTCCACGTACCCTCGTAGACCGAAAGCGGAAGCGTTTAGTAACGCGGTTGATGTAGTCGAACATCTTCGCGATCCAACCGACCAAGTACTGAACGCACGGCACCTCCGCGATCTGCACACGTTCAGCTCGGTGATGTCCCTTGAACTCTAGACCCAGCTGAGGCTGAGGGAGAGTTCCGTCAGCACGACGGCGTGGTGACGGTGATGATGAAGTTACCGGCGCAGGGCTTCGCCTAAGCACTACGACAATATGACCAAGGTGTAGAAGTATGGAGGGGGGCACCGCACACGGCTAAGAGATTGTCTGTTGTGTCTTTGGGTGCCCCCTTGGCTACGTATATAAAGGAGGGAGGAGGAGGAGGCCAGCCTAGGAGGGGCGCGCCTATAGGGGGAATCCAACTAGGATTCTCAATCCTAGTTGGAGTCCCCTTCCTTTTCCAACAGGGGAGAGAGGGAAGGAGTAGGAGAGGGAGAAGGAAAGAGAGGGGGGCGCCGCCCCCTCCCTAGTCCAATTCGGACTTGCCATGGGGGGCGCGCAGCCACCCCTTGAGGCCCTTCTCTCCTTTCCCGTATGGTCGATTAAGGCCCACTACTTCCCCCGGCGAATTCCCGTAACTCTCCGGTACTCCAAAAAATACCTGAATCACTCGGAACCTTTCCGATGTCCGAATATAGCCTTCCAATATATCGATCTTTACCTCTCGACCATTTTGAGACTCCTCGTCATGTCCGTGATCTCATCCGAGACTCCGAACAACCATCGGTACATCAAATCAGATAACTCATAATACAAATCGTCATCGAACGTTAAGCGTGCGGACCCTATGGGTTCGAGAACTATGTAGACATGACCGAGACACATGTCCGATCAATAACCAATAGCGGAACCTGGATTCTCATATTGTCTCCTACATATTCTACGAAGATCTTTATCGGTCAAACCGCATAACAACATATGTTGTTCCCTTTGTCATCGGTATGTTACTTGCCCGAGATTAGATCGTCGATATCACCATAGCTAGTTCAATCTCGTTACCGGCAAGTCTCTTTACTCGTTCTGTAATGCATCATCTCGTAACTAACTCATTAGTCACATTGCTTGCAAGGCTTATAGTGATGTGCATTACCGAGAGGGCCCAGAGATACCTCTCCGACAATCGGAGTGACAAATCCTAATCTTGATGTATGCCAACTCAACAAACACCATCGGAGACACCTGTAGAGCATCTTTATAATCACCCAGTTACGTTGTGACGTTTGATACCACACTAAGTATTCCTCCGGTATTCGGGAGTTGCATAATCTCATAGTCATAGGAACATGTATAAGTCATGAAGAAAGCAATAGCAATAAACTAAACGATCATAGTGCTAAGCTAACAGATGGGTCTTGTTCATCACACCATTCTCTAATGATGTGATCCCATTCATCAAATGAGAACACATGTCTATGGCTAGAAAACTTAACCATCTTTGATTAACGAGCTAGTCAAGTAGAGGCATACTAGGGACACTATGTTTTGTCTATATATTCACACATGTACTAAGTTTCCGGTTAATACAATTCTAGCATGAATAATAAACATTTATCATGATATAAGGAAATATAAATAACAACTTTATTATTGCCTCTAGGGCATATTTCCTTCGTCAGCAGCTTGGCTGTCCCACTCTGCTTGGTGAAGTTGCACGATGCCCCTTCTTCAATGGTGAGTGGGATCTTGAACCTCGAGTGGGTTGTCCTGCCTCCAGGCATGATAGAAGCGGCGACACCCGACGTCGCAGTGGCCACAGCGACCTTTTTCGCACCTCGAACCCTAGCAAGCAACACCCTGTACAGGAAGGTCTTCCCAGTGCCTCCCGGGCCATTGACGAAGAAGACGCCCCCTTCGCCGTCGTCAATTGATGCTACTATCTCATCATAGGCTTTCCTCTGCTCAGGGTTTAGTGAGGACTCCAGGGATTTTTCGTCCTCGGCAACCTCGATAGTGGTTTCCTCGATGACCTCCCGAGCCTCGCCTTCTGTGTTGTCATAAGTATCATCGATGTCCGGAAGAGGGAACAACTTTATGTCCTTTCCCATGGACTGCAGCATTCCCCTGATATCAAGCAACACCATCTGCTCCACCATGATTGGGCATGTGTGCTGTCGCATGTAGTCGTCAAACATCGCCTCAAGGTGCCTATCCCAAAGACCGCGAACGTCGCCAGGCTTGCAAAATACCAAGATTGTTGCAAAGAGCCTCCTGAGAGAAATCGGCATGGCCCACTACTCGGACTCCGTCAGACACTCGTCGAGCGTGTTGTCGGACTAGATGAGACCCCTCCTCTCAGCGGCCTCATGGAAGGTATCACACAACACACCATCCACAGTTTTTAGGTCTTCGAAGGACACTGAGCCTGGTACGTGGTTTAGAAGCACCCTCAGAAAGTACCGCTCCCCCTCGGCGGGATTGCCTGACATGATTCGGCCTACTTGGTAACCTTGTGCCCTTTCCTGCCAATTCTTTGTTCTTTGCCAAGTGAAACTTCGTGGGAAGTCCTTGTACAGAATATCTCGAGCCCACACGTGCTCTTGGTTAGCCACGAAATACTCCATCAACATAGACTTTGATGAGTTATCATTGGCCAGGATGTCATTCAGGTTCTCTCCCGCTTTGAATGTGACCTTGTGCATGTTTGGGAGATGTAGCGGCAACAGCAGGACCGTCGGTTGGTTCTCACAAAGGGTGAGGCCCAATATCCTCCACATCGCCTCTGGTGGAGTTACCCACCTTGCGTCGATAAATCTCTTGATCTCATCTATGTTGCCTTGGGCGTCAGGTTGGTCGATATTGAACGAAGTTTGATCGTGACCCTTGTATATGTACTTATATGTGGCAGTTGAACATCCGTAGGAGGTAAGGGTTTGTAAGGAACAACCCATTTGTTGTCTAGCATTTGACGGCGGACCTTCGCTTTGCGACCGTCTTTCCTTCTTCGGTAAACAGGGTAGGAGTCCTTGCCCTATACGGTGGTCTCGTTGAAATCCCGTGGGTACCTGCATTTGCACAACCCCTCTTGCATGCACACGTTGTTGGGGTTCAGGACCCGCATGGGTCGTGCATCATATGCTTCACGACCATGGCATAGAGCTTTGGGTACTTATGCTTGTCTGGGAGCTCGGCAGTTATGAGACGATCGTACTGCTCTGGCACAAGAAGCTTATATCTCGAATCCATAATCAACAGGAAATGGGCATGCGGGAGGCCCCTCTTCTGGAACTCTACCACATATATGTACGCCTTCACAACGCCTAGTGTAATTTTTCTTCGTCAACATATCTTTCATTGTCTCCAGCTTGGACTTGAACACTCGGGCCACAAGATCTGGTTGGTCCTGCGGTGTTTGGCATGGAAATAACTCATCATGTATCTCCTGCCAATTTGGGTTACAGGTCATCATCAGGAAGATGTCAGGCTTGCCGTACGTCTGCACCAATGCCATGGCGTCCATATGCCTCCGCTTCATGTCATGGAAGCCCCCTGGAATGACCATGGGAGAACAGTCCTAGTGCCAATAGAGCTCGCTCGTGTCTCCCCTGCCGTGATGCTATCGACAACGCCTTGGTATAAGTCGGCACGTAGCTCAGCCTAGTGGTTCCTAATCCATTTTAACCTGCATCCCTCGATCTTTATGTACATGTCGACCCCCCACTGCTGGAACAGACGTCCTCCATATAGTATGGGGTTGAATATCGCAAGACGTGTTTGCAGCATGTAGCAGTAGTAGTCCCTGACGGAGACGCATAAACGACCACCCCCCTATGCGTGAAGAATTTAAAAAATGAAGCTCCATACATCGACCACGTGGAGGGCCTTTAGTCCCGGTTCGTATAAGAATCGGTCAAAGGGGGGTCTTTAGTACCGACCCTTTAGTCCCGGTTCCAGAACCGGGACTAAAGGCCCTCTGGAACCGGGACAAATGGGCATTTTTCTACTAGCGGCCTTTGGCCCATGTATCTCCACTTCCACTTACCCCTTCGTCCCTAATATTATAAATACCCCTTAGGGTTCAGATCTAAGGTTAGACTAGAATTGAGAATTGAGCTTTGCTCGCCAAACTTTCCCCCATGTGTGGAACCTACCTTGACCTCCTTTGGAGATGAATCTTTCATAGAAGCTACTCTTTCTCTTGTGAGATTCAAGTAGATCTAGTCAATCTTCCTTGCGAGGTTCTATTGGATCGGTGGACCGGCCGGTGAGAGGAAGCGGTTTCAACAAGGGCTAGATAGGTTTCATCGTTTACCCCTTTGTATCTTTGTGTTTGCCCACGTGTTCTTCCGCATTTCCCTCGATTTCCCCTCTCGTGTATCTTTATACTCCCTCCGTTCAGAATTACTTGTCTCGGAAATGGATGTATCTAGAACTAAAATACGTCTAGATACATCCATTTCTGCGACAAGTAATTCCGAACGGAGGGAGTATCTTACTGTGTTTGCCCACGTGTTCTTCCGCATTAATGTTTTTGTTTTGACCAGAATCCAGAACAAATAGTCAATACGTACATGCAAAGGTATTTAATATGGGATGGTAGCTGCAATAAAGAAATAAAAGAGCAACTGACTATTCAGATTTTAAACACCACAATATGCCCTATGAATTCTCGTTACAACCAATGATTCTTTTTTTTTTACCTGAACAACCAATGATTCTTATAGCAAAGAGCAGTGACCAGAAGTTGCAAGACATAACTTCTATTTCAGAATGCGCAAAACTAATTTTACTCGAGGAGAACATATTGTATCTTTAACCTTCTCAAAGGTGGTAATCTCTACGAATTCCTTCGTGGCAAGAATGATTGCAGCACGGAGTATCACATCCGTGACAAAACACACTTCATGATTTAAATTGAAAATACCATGCTTGGCTGCTTTTCAGTGATAGACTAAATACCAGAGACATGCTTCGCAGAAGACACTGGAATGTCACTGATGTCTTTCAATGTGCGTGTTTTTTCTTTGGAGAATGTCTTTCACTGTGTGTTGTGTCCCACAAGGTGCACTGAGGATTGGATGCATCTCTTTTTTGGCTGCAACTTTAGCATCAGGATATGGAACTATCTACAGATTCACTGGCAGCAGGGTAACTCCATTGAGCAGAGTTTTATGTTGACAAAGCAGTAGTTTGGTCACCCATTCTTCACTGAGGTTGTTATTCTGGCTGCCTGGCACATTTGGAAACAGAGAAATGAAGCTATTTTCAGAATGTGTTGCCATCTTTTAGATCCTAGAGAAGCAAATTTAGGCATGAGGTCATCCTGCACTTGCATAGGGTGAAAGCCAAGTACTCACAACAGTTTGCAATATGGATTGACTCTCTGTTATAGCTAGCTAACTCTCTAACCTTTGCAAATCTTTTGTATATGACTTTACTAATCAATAAATTTGATGTGGGGTTTTCACCCTGCAGTCTTCGTTGTCAACTGCAGTGAAGAAGCCATGTTATAACTAATAGACTGAACTGGCCGTCAACACGGGGAGCGCGAGAAGAGCCATCGGCTCAGTGTGAAGTGTATTAGAATGCGCGCGATGCTGAGCAAAATCTTCGCCCGCCATGTTTTCAGTCAAATGGCATCATATGCACAAGGTTGCAGTGCCAAGACCATATCGGCTTACCGTAGAGGGTCCCATTTGGCTGGTACTCAAAGACAAGCATTCCTCAGAACGGATCAGACTCCTTGCAATATCTCACCATCTTCACAATGTTTTCGTGATCCATCTGGCTATTTCTATCACCTGAAAGACCCAAAATACCAGGAGATGTGATCAAAGAGCCGTGTAAAATGTCCTGTAAAATCTTAGTATCTGTTTAAGCTAAAGAGTAATTTGCCTCCTAGAAGTAAAGCTCAACATAGTTCGTCCAGTAGTGCAAACAAAAGCTACTTGCGACAGCACAAATCAAACATTAGCAAACATGAGGGCAGCTTTCAGAAACATTAGGGAACCTCAGAGAATATATGACCCATTGCGCCACAGGCGCAAGTGGGGAAATTATACCGGAATTGAAGTCATAACTTCTATCTTGTATATGAAGAGAGTTACAGCATTTTGTCCTTCAAGAGAGCTATTCCTTTTGCCCGGCTGAAACAAATGAAACATACGATTTGTAAATAACCCATTCCTTGTTAGAATATAAATTTGAGAATAGGTATCATCCTACCATTGGCACAACTGGCAATGCTTCACCCTTAGAAAGAACAACCCTAGTAGGACCTTGGGAGGCCGAATATGACCCCAGGAGTTATGTTGTGCTGGGGCAGAAAGGCCTTTCCATCCAAGTCTTGTTGTGCTGCCAAGAAAAGAGACAATATGATTATGTAAAAAGGATATTATATGAATGTATTGGCATATCATAAAGGTTATTATAGGAACAGGTAAGCACGGAGTTGCTCCACTGTCCATCAATATAAAAGCAAAAAAATATTGATACGACCCAAACTTCAGAAATCAGGTAATAAGGCAGTTTTTTCGAATTAGAAAAGAAAACATTTAGGTCCTATAAAAGTTCTTTAATGGCGTGCAAGAATGGCTGCATAATCGTTTTATCATCAATTGTATGTTTGACGTTGTCATTACCAGATGAACTCTTTCCGAGATAATGTTTGAAGGTGTTGTCCAAACTGGCAATGTATCAATTAAATCTATGCACCAGACCTACGACAAGAGAAGTTCTTCTGAGTGCTTGAACTATATAATATACTCCCTCCGTTCGGAATTACTTGTCGAAGAAATGAATGTATCTAGACGTATTTTAGTTCTAGATACATCCATTTTCGAGACAAGTAATTCCGAACGGAGGGAGTAAAAGGTAAAGCATTAACTATACTCTAGGGGAAACAGAAATTAGAAGCTCAAACAAATATCAGAGCAGCAATTTCCTAGAAATGCAAAATATAACTATATTGTGTCTTTGTGCATTGTCTTATCGCTGCTCTTTCTAGGCAATTGCAATTGTCTTATCATCAATTGGTAGAATGATATCATAAGTAATAATACTGAAACTTGGCAAGATAAACAAATGGTTTTATTCTTGCACAACATACAAAGTTCTGTACCTTAATCCTTATTACTCTAGTATTGAATGCGACACTTGAAACCACTATTTTAATGAATCTGAATATTATCTAGAAATATAAGATGGTTATTTGCCCCTTTTAGCAAACAATTTCTTTGAATGGAGAAAAAAATCAATGCTGACCCAGAAATAAAACAATGATATATTACACAAGTTTATGCAAAGTATGCCATCCTCTTTCTACACAAACACGAAGCAGGTGTTGTTCAATCTCTAAAATGCAACCAACTTGCATCAATATCTACATACACAATTCTTGATTCATTCACATGTTTTACTGACATCCTGCACCATAATTCAAGCTCACTTTCCTTATAGCCTCTGGTAGGTGTCTATAAAGTAGTAAAGCCAATAAAAAGGAAGAATAAAATAACCGATATAATATAGTTCATTAAAGTAGAGATTACACAACGCTCTCCGAATTGCCCATTAATCGGGATGTAGAAAAACATTGAATGAATAACTTACATAGTCTGGCCATTGTCGCCTTAGTTCTGATCATGTACCGCAGCTGGCAAAATAATCAAGAATGGCTTCAAAATTACATTTGATTTCAAGGTTTAGCCTGCAACAATTGCAATAGGGTCAGGGTAATAACAAATACTTCACAGCCGCAGAACATCATGAATGTTGATTCTTTCTTATTTAAAAAAATTGATCAATAGGTTGTGCATCCAAAATCATAATACAAGAAACTTATTTGAAGAAGTAGTGAAAGTAGACTAAAATCAGAATAAAGTACCCCAAGGTGTGGACACCAAAACACACAATATCACATCAGGATATATGAACACCATTTGAAATTATTATAGACGATACTTCTGAGATTAGTTGTAAACTCTTAATCAATTATGTATCAGATAAGACAACTTTATGCACACCGATTGAAAAATTAAGAGAAAATAGATTAAATGCACTTCAACAAAATAGAACGCCTTATAAGTGAGCAATACAACCATGCTTTTTAACTATTAAGGCTGATTTAACCATGGTGTTGCAATGGACATTCTGCCCTTCACAGCAAGATTTAAAAACAGTTTCAGTTTCAAGCAGACACTGAAAAAGCAATGCTTTAAATGGGATGGAACTATTTCATACCACAAGGCTTTCATACCCCAAGGCTTATTATGTTAGCAGATCAGTAGGTTTGGCCCTCTCTAGAGGACCAAACCAGGGCATAGCAAAAAACACTAATCTGAATAATCAAATGCCCATCAAGAAAACAATGGACCACTCTAATTTATAGTACTTGCAAAAAAATTGCATATCACTAATTCAAGATAAAGATGACTGATATGAACCCAGATGATCTTTGTAATATGTAGCCACCAACCGCAATGTCCAACATCGTTGAATAGGTACTTATCCGAACCACAGTAAAGAAAATAACTGAAAATTGGTTCGACAACACAATTATGCAAAGATAATAGGAACAAAATATGGAACCACTATTTGTAAAACAGAAATCTAACACCACAACAATTAATATTATGAGATTGTAAAATTAGGTTAACACTTGATTACCACATCGAATAGATATCTAGAAACATGTACAAGCTCTTGTCTGACCGTATGGGCTTTACACAGTTCAAAACTGCACAGGAAAAACAGAAAGAAAAGAGTGATGATGTAGAATTTGAAATTGTCTCACCTTTGGAGCACTACAACTGCATTTTAACTGAAGAACATGGTAACAAGGGGAAACTGTGAAATCTCTTGTAACGACGACATGAAAGGGGCTGTAGTGAAGGGAAATCGCTTGTAACGACGGTGCAAGGATGCAGTCAAAAACAGGAGAACAACCTGTGAAGACGCAAAAATGATCAGACGGACGAAGGATCCTTCAAAATAAATAGGGGACTAACGTAACCAACTTCAAAACAACAATCATATCATATTACAGAGATCACAAAATGGCTAGTCAGGCCTGAGCAGGAAGCTCTTTTACCTTCACCTATAAAATAAGGTTGCTATTATGCCTAAAATAAAACTGCATATGAACCTGGACATTTGTGGTGCTATTATCAAGGCATGTGTAGCCCCTGGAACATGATAAACTTGCAAAGAAACAACAAATATTTTGTAAACAGACACATCACACATCTAATTAATTAAAGTCTGCTCCAATACAAATTATGCTAGGCTCTAAGGGGGCAAGCTGCGCTAGGCGACCACATTCCAAAGCACACCAGGAGCAAAAATTGAAGAGAAAAGTAGAGTTGCGGATCAGGGTATGGTTTGGGCAAGTTGCAGTCCACCAGGGCCCGGTCACTGCTTGACCAGCCCACAACAGCATAACCCTACACATGTAAGGCAAAGTAATGTGGTCAGAAGTGGTAGTAAGGAACCGAGAAACAAGTAGTAGCAGACACAAGAATAAGCAAGATGACCATTGCAACACCACCAACAAATATCCTGGGTCGCCATAACCGAAGAAAGAAAAAAAAGCAAGATATATAGATATACATGCTCTAATTGGCCATAATCAGTCAAGCCATGGCCTACAACATCAAGGGATGCAGATATCATTATTTGAGAAAAAAGTAGGTCGCATTAAATATAAGACCTATCTCTGCGGCGAAAAACATTTAGGCATATAACCGGAACCGACACGAAACATCTGCTTCTTAACTAACATGGAATAAGAGCAGAATAACTAACCCATCAGTACGGCGTAAACTTTTCCAGATATATGTTTTGTTGCGTGTTTTACTATTCTGCACATCCAACACAAACATAATTCTTGATAAATTCTAGCAGATAGATTATTAATTCCATGCTCAAAGTCAATCTTTTTCATTTTGGGAAAAAAATATATCTATAGTAGATGAACTTGGTCTATTCGTCACTTAAGCAAATATAGGACTCGACAACAAACCAAGAAATATTATCTAGGAAGGAGCTGCACTAAATGGAGAATAAAAACACTGTAAGTATGGAAATTGGGGGTACCTTGCAAATCAAAGTAGATTTTATAGTTGTTAGTCCGTAAACCATTAATCAGATTACATATCAAACATAAACCAAGTCAAGGTAAATGCTGACAGAAATTTATTCTATAATAACTCTATACTATCCTTGTACAACTATATGTATGTTTCTGTGTCTATACTGACACAAATTTATTCTATAATAACTCTACTATCCAAGAAAGCTAAAGCACTGGAATCAAATATGAACTAAGCAGTGTACATTTATTCAAGCTAACGGTAACAGCTTACGTTTTCCTGTATTGTGACTCTGTTCTTTCAACCAATCCTTTGCAAATGTCACCAAACTTAACGCAGCTGCAATTTCAACTCCATTTGGTAGTATCCTTGTATGCAGAACCAATAATATTGCTGAAATCCAATGTTCCATTGCAGGCACACCTGAGAATATAATCAAATTGCCATATGATACTGCATAATTCTCATAGATACATATACAAAAAGCACGAAGAAAAGTATACCTGTTTGAAAAGTTTTTTGCATTTGTCATGTAACCCAAGGCTTCACCGTCCCTACTTTTTCCTCTCTACAGTGGAGAACAGACCCGTCATGACTAAATCTGAATAGAACACTTTGCCTAGCTATTGCCTTACTGATATGATGTGTGCAGGAAACCAAATTTCTGAACCTATTTGCAAACAAAACTGCTATCGTTCATTGAGTACAATTGCAGACTAATGTCATCCTGCAGCCACGTTGGAGTATTGTCAAACACCTTGTAGGCAAAATATAAAATAGCATCTGAACAAACAGAAATGAGTATCTGTGGGGATTAAATAAAAAAAATCAGGACCTCGCGTGGGGAGGTTGAAGGCGACGAGGACGCTCTCCCAGCCCGCCCGCTTCTCCGTTTCCGGCCGCCGCCGCCGCCTGGCCCGGCCGCCACCGCCATGACTAGAGTGGGAGAAGAGAAGAGGAGGAAGCGTCGCAGAGGAGGCGAGGAAGAGGAGCAGCAGCGGCGGCAAGAAACACGTCTGCCATCCGCGGACAAGATGGCGTGTCACGCCTGCTCATAGATCAGCAGCGGACTGAAGAGTGCAGGTTCAGAGTCTGAACCCGCAACGGATGACCTGGTCAACGGAGCGAGCCGGGCCCAGGAGTCAGGAGTAGGCGTGTGTGTGGCCAGCTGGCGCTGCTTACTTGTATGTCTGTGTTTGGACGATGAGGGTATCGAAAAACCAATTGAATCATTCCTTGTTGTCGACTCCTCCCCTCACGCTTTCCTCACCTACTCTCGTTCTCCCATCTCACCCCTGATCCCCTTCCTCTCGCTATCAGATCCACCGCTGGGGTGTGACAATCTGGTATTCAGAGCCCAAAATTTTTCTTCCCCACCACTGTTTGCTCGAGATCGATCGGTAACATCCACAGGGTTAGGTGCGCGTCGCTCCGGCGAACTCGCACAAAATCCTGCCCGGGGTTCGATCGGATCTAGCACGGAATCACGGCAACGCCATCCAAGCCCTCGGCCCAGATCCGCTGCGTGCTCGACGCCAGGTCGGAGACCACGGACAAGTTGCAGAGCTTGCTCGAGTCCGTCATTCGCCGCCTCGACGCAAGCCAGAAGACCGCCGACGAGCGCCACCAGGCGCAGATCGCCTACAACGACCAGGTCTCCGCCGAGATCAAGCGCCTATCCAAGCAAATCGACCTCACGCAAGCCGATGTGGATAAGGCGCGCAAGGCGGCGCCCACAGTCAACCCGGCGGTGACCGTCTCCGGAGGGGCATCCCCATCGGGCGTCACGAACACGGGGGACTCCTCTGCGCTCCGTCCACCACCCCCGCCACCACCAACGCGTCCTCCGCTGCTACCCCTCTACACGGATGGCGCGGCCCAGCTTCCGTTCGCCCGCCTCGTCAACCACGGACCACCACTACTACCCGCGCGGTCACTGTCGCCCTCGGAGCCAAATCGCCACGGCGACCACTACATCAAGCCGCCCAAGCACGATTTTCCGCGGTTCGACGGCGACGCCCCGCGCATCTGGCTGGACCGCTGCACCACCTACTTCGAGTTGTACCGGATGCCACAACATAGCTGGGTCACCACCACGGCGTTGTACATGGACGGCCTGGCCGCGATGTGGCTCCAGACCTATCGACAGACACACCCAGGGGTTTCGTGGCAAGCCTTCAGAGCTGCGGTGCAAGAAGAATTCGGTCCAGAAGAGTTCGAGGTTCAGATGCACCACTTTGTTCAGTTACGTCAGACCGGCAGTGTTCAGGAATATCGCCAGCAATTTGAGACAGCGATGTACCATTTGCTGGCCCTGGACCCAACTCTGAGCTCCAAATTCTTCATATCTCAGTTCCTGATCGGTCTCAAGGACGAGCTGCGCCTGGGAGTGCGCTTGCAAGCACCAACCAGCATCACTCACGCTGCGGTGTTCGCTCGCATTCAGGAGGAAGAACTAGAGAAACAGCGCACCTCGCGCTCGCGTGTCACACCAGTAGGACGCCCACCACCACCACTTGCACCGCCAGCAGTTACTGCTCCAGCTCGCGCTGCAGCCGTACCACGGCAAGGGGCCGACGAATATGCACGGGAACGACAACTAAGAGAGTTCCGCAGAGCGAACGGTCTCTGTTTTCGCTGCGGGGACAAATACTCGAGGGAGCATCAGTGCAAACGTACAGGCCAGATTCTGATGATCGAGCTTGGCGACTTCGGAGAAATCTTGTCTGACGACACCGTCCATGCTCTGCAATTACTGGATGCTCCTGCAGATCAAGAGCCAGAGTGCTGCTCACTCTCACAACAAGCGCTGTCAAGCGAGGAAACACCCTCCACGATTCGTTTGCGAGCACAGGTGGGCGATCAGATCATGCTGCTGTTGGTGGATTCAGAAAGTACACACAGTTTCATCAGTGAAACATTTCTCGCGCGACTGGACATTCAGACAGAGAAACTATCACCAGTTTCAGTTCGCGTCGCCAACGGGCAGAGACTGCAATGCAATCAAATAGTGAGAGTGTTGGGGAACGTTGCAGAAAACAAAAATTTTCCTACTCGTTTCACCAAGATCCATCTAGGAGTTCATCTAGCAACGAGTGATCGGATGCATCTACATACCTTTGTAGATCGCGAGCGGAAGCGTTCAAAGAACGGGGATGATGTAGTCGAACACGACGTGAATCAAATCACCGGAGATCCTAGCACCGAACGGACGGTGCCTCCGCGTTCAACACACGTACGGAACGGATGACGTCTCCTCCTTTCTTGATCCAGCAAGGGGGGGGAGGTGGATGAAGATCCAGCAGCACGACGGCGTGGTGGTGGATGCAGGGCGTCACAGTAGCAGGGCTTCGCCGTGTACTACGAGGGAGAGATGTAACAGGGGAGAGGGAAGCACCAAAGGCTGAGGTATGAAGTCCTCCCTCTCCTCAACTATATATAGGAGGGCCAAGGGGGGGGGGTGCGCCAGCCTAGGAGATCCAATCTCCTAGGTGCGGCGGCCAAGGGGAGGTTTCCCTCCCCCCAAGGCATCTAGAGGTGCCTTCCACCATTGGGACTCTTCCCTTTTGTGGAAACCTAGGCGCATGGGCTTTTGGGGCTGGTGCCCTTGGCCCATGCAGGCCAAGGCGCACCCCCTACAGCCCATGTGGCCCCCCGGGACAGGTGGCCCCACCCGGTGGACCCCCGGGACCCTTCCGGTGGTCCCGGTACAATACCGATAACCCCGAAACTTGTCCCGATGGCCGATACTGCACTTCCTATATATAATTCTTTACCTCCGGACCATTCCGGAACTCCTCGTGACGTCCGGGATCTCATCCGGGACTCCGAACAACATTCGGGTTACTGCATATACATATCTTCATAACCCTAGCGTCACCGAACCTTAAGTGTGTAGACCCTACGGGTTTGGGAGACATGCAGACATGACCGGGATGACTCTCCGGTCAATAACCAACAGCGGGATCTGGATACCCATGTTGGCTCCCACATGCTCCACGATGATCTCATCGGATGAACCACGATGTCGAGAATTTAATCAACCCCGTATACAATTCCCTTTGTCAATCGGTATGTTACTTGCCCGAGACTCGATTGTTGGTATCCCAATACCTTGTTCAGTCTCGTTACTGGCAAGTCACTTTACTCGTACCGTAATGCATGATCCCGTGATCAACCACTTGGTCACCTTGAGCTCATAATGATGATGCATTACCGAGTGGGCCCAGTGATACCTCTCCGTTATATGGAATGACAAATCCCAGTCTCGATCCGTGTCAACCCAACAGACACTTTCGGAAATACCTGTAGTGCACCTTTATAGTCACCTAGTTACGTTGTGACGTTTGATACACCCAAAGCACTCTTACGGTATCCGGGAGTTACACGATCTCATGGTTAAAGGAAAAGATACTTGACATTGGAAAAAGCTCTAGCAAACGAACTACACGATCTTGTGCTATGCTTAGGATTAGGTCTTGTCCATCACATCATTCTCCTAATGATGTGATCCCGTTATCAATGACATCCAATGTCCATAGCCCGGAAACCATGACTATCTGTTGATCAACGAGCTAGTCAACTAGAGGCTTACTAGGGACATATTATGGTCTATGTATTCACACGTGTATTACGATTTCCGGATAATACAGTTATAGCATGAATAAAGACAATTATCATGATCAAAGAAATATAATAATAATACTTTTATTATTGCCTCTAGGGCATATTTCCAATAGAGAGGTTTGGAATGGCAAGTGCCTGGCCACACCTTCCACACCGATCTCCGCGTGTTGCCCCTCAGCACCTACGATGGTGTTCTGGGCATCGACTGGCTGGCAGCTCACAGCCCCATGAACGGTCACTGGCAGGAGAAAACAATCGCATTTGAAACAGAGGGCAAACAAGTGCATCTACAAGGCGTAAGAACTTCAGATTTACCCCCCATCGCCGAACTTGATGCTTATGAACTGCATCGCATGAAGATAGCTAACGACATTTGGACCGTAGCACTGGTCATAGTCGAATGGACTGACAAACCTGAACTTGCACCTCCACCTCCCCAAATTCAGAAACTTCTGTCTGAATATGTAGACGTGTTTGCTGAACCTAAGGTACTGCCTCCCAAACGACAGTATGATCACGCAATCAATCTGGAGCCGGGAACAACACCTATCAACACCAGGCCCTACCGCTACTCGCCAGCACAGAAAGATGAGATCGAAAAGCAGGTTCAGGAGATGCTGCAATCGGGTGTCATTGCCCATAGCCTGAGTCCATATGCAGCACCAGTGTTGTTAGTCAAGAAGAAGGACGGCTCGTGGCGCTTCTGTGTGGATTTCAGGCGATTGAACACAACCACTGTCAAGAACAAGTTCCCATTGCCAGTAGTGGACGAGTTACTCGATGAACTGGGTGGAGCAGCTTACTTCTCCAAGATCGACTTGCGAGCGGGCTACCATCAGATACGCATGAGGGAAGAGGATGAAGAAAAGACGGCTGTCAAAACGCACCACGGCCACTACCACTTCAGAGTGATGCCGTTCGGCCTCTGCAACGCGCCGGCAACCTTCCAGTGCCTCATGAACTCAATTTTCGGTCGCCATGTCCGCAAGTTCATCATTATCTTCCTCGATGACATTCTGGTCTTCAGTATCGATTTGCAGGAACACGAAGAACACTTGTGCACGGTCCTCGACCTGCTTCGGACGCACCAGCTCTACGCCAAGGCCTCCAAGTGTTCGTTCGCGCAGTAGGAGATCGAGTATCTCGGGCACGTCATCTCCAAGAACGGTGTCGCCACTGATGCCAGCAAGACCAGCGCCATGAGTGCGTGGCCGGTGCCCATGACGCCCACCGAGCTCCGCGGCTTCCTCGGCCTCACAGGCTACTACCGCAAGTTCGTGCCACACTATGGCATTATTGCGAAGCGGCTGACACGCCTCCTCACCAAGAAAGGATTTCTCTGGGACGACAAGGCGCAAACCGCGTTCGAGCTGCTGAAGAAGGCGATGGTGAGCACGCCCGTGCTGGCGCTTCCTGACTTCAAGCGTCCGTTTGCCATCGAGACCGACGCGTGCGACACCGGCGTGGGCGCCGTACTGATGTAGGACGGCCACCCCGTCGCGTACCTGAGCAAGGCGCTGGGCGTGCGGAATCAGAAGCTCTCGGCGTACGAGAAGGAATTTCTCGCGGTGATGATGGCCATCGATAAGTGGCGCCCATACCTCCAGCGTGCACCGTTCGAGATCGTCACCGATCACAAGAGCCTGTGTTCCTTGGGCGATCAACAGCTCGTCACGGATCTGCAGCGCAAGGTGATGTCCAAGATGGTGGGACTGCAGTTCATGTTACGCTACAAGAAGGGCACGGACAACGGCGCGACCAACGCGCTCTCTCGAGTGGGGCACTTACTGGCCCTCGACGCGCTCTCCGTGTGCCAGCCCCAGTGGCTCTAGGAAGTGGCCAACTCGTATGAGACGGATGTGGACGCCCAAGAACTGCTCGCCAAGTTGGCTCTCTGCGACACCGACAAACAAGGCCACACTCTGCAGCAAGGGGTGATCCGCCAGCGCGGGCGGCTCTGGATCAGCGCCAACACCGCGCTTCAAACCAAGCTGATCGCCGCGCTCCACCATAGTGCTGTGGGAGGGCACTCGGGAGCCACCGCCACTTACCAGGGCGTCCGCAAGCTCTTCGCCTGGACGGGGTTGAAGCGCGTGGTCGAGGACTTCGTCAAACAATGCGGCATATGCCAGCATGCCAAGCACGAGCAAACCCATCCAGCGGGCAAGCTGCACCCACTTCCAATTCCGCAACAACCATGGCACGACATCACCATGGATTTTGTCGAAGGGCTGCCCAAGTCTGACGGCTACGACACGATCATGGTGGTCTTTGATCGTCTCACCAAGCATGCGCACTTCGTCCCTCTCCGGCACCCCTTCACTGCGGTCCAAGTCGCGCGCGCCTTTTGGGACAATATCATCAAGCTCCATGGTGTGCCGCACACCATCATCTCCGACCGCGACAAGGTGTTCACCAGCGCAATGTGGCGCGAGATTCTCACCACAGCGGGCACCAAGCTGCTGTACTCCACGGCGTACCACCCCCAAACCGACGGCCAGACGGAGCGCGTGAATCAGTGCCTCGAAATGTACCTTCGATGCGCCGTCCACGACACGCCCAAGCAATGGCGCCGGTGGCTCTCCTCGACGGAATTCTGGTACAATTCCTCCCACCACGCCTCGCTCAATGGTTCCACCTTCAAGGCTCTATACGGGCGGGAACCAAATCTGGGAGGCCTTCCGGAGGCGAGCTTCACCATGCCCGCCGATGCGCCGGCTTCGTGCCCAGCTGGAGCGTGCCCAAGCTCGTTTCAAGAAGCAGGCCGATCATCATCGCGCAGAGCGTGCCTTTGATGTGGGCGAGCAAGTTCTCCTCAAGCTACAGCCATACGCGCAATCCTCCATCGCCAATCGCCCCTGCAAGAAACTGGCGTTCAAGTTCTTCGGGCCGTTCACCGTTTTGGAGCGCGTGGGAAACCTGGCTGTTCGCCTGGAATTTCCCCCGGACAGCCGCATCCATCCGGTCTTCCACGTCTCCTAGCTCAAGCCGTTCGTCCCCGACTACACTACGGTCTTCTCCGAGCTGCCCAAGGTTCCAGACCTCACCTCTGACGACCGTGATCCGGTGGCCATCCTGGACCGCCGCATGATGAAGAAGGGGAACGCTCCCATGGTGCAGGTGCAAGTACAATGGAGCTCCATGTCGCCCTCTGCAGCAACTTGGGAAGACTACGCCGTCCTACGACAATGCTACCCCAACGCGCAGCTCTGGGAGGAAGAAGATGCCGCTGCTCGAGCGGGGGCAAATGTCACGCCTGCTGATCGATCAACAGCGGATGAAAGAGTGCAGGTTTAGAGTCTCAACCCGCAATGGCATGACCTGGTCAGCGGACCGAGCCGGGCCCAAGAGTCAGGAGTAGGCATGTGTGTGTGGCCAGCTAGCGCTGCTTACTTGTATGCCTGTGTTTGGACAATGAGGGTATCGAAAAACCAATTGAATCATTCCTTGCCGTCGACTCCTCCCCTCACGTTTTCCTCACCTACTCTCATTCTCCCCTCTCACCCCCGATCCCCTTCCTCTCGCTATCAGATCCACCGTTGGGGTGTGACATGGTGCCGCCGCTCGTGTCCGCCTTCTCCATCTACGGACAATATGCCACCGCCGCTCGGTCCGCCTTCTTGAGCGAGAGAGGAGGCAAGCAGAGAGAGGAGGAGGTGGTGGAGGCGGCGGGGGGGCTATGAGGGAGGCGCGGGAGGATAGCGTGGAGGGCGGAGAATGGAGGCGCGGGGACGAGAGAGGATTGGCTAGGGTTTTCACCGCTCCTCGTGCCCACATATGGAAAGGCGACCTTGACGAGAAGGTTTCCATGCTGAAATTTGGGCACTGTACTTTCTTAGACCATATGTCATGGACTGTCAGAGCATCTCCAACAGCCGCGCCAAACTAGCGCCGCACCGCAAAATTGCCCATTTTAGCGCGCGTGCAACCGGTATAGTTGCTCCAGCGAGCGCGCAAAAACAGCGCGCGCGGCATATATAGTTCAGCGTGTGGGCCGAAACTCAATTGCGCGCTGCTTATTTGCTGTGCCCGCTCCCGCGCGCTGGACTCTCGCGCGCTCGCTCGCAACTCCCACCCCCCTCCAGCCGCGCCGCCGCCGCCGACCGCGCCACCCGGCGACCGTTCCGGCGCTTCCCGGGCCTATCCCCGCCCCGCGGCGGCTTCTCCGCCCCCCCTCTAGTCCCGCCGCCCCTCGCGCGCGTCCGTCCTCCGATGAACAGCACCCACAAGGTGTTCGAAAAAACGCCTGGAAGGTATGTATTGCTCAAAAGCCATGAATTTTGTGCATGTTGCTTATAGTTTTTATAGCATAGTATTGAACATTGTAGATGAGTTCGTCGTATGATTCTTCCGAAGAAGAATTTGATATGGAAGAGGAGGAGGATCTTGCAATGATCCTAGCTATGCATATCAATAAAAAAACCAAAGCACGGTGGTTCGGTTATGGGTCGGCAGAAAATTTGGAGGGATAGGATCGATGCCCACAACAGATTGATCAGGCATTATTTTGCGGAGAATCCCACATACCCCGAGTCGTATTTTCTTCGCCGGTTTAGGATGAGCACCGAGTTGTTCAGGCGCATTGCAGAGAAACTAGCGAGCCATGACCGCTTTTTTCAGCAAAGGAGGAATGCCGCCGGAGAGCTCAGGCATAGCACTTTTCAGAAGGAGACGGCCTCTTTGCGTATGTTGGCATACGGTATACCGGCTGATCTAGTTGATGATCACTTGGCTATGGGTGAGAGCCAAGCCATCATGTGTGTCAAGCGCTTCGCAATCGGAATTGTGCAAGTGTATGTAGACTACTCTTAGTATGAGCTCTTGGGACATCCCGTTCGAGTGCGACGGAGGGCTGAAAGGGTGGCCCGTTTTGTTGCCTCCTATCATGCCATTCGACGTCCCGCAACGCATAATGATCTTCAGAAGGATCTCATTGAGGAGTGGTGGGCATGGAATGGACGACAAAGAGCATCATGATTTGTGCGTTCGATATTGTATTGTTGAACTATTTGTTATGTTTATTGCACTATTTGTTGTATTGAACGATAAACTGTTTGTTTGAGTTGTAATAACGAAATTGAACTATTTATTTTTGTTTGTGTTTGATCTTTTTGCTTCTGTTTTGGAATGCATATGTTGTTTGTGCGAGAGTCGCGCGCGCTGCATTTTTGTGCGCTGCCGGAGCGGTGCGTGCGCTGCATTTTAGCACCGCTGCTGGAGCCAGCACTGCGCGCCGTGCCAAACCAGGCGATGGACGTGCGGCAAAGATGTTTTTTGCACGCGACGCGTTCAGCACCTGTTGGAGATGCTCTCAGGCCTGCATCTTCTTAACTAGTGTCTCCCTTCTTCAGTTAACGACCGGCCAGGATTTGCCACTGAACCGATGATCGGACGGCTCAAGTTGCTCGCCGTCTCACTGTACCGTTTTAGCCGTTTCCTGTAGCGTTTCGTTTACGGCACTGTTGCTGTCACCGCGTGCCAGCTGAGCTATAAAACTTGCTCGTCTTGTAATGCATTGCTTATTTTGAGAACCATTTCATTACTCAAACATATATCTTATATCAATACAAAACCCTAGTTTGGTTCCTACTTTCCCCTTTCTTCCTCGTGAGATCTGAGATCCTCCCGTTCGAATCCGCCCTAACCCCTCCCGGGGTGTGACAATTGGTATCATGAGCGTAGGTTTTCCTCGGCAGCGCGACAGATCGGAGTTGCGACGGTGAATTCCCACCCTTCCCTTCCTTTTCTCGTCGGCGGCAGCAGTGTTGGTGGCGTTGGCGGCGGAGTAGGCGGCGCAGGCGGCGGTAGACCTATTCGACGGCAGCTCGTCAAGCCTGATTGGTTGTTTGAGCACACCGCTCACTCAGTAAAATCCCAGATCATGCGACGGGCGGTGTTGTTCCGGTGGCGATCTCGTTCGGCGGCGGCAGGGTAAGCGTTCAGATCTGGTTCTCGGCTAGTCCTGGCGGTAAAATTCCCCTCTGAACGACTTCACCAAGATGGGGCGCGTGAAGGCCAGCCTCGAGGAAGCTGAGGTAGCTGAACTTCTGGCCATGAAAGGTGAATTTCTGCAACATCGTGAAGAGACAGCAGAACTTCGAGGCGAAGTTGATGACCTGTGCAAGGATGTACATGACATCGGCCTCAAACAAGATACCATGGTTTCAGTAATGGATGGGGTCCAAAAAGTAGTATCATCTTTGAATACTCAGCTCGCAGCCATGGCAGATGTGCTCAAATCCTTGACGGTTACTGGTGCCTCGACATCGTCACACTCGGGCCAACCAGCTCTTGAACAGCAGCAAGCGAACAAGGAAACCAATGCACCAGAGGACAGGCAACTAACAGAAGAACTAAGAAAAAGACTCGCCTTGGAACAAGAGAAAACCCGACAGGTAGCGTCCCAAATCCCTCCCCACTTGGCACCCATTCAAGTGCCCAGACACTCCGCTCCCCCAGGGTTTGGAACCAACCCAGTCCTGGAGATTCACTCGGGCAACGGAACACCCACAGCAGCATATAAAACTGCCCGTACACCTGGATTTCACGGTTTTTAGCCACCTGGTGTTGGTCAGAGTCGGGACGATTTTCAGAAGCAGTACGAGCAGGAGATGCGCACCCAGTTCCTCGAAAGCATCACCAAGGGACCACGTATGGATTTCCCTCGCTTCGACGGAGATAACCCAGCCAGCTGGATATGGTAGTGTGAAAAGTACTTCCAAATGGTTGGTGCCCCTACTGAATACAGAGTCAACTTGGCGCAATTATATATTGTGGAAAAGCTGATGTGTGGCTACGCCGTTCGGGCATCCTCAAGAAGCAACTCACATGGGCACAGTTTACTGAGGAAATCATGCGCTGCTTCTCATCTGCTAGCTCGTATGAACTAACTGAAAAGTTCAACAATCTGAAGTAGAGCACTTCGTCAGTATCTGACTACACTGACCAATTTGAAGAGCTTATGGCAGAAATTCAGACTGACAACCCAATCATGGATGAACAGTGGTTTGTCAAATGCTATGTTAGTGGACTTCGTTCATAGATCAAGTTCCACCTTAGATCACTGAGACCTACATCTCTCACAGAAGCTTACTGGTTGGCAGTAGACATGGAAAAGGGCACAGCGGAAAAGAAAGCACTTCAATCCCACACTAGCACCAGCAAAAGCTATACTGGTTTTCACAAAACTTATACCCCAGTAACAGAGAAAGTTGCAGATCCCAAGCCAACTGTAGTGAACCAAAGAGCCCGAGAACCTGGCAAGTGCTGGAGGTGTGGTGATGCTTGGTTTCATGGCCATAAGTGCAAACTTGCCCCTGCACTTAATGTACTGACTGGTGAGGAGCCCACTGAACAATAAAGAGAGCAAGAGGAATTAGAGGAACAACCACAGACAGAAGAACATTGCATGACAATGTCTGCACAAGCAATGCAATCAGATAATGTCAACACCATATCCATATTAGTGCAAATTGGGGGCAAATAGGGCATTGCTCTAGTAGACTCATGAAGTAATTCCACATTTATCAGCCTCAAATTTGCTCTGACCACTTCTTGCACTATCCTCAAAGACACTACCAGGGCTGTTACTGTTGCTGGGGGAGGAACATTGTGGTCTGGTTCATATATACCCTCAACCACATTCACTGCTGGCCATACCAAATTCGAACAGCAATTCTGAGTGCTAGATCTCCCTGGACATGACATGGTGCTGGGCAGTGACTGGATGGCAAAGCACAGCCCTGTTGCTTTTCACTACAACCCCAGATAGATCACAGTGATGGAGAACAAGAACACTCATGTCACAATTAGAGCTTGTGACACTCTGTCTGAAGCTACTCCAATTGAAGCTGCAGAAGTGGACAAATTACTTTCGCCAGGAGCTCCTCGTTATGTGTTACAACTTATCGGAGATACTACTATGACAAAACCAGAGAAACACTCAGTACCACAACCTGTGGAAGAAGTTCTGCAGTAATTTCCTGAAGTGTTTCAAGAACCAAAGGGTCTGCCCCCTAAAAGATCACATGATCACAAAATACCCCCAAAAGAAAAAGCAACTCCCCCTAACTCCAGGCCCTATAGAGTACCTCACATGCAGAAGAATGAATTGGAAAGGCAAATTGATGCAATGCTCAGAGATAAAATCATCAGGGCTAGTGAAAGTCCCTATTCCTCTCCAGCAATCCTAGTAGTGAAAAAGGATGGTACTTGGAGGATGTGCATTGACTACAGGAAGCTGAATGAAGCAACAATAAAAAACAAGTTTCCAATCCCAGTAATTGAAGATCTACTGGATGAATTACATGGAGCAACTTACTTCACTAAGTTGGATCTCAGGTCTGGATATCATCAAGTGAGAATGGATGAAAATGATAGACCCAAAACTGCATTTAGAACTTACTTTGGGCACTATGAGTTCCTAGTTATGCCTTTTGGGCTCGCAAATGCACCTGGAACATTCCAAGCTCTCATGAACATCATCTTTGGCCCATACTTGAGGAAGCTTGTGCTGGTTTTCTTTGATGATATCCTCATATTCAGTAAATCCTTGTCGGAACACTTGGAACACCTGCAGATAGTGTTACAGTTACTAAAGGAACATCAGTTATATGCCAAACTCTCCAAGTGTGTATTTGCAGTTACATAAGTAGATTACTTGGGCCATGTTATTACTGTTGAAGGAGTTTCTACTGACCCCTCTAAAGTGGCAGCAGTAGCTGAATGGCCAACTCCCAAAACACCCAAACAACTCAGAGGATTCTTGGGCCTCTGTGGCTACTATAGAAGATTTGTCGGAATTTTTGGCACTATAGCAAGACGTTTGCATGATCTGCTCAAGAAAGACAATTTCTCCTGGACAGATAAACAAACCAGTGCTTTCCAACAACTGAAACAAGCTATGACAAATGCCCCAGTGCTGGCCCTACCAAACTTTACTGAGCCCTTTGTCCTAGAGACAGATGCTTCTGGGACTGGGGTAGGAACAGTCATGATGCAGCAGGGGAGACCCATAACATACTACAGCTCCACCCTCTGTCCAAAGAATGTTGCCCTTTCCACCTATGAGAAGGAAGCACTAGCAATTCTAGCTGCATTGAAAAAATGGAGGCATTACTTCTTGGGAAATGATCTCATCATAAAAACAGACCACTAGAGTCTACGGTTCATGACAGACCAAAAGGTCAACACCAGCATACAACACAAGCTGATGTTGAAGCTACTAGAGTTTAACTTTACCCTGCAGTACAAAAAGGGCAAGGAAAACATTGTAGCTGATGCCCTATCAAGAAAAAACTCACTCATGGCTATTTCACGGGTCACTCCTCAGTGGATTTCTGCAGTAGAGGAGTCCTATGCTAATGACAGCACATGCCAATCTCTCCTGGAAAAGCTCCTGCTGTCCCCTGACCATTCAGTGAACCAAAAGACCTTGCACTCTGGAATTATCAGACACAAAGGAAGAGTATATGTGAGCAAGGATTTATCTTTGAGAAAGAAACTATTGTCTGCACTACATGCTTCTGCTTTGGGAGGCCACTCAGGCAGGAAAGCTACCTATCACAAAATTAAGCAGATCTTCTACTGGCTAGGTCTCAAGCAAGAGGTGGAAAATTTTGTGACTGGATGTCCTGTTTGTCAGAAAAATAAGGGAGAAAATTGCCTTTATCCGGGGTATTTAGATCCCCTTCAACTGCCTGATATGGTCTGGACACACATCAGTATGGATTTTATCGAGGGCCTGCCTAAATCTAAGGGAAATGATGTAATCTTTGTAGCGGTTGACACATTATCCAAGTTTGCTCACTTTATCCCTCTCTCTCATCCATATATTGTCCATACAGTTGCCACTGCATTCATAGACAATGTGCTGAAATTACATGACCCTCCAATAGCCATCGTCTCTGACAAAGATTGCATTTTCATTAGTCAACTCTACCAAGACATCTTCAAAGGAATGGGCACCAAACTGCGCTACAGTTCTGCATACCACCAGCAGTCCGATGGCCAAACGGAGCGTGTGAACCAATGTATTGAAAACTACCTTCGTTGCCTGACATCAACTCAGCCCAAGAAGTGGGCACAACATCTATCCATGGCAGAGTACTGTTATAACACATCATACCATTCCTCTCTATAGAAAATACCGTTCGAAGCAGCTTATGGAATCCCACCTCCCAACATCTGCGAGAACATTCTGCCTGATAACCTGTCAACAGATGCTTAGCAGTTTTACACTGACAGAGATACACTACTCCAGCACCTGAAAACCAACTTAACAGCTGCTCAAGCCCTCATGAAGAAGTATGTGGATCGTAAATGCACTGAGAGAGTACAAGAAGTGGTGGATATGGTATATCTCAAGATGCAATCCTACCGCCTGAATGCTTTCGGTGCACGCTCTCACATCAAGCTACAAAGCAAGTACTATGGGCCTTTCCGTGTCATACCCAAAGTTGCGCACGTTGCTTACAAGCTCCTCTTACCTGACAGCACCAACATCCACCCAGTGTTCCACGTCAGCCAGTTGAAAAAACACGTCGGGCACTCGGCTGTTCCTTGTGCTGACCTCCCTCTGGTTCGAGCAGATGGGTTCTAATTGAGCCTGTTCTGGTACTGGAGACTCGCCAGGTACCGCGCAATAACCTGTTGGTGGTTCAATGGCTCGTACAATGGGCAAACTTGCCACCTGATGAAGCATCGTGGGAAGATGCGGCATTCATGAAGAAGACCTTCCCTACATTCTTCAAAGCAACCATTGATCGCTGGTTCAACAAATCAACTCCTTGAGGACAAGCTCGATTTCGCACGGGGGCATTGTCAGGCCTGCATCTTCAGTTAACTAGTGTCTCCCTTCTTCAGTTAACGACCGGCCAGGATTTGCCACCGAACTGATGATCGAACGGCTCACGTTGCTCGCCGTCTCACTGTACCATTTCAGCCGTTCCCTGTAGCGTTTCATTTACGACACTATTGTCGTCACCGCATGCCAGCTGAGCTATAAAGCTTGTACCCCTCGTCTTGTAATCCATTGCTTATTCTGAGAACCATTTCATTACTCAAACATATATCTTATATCAATACAAAACCCTAGTTTGGTTCCTACTTTCCCCTTTCTTCCTCGTGAGATCTGAGATCCTCCCGTTCGAATCCGCCCTGATCCCTCCCGGGGCATGACATGGACCTATTCAACCAAGTAGGAAGTGGGGAAAAAATTACCATATCTGACGGCTGTGGTGAAAAGTGAGAGGAAAGATTTTACTGTTTACTTAATCGAACGAACGAGGTTGGTTTCGGGACACACCTATGCCCATATGCCGACTATGGCCTTGTGGTTTATAGAAGAAATTCAATTCGTGTATACCACTTGTGGTCCTTCTAGGGTCAAGGCTTAGGAGGTTGTGACTTATAAGAGGGCCTCCCCGACCTTCCTCTTGCATGGCCGGCAACGAGCCAACTCCGAGCATCACCGTCCGTGCTGCCTGCATCGCCGCCCACTGCACCATCATCCCAACCTACAAAGGTGCGACGGGACCTCGCCGACCAATGCCGGCAACATCGCCAGTAGCACCGGCAAGTAGCACTGCCGGTAGCATGCTGATGGAAGCACTGATGGCCGCTGATGGAAGCACAACACTTGGTAGAATGTAGACTAATTTGGAACAAATTATGTACGTAGTTAGGATGTAGACTAATTCGAAACGGAGGGAGTACCGAATAAGGCTCTCTTTACCTCCTCTTCGGTATATGGGGCCATTAAAGCCTCATTCATGTAGGGAGTAACTTTCGGTTTCACCCTGTTAATAACATTCCAATTCGGATCTGCAACTTCTAAAGTGAACAAGTGTTGAAAATAGCTACCAATCAGATTCTTCATCGACTCATTGTCCTCTTTCCATTCACCATTGTCATCCAACAGTCTACGAATATAGTTCCTTTTGTTCTTGATACAATACTAGCAAAAGGGCCCGTCCGTTGCAACGGGTAACAAAACTGTGGTCTTCAAATCAAGCCATTGACAAGAACATAATAACTATATGAAACATGCATGTGTGTTGCAACAATAAAAAACATCACACGCTCCTAACCGCGTAAGTATGACGCAAGAGACTCTCCCAAAAAGAAAACATCACACGACTCGAACACTCCATCTACCCGCCCCGGGCGCACACACATAGGCACATGTCGTCCATTCAACATGTTACCTCACCTGTGTTGCCGCTTGCCCTCCTCCCCGTCGTAAAAAAATAGGTTATTGTTGGTGTTGTGATTTACCCAAACGATAAAAACATAAGTAACATACTCTAAAAATTCAAAGAAAAAATGGGATTGAAGCATACACGGTTGCTATACATTGATTTGCTGAAAAATTATGTATTTTGTGGCAACGGAGGAGAAACTCAAAGACCTAAAAAACCTACGGAGAGGCAAATCAATTACATGACTACATATGTCGAGACTCAAGTCGAATCTACAATAGCAGATCCAATTTCATTGCAATAAATAATGCGACCATATCGACATTGGCAGTAATTAAAATCATTTATATGTTTGAGTGTTAGCACTCTTTCTAGATAAATGTTGTGTTGTAAAATCCACATGCATACAGTTAAAGACGCTATCATGTGGAGCCGCAGGGTCTCATACAGTTGGTGTAATACAGATGGCATTGGCTTGAGGTTAAAATATCATTCAATTTTAATAGATTTCATACCTTGTACGCTTTTGCACCAACACCATCTATATCTCTTCGAGCATGATACTTTCGGTCAGAATCAACCGATACCCACCTGGAAATTGCAATTGCAAATCAGTTAAAGGTAAATAGTGAAGAAGAAGACATGATGGCAGAATTCTTAAAAATTCAGCGGAGCAGAGACTTGATGGGAATTTTGCCAAAAGTCTTACATTGCCTTATACGGTTATATTGCCAGTTTTCTCAGATTAATTGGCCTTTACCAACACCAGCAACATCACCAATAAAAAAACCCTACTCTATCACCAGTACGGAGATGATGAAGGTGCAACTGACATACATACAACAACAATAAGGATTTACAGGAGGTGTGATGGTACAAATAAAATAATAGGCAAATCATGCATGTACACTAACCCAACAAGCTTAAACAATTGTCTTGATTTGTATGCATCGTGCAGTTCCTGGGTTGAGTGACTGCTGTTGCGCTGCTTAGGGACGACGTTGTACTGGCATGCTCGCGCGCTTCATCGTCTCCTTTGCCACTCGTTGTGGAAAGTCGGTTAGCGCTGAGCGCCCCTGGCGCCGACGGTTGATCCTGAGATCGTTGTTGGCCGGAGGCCTCCGTCCGTGCGCCATGGAGGGCCATGCTAGGAGGGGCACCCGCTCAAGGAGTCGCGTCTGCCTTGGATGATTCTGACGCGGTACCTGCCCCGGGCTGGAGCGCGTCAAAGGTCGTCGTCTAGCGCACACAGCCTCCGTCTCAAGTTCGGAGCGTGCTCTGCCTCCCGCTTGTCTCTGCCTCCGTTGCGCACTGGTGATTCCAACTTCAGTCGGAGAAGTAGCCCCGTCACGTTCCCGTCATCGTCCGCCTTCACCTCTAGTGCGCCTCCCGTCTCCTTCGTCGTTCTTCAACAGCTTCGGCCACCAACGCCAGGATCTCTCTTGTCCTTATGCACACCATGAGCATAAGCAGGTCTGACCCCGCGCTCGCCTTAGGGGAGGACAGAGCTTCGGGCAGAGCGCATCGTGCGCGACGACGATCGAGATGTGTGCCATCGATGATGCCGCCGAGTACTGGCCTCCAACCGCGGGTCCGAAGACGACGATCCACGAAGCATCAGGCCCCTTGATGTCTACTACGCAACCTTCTTCTTGTAGACGTTGTTGGGCCTCCAAGTGCAGAGGTTTGTAGGACAGTAGCAAATTTCCTTCAAGTGGTTGACCTAAGTTTTATCAATCCGTGGGAGGCGTAGGTTGAAGATGGTCTCTCTCAAACAACTCGGCAACCAAATAACAAAGAGTCTCTTGTCTCCCCAACACACCCAATACAATGGTAATTGTATAGGTGCAGTAGTTCGGCGAAGAGATGGTGATACAAGTGCAATATGGATGGTAGATATAGGTTTCTGTAATCTGAAAATATAAAAACAGCAAGGTAACAAGCGGTAAAAGTGAATGTAAACAGTATTGCAATGCTAGGAAACAAGGCCTAGGGTTCATACTTTCACTAGTGCAACTTCTCTCAACAATAATAACATAATTGGATCATATAACTATCCCTCACCATGCAACAAAGAGTCACTCCAAAGTCACTAATAACGGAGAACAAACGAAGAGATTATGGTAGGGTATGAAACCACCTCAAAGTTATTCTTTCCAATCAATCCGTTGGGCTATTCCTATAAGTGTCACAAACAGCCCTAGAGTTCGTACTAGAATAACACCTTAAGACACAAATCAACCAAAACCCTAATGTCACCTAGATACTCCAATGTCACCTCAAGTATCCGTGGGTATGATTATACGATATGCATCGCACAATCTCAATTCATCTACTCAAACCAACACATAGAACCTCAAAGAGCACCCAAAGTTTCTACGGAGAATCACGATGAAAACGTGTGCCAACCCCTATGCATAGGTTCATGGGCGGAACCCGCAAGTTGATCACCAAAACATACATCAAGTGAATCACGTGATATCCCATTGTCACCATATATACGCACGGCAAGACATACATCAAGTGTTCTCAAATCTTTAAAGACTCAATCCGATAAGATTAATTCAAAGGGAAAACTCAATCCATTACAGAGAAGAGGGGGAGAAGAAACATAAGATCCAACTATAATAGCAAAGCTCGCGATACATCAAGATTGTGTCAAATCAAGAACACGAGAGAGAGAGAGAGATCAAACACATAGCTACTGGTACATACCCTCAGCCCCGAGGGTGAACTACTCCCTCCTCGTCACGGAGAGAGCCGGGATGATGAAGATGGCCACCGGTGAGGGTTCCCCCCTCCGGCAGGGTGCCGGAACAGGGTCCCGATTGGTTTTTGGTGGCTACAGAGGCTTGCGGTGGCGGAACTCCCGATCTATTCTCTATTCTGGAAGTTTTAGGGTACGTGGGTATATATGGGTGCAGGAAGTACGTCGGTGGAGCTTCGGGGGCCCCATGAAGCAGGGGGGCGCGCCCTAGGGGGTGGGCGCGCCCCCACCCTCGTGAGCACCTCCCTTTGCTCCTGACGTGGGGTCCAAGTCCATCCGGTAGGTTTTCTTCCAAAAATAACTTCTCTAGTTGATTTCGTTCCGTTTCGACTTCATTTGATATTCCTTTTCTTCGAAACACTGAAATAGGCAAAAAAAAAACAGCAAATCTGGGCTGGGCCTCCGGTTAATAGGTTAGTCCCAAAAATAATATAAAGGAAAAAGTCCAAAATAAACCCTGAACTCGTAGGCGCTAGCTAAATCGAACCCCCAACTCACAATCCCCGAAATTGGCACTCTGAACTCATTAATCCTGGTCTAAATCGAACCCTGAGAGCCCTTCCCAAACAGGGATTGCTGACGTGGCTACTCGCAGCAGGGATTGCTATTTTTTTGGCGGAAACTGAGAGAGATGGCCGGTTCGGTGCGTACAAAGGTGGCCCGGCCCACTTCGAGAGCCCATCCAACGAAGCAGTCGAGGAGGTGTCCCCCTGTATTCTTCTCTGCTTCCGCGATGGCAATGGCGGCAGGCGGGTGATCGACGGCGGCGGCGACGATCTAGCTGGCGAGCGATGGGCTAAGGTATGTGCGCGACGTTCTCCTCCTCTGGGCACCGTTTTTTTACCTTTGCGCACAACATTAGGGTTAGGGTTTTAGGTGCGGGATTTGCAGAATTTTGTGGAGGGAAAGTAAGGATTTTTATGTGAGTAGGTTATGTTTTTTGCATTTGAATTGTGAGTTGGGGTTCGTAGTAGTGCGGGCAAGTGACATATGTTCTGTCTATTTCAGTTTCATCATGGATCCGACGAAGATACTGAACATGAGATTCCATTTTGGTGGCGAGTTCATCAGTATTGGCCCGAATTTGCAATATGTTGGAGGGGATGATGAGATGTCAGAGATTGAGAGGGATAAGTTGTCACTGCAGGAGGTGAAAGGGTTTCTGAAAGATCATATGCAGTTGAAAGAATCAATGAAATTTTATTTTCAGATTCCTGGGAAATCAATGGCAGAGGGCTTGATGTTTCTGAATGATGACAGTAAATGTGTCCAGATGGGAGAGTACACTGATGTGGGAGGAGTAGCTGACATATATGTTGAGTACCATGGAGAGGAGGACAGTGAGCATAGCAGCAGTGGGAGTGATTTTGAAAATGATGAGATAATGGATGTAATTGATGATGATGATGAACCTGACATTGTCATCACTGCAGAGCCAAGTGAAGGTTCAGATGATGAGGTGGAACTTGTGCATCATGTTATGGTTCCTGATGATACTGGTGTGATCACTCAAGTACTTTGCAGTCCAGTTAAGCAAGTTCATGGAAGAAGAAGGCAAGTGGAAGCAGAGCAAGTGGAAGTAGAGCAAGTGGAAGCAGAGCAAATGTTAGTAGAGGAAGTGGTAGCAGCCTCCCAGCTTCCAGTTTCCCAGGTGTTTAATCCAAGTCAAGCAACAACTGCTGCAATAGGAAATGGTTCAAGTGAAGCACCAGCTGCTGCAGATTCAGTTAGTGAGTCTGATTCAGACCCTGAATATCAGCCACATAGTGAGGACAGTGGGGAAAATTTAGAAGTTGTTGAGCTAAGAAGGCATGCTAGAAAATTTAAGAAGAAGATGAGAGACACCAAGAGTTGGATTCAGAGAGATTCCACGGCCCCGGTTCCAGTTGACCTCATTGGAAATATGGAGGAACAACTAGAAGTAGAAGAGAAAGGTTGGGGCTATGACTCATCTGATGAGGATTACTCATATGATGAAGATTCTGATGGACAAGTGGTGAGGAGGAAGAGTCAGTTTCCTAGATACAATAATGACACAGAGATTCCACACTTCAGCTTGACAATGGTGTTCAGAAGCAAGAACCAGTTGGTGAAAGCACTAAAGAGATATGGCATTGTAACC
Organism: Triticum urartu; assembly: GCF_003073215.2. Classification (NCBI taxonomy): domain Eukaryota; kingdom Viridiplantae; phylum Streptophyta; class Magnoliopsida; order Poales; family Poaceae; genus Triticum; species Triticum urartu. The sequence continues at coordinate 466,090,205 of NC_053022.1, forward strand.
AAAAGAAGCATTCAATTTTTCAAGTCTGAGTCAGATAGAGTTAGGGCCAAGTGTGGATGGCCTGGTTGCCCTTGGCTGCTTTATGCTGCCAAAACCTCAAGAACCAGCGGGTTCCAGATCATTACCTTCAATGATGAGCACCATTGTGCACAGAATAGAACAAACAAATTAGTGACTGCAAAAGTAATTGCCCAGAGGTATGAGCATTTTATTGTAGCAAATCCAATGTGGAAGATTGAGAGCATGAAGGCAACAGTGCTTCAGGACATGTTTGCAGATGTGTCCACTTCTAAGTGCAAGCATGCAAAGAAGATTGTGATGGACAAGTTAAAGGCAGGCATGAAAAATGAGTACACAAGGGTATTTGATTACCAGCTGGAGTTACTTAGAAGTAATCCTGGCAGCACAGTTGCAGTGTGTTTGGATCCTACCAACAAAGTGCAAAATGTTTTTCAAAGCTTTTATGTGTGCTTCAATGCTTTGAAATTGGGATTCAAGGCTGGCTGCAGGAAAGTAATAGGTTTAGATGGTTGTTTTTTCAAAGGAGCAGTGAAGGGAGAGCTGTTGTGTGCCATTGCCAGAGATGCCAATAACCAAATGTATCCAGTGGCTTGGGCATTTGTTGAGCGGGAAACAAAAGAGAGCTGGAAGTGGTTTGTTGTCTTGCTTATCAAGGATCTAGACATTAACAATAATGGAGCTGGCTGGGTCTTCATTTCTGAACAGCAAAAGGGTTTGATTAATGCCATGAGGGATTATCTGCCAAATGCAGAGCACAGACAGTGTTCTAGACATATCTATGCCAATTGGAGGAAGAAGCATAGGGCACATGAATGGCAGAAAAAATTCTGGGCAGTGGCCAAAGCATCTAACAGACAAGATTTCAACTACTACAAAGCAAAGCTAGCACAAGAAACACCAGAGGGTGCAAAGGATATCATGAACACAGAGCCAGGACACCGGGCAAGAGCATTTTTTGTAGTTGGTTCTTTCTGTGAGTCAGTTGACAACAACTTGTGTGAATCTTTCAATCATGCCATCATTGAAGCAAGGTTCTATCCCTTAATCTCAATGCAAGAGAAGATCAGAAATAAAATTCTAGCTAGAATTCAGGACAAAGGGAGAAAGGAGCAAGGTTTCATGGGAAAATATGTCCAAGCATATTTAAGAAGTTGAAGAGCAGCATAGCAAGGACACAGTTCATGGAGGTGCTCTGGAATGGCAAAGATGGCTTTGAAGTGAAATTATTAACTGGAAGAAAAAGGCAGTACACAGTCAGCCTTGACAATAGGACTTTCTCATGTGGTTATTTTCAGTTATCTGGTCTCCCATGCTCTCATGCAATCACTGCTATCTACAAGTGTGGAAAGAAAGTGGAAGATTATATTGCTCCTTGTTACTTTTTTGATACCTTCAACAAAATATATGAGCATTGTTTAGAGCCAGTAGAAGGTGAAGAAATGTGGCCAATTTCTGAGAAGCCTAGGCCTGAAGCTCCAGACTATGTCAATGTAAGAATGCCAGGCAGGCCAAAGAAGAATGACAGGAGTAGGGAAGAGACTGAGAAACCTAAGCCTACCAACAAAATGAGCAAGCATGGCACTGTAATTACTTGCTCACTCTACAATACTCCTGGCCACAACAAGGGAGGTTGCAAGAAAAACCCAGAGAGAGGCAAGAAGAGGAATGCACATCTTGTAAGGACTACCAAAAAAGCAAGGCATCATAGGTAATTCAACATGATTTCTAGGGATTTTAATTTAGTTCATGCAACTTAGCATGATTTGTACTGATATAAATTCAGTTATTGCAATTTAAGATGAGTTGTACTGACATAAATTCAGTTATTGCAATTTTTAAGATGACTTGTACTGACATAAATTCAGTTCTTGCAATTTAAGATGATTTCTATTGATTTTAATTCAGTTCTTGCAATTTAATATGATTTCTATTGATTTTAATTCAGTTCTTGCAATTTAAGATGATTTATATTGATTTTAATTTAGTTCTTGCAATTTAAGATGATTTCTACTGACTTGTAGCATCCTGGAGCAAGTGCAACAGCAAGTGCAAGTGCAGCTGGTGCCCAAGCAAGATCAAGTGCACCTCCTGCCCCCGAAGCTACATCATTTGCAACAGCAAGAGGTAGTGCAGCTGGTGCCCAAGCAAGATCAAGTGCAGTAGCTACTGGCCCAGCAAGAACATCCACATTTAAGCCTCCAAGAAAGTCATCTACAAGTTCACAAGTTGGGCCATCTACTGGGACACATGGTGGTTCCACAAAGAAGAGGAAGAGAGCCCCTGCATCTTCAATACCAAGCTTTAAGTACTTTACTGCTAGTGGCAATGTGTAATCTTGCCTACTTTCTAGTGTTGCAAACATTAAGGCTGTGTTGCAACTGGAATCTTTTGTTATAATCCAGTGTACTGTTGCAAACCTGAAAGTGCACCAACTTTTGTAACCTTTGCAAACATGGATTTGATGTTGCACATGCTATCTACTTATGAAGCCAGAGATATTTGCTTTAATTCTTGATGTCAGCTGCTATGTACCTATGATGCTATCTATTTCATTTAGTTATCTATTTACAATGCCAGCAAAATTTCAGTTCCAATTGACAGAAATTGCATACATTCCAAATGGCAGAAAATATACCAGTCAAATTGACAGAATTATATGGCTTGATTTTCATTGACTGCCAGAACACATGTTCATACATAACAACCCAGATCACAAATTCCATTACAATCCATTGCATACTAACTTCAAAATGACTATAGTACATACTAACTTCACTTGCCAAACTGACATTCAGTACACTAGCATTTTCCCAACAACTACACCTACCACAAAGACAATGAAAACCATCACCACATTCATATATCTCCCCTTCATTGCTTCCAGTTCTGCATTCCTCTCCTTTAACTCAAGCTCAAGAGCCATAACCCTTGATGCTTCATGTCCAGGCATAGGCACATTTGGGCACTCATCTTCAGTCTGAACCACACATCTTTGACCCTTCAACCTCCACACCTCATCTCTCAAATCTCCAATCAAGTCACTAAAATACCGGGGCACAGGATCATCATGCCATTCCACATAGCCACATCCACCTTGCTATTCAACAAAAATGAGGCAAGAACAAGAAATCAATCAATTTCAGACAAACCAACAAATGAGCAGAAAAAAGGATATGAGCACTCAAATCTTGGCTCACCATTGCATCTATGCACACATAGTACCTCCTGCTAGGATTTTGACGGCTCCATGAGATCCATCTCGGCGCCTTCCGCGGCTGTCTGCAGTGGCACAACTTCGGCGGCTCGTACGCCATTGGATTCTCCCTGTAAGCGACCGGAGACCTCGAATCCGTGTCCCTCCTTCCACTGGCGCAACGGAAGCTGGGGGCGGAAGAAGCCCCGGAAGTCCACGACATCGCGGCGCCACTGCTCTGCGCCCCTGCCACCGTCGTGCTCTGCGCCCCGTCGCCCCTGCCGCCGCTAACCCTAGCTTCTCCCTCCCCAAATTCCCCAATCGAGCTCACCACTTAAGTCAAGGGTAAACCACTGGCTGGCCCACAAGTCAGGTCAATCCTGGTTGACTAATGCCACATCAGCGTTTTTCCCACTAAAACGCTCTCAGGGTTCGATTTAGACCAGGATTAATGAGTTCGGAGTGCCAATTTCGGGGATTGTGAGTTGGGGGTTCGATTTAGCTAGTGCCTACGAGTTCAAGGTTTATTTTGCACTTTTTCCTAATATAAAAGTGGATAATAAAGCCCAATATTGCCCAAAATAGTAGATAATATAGCATGGAGCAATCAAAAATTATAGATACGTTGGAGACATATCAAGCATCCCCAAGCTTAATTCCTGCTCGTCCTCGAGTAGGTAAATGATAAAAAAGATAATTTTTGATGTGGAATGCTAGTTGGCATAATTTCAATGTAATTCTTCTTACTTGTGATATGAATATTCAGATCCATAAGATTCGAGATAAAAGTTCATATTGACATAAAAATAATAATACTTCAAGCATACTAACTAAGCAATTATGTCTTCTCAAAATAACATGGCCAAAGAAAGTTCATCCCTACAAAATCATATAGTTTAGTCATGCTCCATTTTCGTCACACAAGAATGCTCTCGTCATGCACAACCTCGATGACAAGCCAAGCAATTGTTTCATACATTAGTAATCTCAAACTTATAAACCTTCACGCAATACATGAGCGTGAGCCATGGATATAGCACTATGGGTGGAATAGAATATGATGATGGGGGTTATGTGGAGAATACAAAAAGGAGAAAGTCTCACACCAACGAGGCTAATCAATGAGCTATGGAGATGCCCATCGATTGATGTTGATGCAAGGAGTAGGGATTGCCATGCAACGGATGCACTAGAGCTATAAATGTATGAAAGCTCATCACAACAAACTAAGTGGGTGTGCATCCAACTTGCTTGCTCACGAAGACCTAGGGCACTTGAGGAGGCCCATCGTTGGAATATACAAGCCAATTTCTATAATGAAAAGTTCCCACTAGTATATGAAAGTGACAAAACAAGAGACTCTCTATCATGAGGATTATGGTGCTACTTTGAAGCACAAGTGTGGTAAAAGGATAGTAGCATTGCCCCTTTTTTTCTTATTTTTCTTTTTTTTGGGCCTTCTTTTTTTCTTTGGCCTTTCTCTTTTTTTGGGACAATGCTCTATTGAATGATGATCATCACACTTCTATTTATTTACAACTCAATACTAGAACAAAGTATGACTCTATATGAATGCCTCCGGCGGTGTACCGGGATATGCAATGAATCAAGAGTGACATGTATGAAAGAATTATGAACGGTGGCTTTGCCACGAATACTATGTCAACTACGTGATCATGCTAAGCAATATGACAATGATGATGTGTCATGATGAACGGTATGGTGGAAAGTTGCAAGGAATTATATCTCGGAATGGCTATGGAAATGCCATAATAGGTAGGTATGGTGGCTGTTTTGAGGAAGATATAAGGAGGTTTATGTGTGAAAGAGCGTATCATATCACAGGGTTTGGATGCACCGGCGAAGTTTGCACCAACTCTCAATGTGAGAAAGGGCAATGCACAGTACCAAAGAGGCTAGCAATGATGGAAGGATGAGAGTGCGTATAATCCATGGACTCAACATTAGTCATAAAGAACTCATATACTTATTGCAAAAATCTAAAAGCCATCAAAAACCAAAGCACTACGCGCATGCTTCCAGGGGGATAGATTGGTAGGAAAAGACCATCGCTCATCCCCGACCGCCATCATAAGGAGGACAATCCAATAACACCTCATGTTTCAAATTTGTTACATAACGTTTACCGTACGTGCATGCTACGGGACTTGCAAACTTCAACACAAGCATTTATCAAATTCACAACTACTCAACTAGCACGACTTTGATATCACTACCTCCATATCTCAAAACAATCATCAATCATCAAACTTCTCTTAGTATTCAACACACTCATAAGAATTCTTACAAATCTTTTATGCTTAGCATATTAGGATTTTAAGCAAATTACCATGCTATTTAAGACTCTCAAAATAATATAAGTGAAGCATGAGAGTTCATATATTTCTTCAAAATAAAACTACCACCATGCTCTAAAAGATATAAGTGAAGCACTAGAGCAAACGACAAACTACGAAAGATACAAGTGAAGATCAATGAGTAGTCGGATAATTATGTAACTATGTGAAGACTCTCTAACATTTAAGAATTTAAGATATTGAAACTTTATTCAAACAGCAAGCAAAGCTAAAGAAAATAAAATGACGCTCCAAACAAAACACATATCATGTGGTGAATAAAAATATAGCTCCAAGTAAAGTTACCGATGAACGAAGACGAAAAAGGGGATGCCTCCCGGGGCATCCCCAAGCTTAGATGCTTGGTTATCCTTGAATATTACCTTGGGGTGCCCTAGGCATCCCCAAGCTTAGGCTCTTGCCACTCCTTATTCCATAGTCCATCGAATTTTTACCCAAAACTTGAAAACTTCACAGCACAAAACTTAACAGAAAATCTCGTGAGCTCCGTTAGCGAAAGAAAACAAAACACCACTTCAAGGTACTGTAATGAACTCATTCTCTATTTATATTGGTGTTAAGCCTACTGTATTACAACTTCTCTATGGTTTATAAACTATTTTAGTAGCCATAGAGTCATCAAAATAAGCAGACAACACACGAAAAACAGAATCTGTCAAAAACAGAACAGTTTGTAGTAATCTGTAACTAACGCAAACTTCTGGAACTCCAAAAATTCTAAAATAAATTGGTGGACCTGAGGAATTTGTTTAGTAACCATCTGCAAAAAGAATCAACTAAATAGCACTCTCCGGTAAAAAGGTGAAGCTAATCTCGTGAGAGCTAAAGTTTCTGTTTTTTACAGCATGATCATAAAGACTTCACCCAAGTCTTCCCAAAGGTTCTACTTGGCACAAACACTAATTAAAACACAAAACCACATCTAAACATAAGCTAGATGGGTTATTTATTCCTAAACAGAACCAAAAAGCAAGAAACTAAAATAAAATTGGGTTGCCTCCCAACAAGCGCTAACATTTAACGCCCCTAGCTAGGCACGATGATTTCAATGATGCTCGCATAAAAGATAAGAATTGAAACATAAAGAGAGCATCATGAAAAATATGGCTAGCACATTTAAGTCTAACCCACTTCCTATGCATAGGGATTTTGTGCGAAAACAACTTATGGGAACAATAATCAACTAGCATAGGAAGGCAAAACAAGCATAATTTTAAAACTTTAAGCACATAGAGAGGAAACTTAATACTATTGCAATTCCTACAAGCATATATTCCTCCCTCATAATAATTTTCAGTAGCATCATGAATGAATTCAACAATATAACCAGCACCTAAAGCATCCTTTTCATGATCTACTAGCATAGAAATTTTATTACTCTCCACATAAGCAAAATTCTTCTCATTCGGAATAGTGGGAGTATCATAAGAGACTTGAATACTATAAATTGTTTCCACGTTAAAGGAGTAATGTTCAGAGAAAGGGTACTCATAATCATGACAAGTTTTATAAATATAATCATCACTACTCTTTATAGCATAAGTTTTATCACAATAATCATCATAAGTAGCAACTTTGTTCTCATCATAATCGATTGAAACCTCTTCCGAAATAGTGGATACATCACTAAATAAAGTCATGACCTCTCCAAATCCACTTTCATAAATATTATAAGATTAAACATACTCCAAAATAGTGGGATCATTACTTCCTAAAGTTGACACTCTTCCAAACCCACTTTCATAAATATAATCATCATAGGTAGAAGGCATGCTATCATCATAACAACTTTGCATATCAAAACTTGAGAGGCTAAAAATATCTTCATTATTAAACATAGCATCCCCAAGCTTGGGACAAACATTAATTGCAGCAAATATATTCTCAAATATTTCATCCTCATCAAACATAGCTTCCCCAAGCTTGGGTCTTTTCATATCATAAGCATAATCACTCTCATCATTAATAGTATGGATAGCACCAATAGTATAGCAATTATTATATTCTTCCAAGCAAGTGCCAAAAATATTTTCAAGATCATAAGAAGTATCATTATCTTCCCAATCATAATCATCACAACAAGCAATAGGCATAATGAGATCGTCATCAAGTGTATCATCTTCATTTTCATGAGGCACGACAATAATAGGAGCAACTTTATTTGGGAGAGATACCTTTTTACCTCTCTTCCTTTTTCTTTTCTTCTTCTTCACCACATCATGTGTGGGTTCAATCCTCTTTTTGGAGCTCCTTATTAATGAGATTGGTTGAATAGAAGGCTCCTCCTCGTTACCTGATTCATCATAAGAAATAATAGGAGGATATTGGGAAGTCTCTTCCCTTTCATTAGTATTCTCTTCATCCTCTATTTGTTTTCTTTTCTTTATGTAATTGGCAATATATGGATTATCAATGCAATTCACCGCACAATACATATAAATTTTCTCTAGATCAAAATGAAGAACTTTATCAAGGGCAAATTTTGGAATATCCTTAGTTCTACGTTTAATTTCTTCATAACCCAAGAGCAAACTAAGTTCATTATGATTTGCAAGGGAAATCAAGTCATCACAATTTTTGGACACGATACGATCATGAAACAATTTGCATTGGGTACTAAAATGATCACGTCCATTGCAAAGTTCACACACTAGTGCAGAACTGGGCAATGGCACCGGTTCGTAAGGCCCTTTAGTGTCGGTTCCATAACCGGCACTAAAGTGTGGTCACTAAAGGCCCCCCCCTTTAGTACCGGTTCAGCATGAACCGGTGCTAAAGGGCAACCACGTGGCACAAGCCAGCTCCAGGGGCCGGGAGCCCTTTAGTACCGGTTGGTAACACCAACCGGTACTAAAATGTTTGGGGTTTTTTTGGTTTTATGATTTCTTTTTCATTTAATTTTGTGTTTTCCATTTTAATTCTTTTTCGTTTGCTGGTATTTTACGATACTACACATTGTACACGTTATGCATATATATATATAGAATTTCTAGTAGAATCAATCATATATATATCATCAATGTCTCACAAACCACCATATTAATTCACACATACACACATGTATAACTATATACAATTTCTCCTACATATGCATGTTGCCTTCGGAGCCAGTGGCATTAGCCTAATTGGTGCCTTCGGAGCACGATGACAATTGGAAGTGGTTCATGACCTGGTCGATGGGGGCGGTAGCGGGTAATAGTATTCTCCCTTCGGATTTATGACCTGGTCGAGCAAAAATCCCGCTATTTCCTCTTGAAGTGCTTCTACGCGCTTCGTTTCTAGGAGCTTGTCCCGCACCTCTGTGAACTGTTAAGAAGGAGATCAATATGCATGTGTATTAGTTGTGTGACTAGATATCGATAATGGTGTAAAAAATGTGAATAGTGTTCTGACAACCGTACCCATTCCTGTCTTTGAGATCTGCTCCTTTCGGACGCCATCATGCGAATGTTCTCGCAAACGCAGAATGCACACGGATCAGTCCCCTGCGCCTGCTTCAGGGCCTTTATTACGAGAATGGAATTTAATTTGATCAGATAATAATTAATCAAGCATGATAATTAAAGAGATGGCAGCTAGCTAGCTAGCTAGTACTACTTAATTACTTACCTTGGGTCGAAACCATTTCAGCTGTCGTTTCCATTCGCCTTCCGTGACGCTGATGAACCTTGCCCAAGCCCTGCCCGCCGACAAAGAAAATGAATAAAGGGGTTATTAAATAGTTCATATCATAAAATGACGAACTAAATAGGCCAAGATATATAGTTAATAATGATTGAAATTACCTGTTGACTATCCCAAACAAGATGTTATAGTCACTATTTGCTTTGAGTAGTGAGTCCAGTATTTCAACTGTTCCGGCGTCAACTTTAATGATACACAAGATCCAGTAAAATCTGCATGCACACACGTTTGCATGTCTTAATTAAGCGGGCATATGTAAGCAAAAACATGTAGCTAGCTAGTAGGCAAAAACAGAGAATTTGTAGTACAAGAAAGTGTGACTCACTGGAAGTTGTAAGGAAGTAGTATATCTTCATTGTATTTGAGGTGCTTCAAGAACTCTAGCATGCTGTCCTCTACCTGCTTTTCATGATGCTTGTTTATTTTCCATGTGTATTCATTAACGGTGTTTGGGTCAATGAACCCAATGCCATAGCGTCCACCTTTTCTCATTTCATACATCTTCATCCTGCATAATACCACAGAAAAGAATATAGTGAGGATAATTACAGGTAATGATTGATTAAAAGGATCACTACAGCTAGCTTGAGACTTAAATTACAGAAAGAAATCACTTACAGACAATAGCAACTGACGATAGATTTGTTGAGTGCGTCTTGATTGTATAACTGAAACAGTTCAGAATACTCAATGGTCACAGGTTTCTGATGGTAGTAATGATCCTTCTTGACTTGCACCATGAGGGACTCTCGATCGGATCTCTTGGTAATGTCCATGTACCATTGATGCAATTCATACATTCTCGTTGGGAGCTTCTTGACCTCTTCTGGCTTGACCAAAGGTTGGCCCCGGGCATATTTCCGTTTTATTTCCTCCTCTGTAAGCACAGGCATGTCCTCGATCTTGAGGAGTTGTCCAACAGTGATGTTGAGAGTTTTAGCCTGCATTATATGCTCCTGGGTTATTACCACATCGCCCACCTCGGGAACGTAAACTGTTTGCCCACAATAATATTGGGCGTGCGTACTGTCACGTGTTGTTGGCGGCACAATAAACGGGGGGATCGATTGCGCCGCCTGTTCTCCCAGCTAGGCAATGGTTTTCCCGCATTTTTTGATAGCTGCTTGTTGTTTGCTCGAGCTCGAGCTCGCCTCCTTCTATAGACGTTGTCGATGTAACTTCCTGATGTGGCGCTCATAGTCTGTGTCAACAGGCTTAGGAGCTGGTGGTTGAGCCATACGAATGAAGTGGTCAACTACTTCCACAGGCACTTTCTCCCTTGGCGGCGGTGGCGGTTTCAGTCCAAAATGGGCGTCGACTTCTGCCCGCATTATGGCATTGGTTTGCTCCTCGGTCCTGTCGTAAGCCCTCTCAGGAAGAGGAGTAGTGAGGTTTGGACCATATTTATATCGCTTGCCTCCGCCTGTACTTCCTGTACTATGACCTCGACTCGTACCACTATGCACCATAGCTGCGGGGTGTCTCTTCTGCGATTGCTGAGGCGGCGGAGACGGCTGATGGGGCTGAGTTGGACGAGGAGGAGTGGCCTGAAGCTGTGCCGGACTTGGAGGAGGAGTGGCCTGAGGTTGTGCCGGACTTGGAGGAGGAGTGGACGTCTGGCGCTGTGTCGGACTTGGAGGAGGAGTGGCCTGACACTTTGCCGGACTTGGAGGAGGAGGAGTGGCCTCACGCGTTGGTGGACTTGGAGGAGCGGGAGTCTGCTGACTCGGTGGCGGACTTCGATGAGGAGTCGGGTGACGCGGTGTCGGTGGCCTTCAAAAGATGATGCAATCCTTTCTCCATAGGATGATACGATGTTTGGCATCTCCGAGTGTGTTCTCCTCGTCACCTCTAGGAATGTCAAGCTCTAGCCCCGAATATTGGTCCACCACCTCATCAACCACGACACGAGCATAGCCTGCTGGAATCGGGTTGCAATGGAAGGTTGCATCGGGGGAATTTGTATAAGCAACGCCGTCCGCCACCTTCAAGGATATGTTCTTAATTTTGAAGTGTAGCTCGCAGTTAGTGTTCTCCGCGATGTCATCCACGGGGTATCTATCCAGCATTGCGTCAAACGGGGCGGAACCCACGCTGCTTCTTGGCATGGATGGGGCGGTGGTATCCAATGCTGGATCATCCGCTAGCTGCTGCAGCTGCTGAGACCCCCTTTGCTGGCTAAGTGAGTCGATCTGCTCCTGCTGCCGCTGGAATTTGACTACCAAGTCCGCGTGCGCTGATTCTAGGCCTTGAAGGCGTTCATAGTCCAGCTTCCTCTTCTCCTTCTCCATCTTCCTCTGCTTCTCCTCCGCAATCTTCCTTCTCGCACGGGTTCTGTAGTCGGCGTTCCAGTCCAAAAACCCCTCATACCACGGAATAGCGCCCTTGCCTCGTGTTCTTCCCGGGTGTTCAGGATTTCCTAGGGCACGCGTAAGCTCGTCGTTCTCTCTGTTGGGATGGAACACCCCCGTTCGAGCCTCTTCTATTGCAACAAGTATATTATCGTCGGCTCCGTTCAGACATGCCTTCGTCGAAACCTTGCCTGTCTTCGGGTCCAACTCCCCCCCATGCGCATAGAACCAAGTCCTGCACCTGGGGGGCCAGCTCTTAGTAACCAGAGTGAAACCTGCATCCTCCATCTCTTTCTCAGACTTATCCCACTTAGGCATTGCCACCGTGTAGCCACCTGGCCCCAGCTTATGGAACTTACCCTTTTTTCGGCATTCTTCTTGTTTATTCTCGACCGTTCCTTAGCTAATTCTGAATCCTTGAATTTCATGAAATCGTCCCAATGAGCACTTTGATTCTCTAGTGTTCCCTCGAATACTGGAGTCTTCCTTCCTCCCTTGACGTACTTGTCCCGTTCATGATTCTTGTGGTTCTTGAATGCAACCGCCATCTTCCTAAGAGCAGCGTCCTTGACTTTCTGCACATCTGCTTCTGTGAAATGATCTGGTAGGGTGAAATGTTCCATGGGAGTATCCCAAAGCAGACTTTTTTGTCTGTCATCGACAAAAGTAAGATCTGGACGTGGCTGCTTTGCTGGCTCTCTCCATTCTTGAAGAGAGATCGGGAGTTGGTCCTTCACAAGAACTCCGCACTGACGAACGAACTTGTCCGCAATCTTCTTAGGCGCTAATGGTTCACCATTAGGTTTGATTGCCTCGATATTATACTTTACGCCCTCCTTCAACTTTTTGTTCGGACCTCGTTTCGTCCTGTTGCCTGAAGATTTGCTCAATCCGGATGGCTAAAAGAAGAAAGATCGATTCGTTAATATATCTTCAACTCATTTAAAACATGTGATGATCACCAGATGCCTGCTTATATAAATATATATACCTCGCCGGTCATGACTTCATCAATTCGGTCGTCGCGATCGAATATCATATCACCCTCTCCGGTGTTGTTTAGAAATTCGGAGCCGTCATAATCTTCTTCATTCTGATCACCATCTAGCCCGCGTATGATATCGAACATGGTCTATTCTCCCTCTCTGTTGGTATTGTCCGCCATAGCTTTTATTTAACTATGCCAAAAGAAATATAAAACAATTTAGTATTCAAATTACATCGTCTCGAATAATAGATATAATCTCGAATACATCGTCTCGAATAATAGATATAATCTCGAATACATCGTCTCGAATAATAGATATAATCTCGAATACATCGTCTCGAATAATATATAATATTGAATAGTACATCACTGGCTAGGTAGCTAATTAAAGATCGAATACTACAGAAGAATCTAGGACACTCGCGGTTCCTGTGGCGCGAGCGGTGGACACCCAAAGATAAGGAACTCTCACAGGATCATAGCTGAAGTGAGATCCCTGAAGAAACTGCCAGGTATTGGAGAACCTGTCGCCCTCTAACGCAACCATGTAGCGATGGTCGTGCTTGTCCTCCTCCCTGACACGGCGACGTACCACCTCCGGCGGGGCCGGCTCCCTCCGCACCGAAACTGGCCCACGCGAACGCCACCAAACGAGATCAGGGTCGACGACGGGACCCGGGGCCGGGTTCCTCATCAAGCGGCGCGCCCCTCCAGGCAGCACCTCCCAGTGCCAGCCCGGCGGAGCCCAGTCCCGGACATGGGTCAGTCGGACGTCGTCGCGGACGGGTCGACGGCGAGGATGCGGGCCGGGCATCATCGAGAACAAATACTAGCTATATGCCCGCAAAAAGTAACATTTTTTTAATGATTGGATTTTGATAACTAAAATTTCTAACATTTCTATATAACACTAATTATGCTATCATTGCATATGTCAAAATTCTATATGTTATTTCATACTAATTAAGCATCTAACACTAAAAACAGAAAACACAACTTTTATACATCCATTAAAAAACTGAAAAACAACATTATATAAAAAATTTCCATACTAATTAAACACTAATTATATCCATCTAACATGCATTCATACATATATACTAGTGAAAAAATAATAATCTAAAAAATCTAAACTAATTAAACATACAAAATACGTATATACTAATATATACATGCATTAATTCATACATATGTACGTGTGTGTGTGTGGTGTGTTCATCATGTGTGTGTGTGTATGGGCTCGGGGAGGGGCGGCGCCCATGGTGGCCGCCGGGGGCGAGGGAGAGGGGTTAGAGGGGGAGAGCTCACAGCGGGGCGATGGCGACGGCGAGGCGACGGCCGGGGGCGGCGACGGGCCGGGGCGTGACGGGGGCGGCGACGCGGACGGCGCGACGGGGATGGGCCCGGGGCGGCGACGGAGACGGGGGCGGCGACGGGGACGGGGGCGGCGACGGCGACGGCGTCGATCGATCGGGGCGCGCGTGCGGTGCTTCAATGGGGAAACAGAGGAAGAAACAGAGGGAGAATGAAATTTTCGTAAGTGTTGTATATATAGAAGGCACCTTTAGTACCGGTTGGAGCCACCAACCGGTACTAAAGGCCTATTTTGGCCAGGCCAAGCGGCGGGAACCGCACCCCCTTTAGTATCGGTTGGTGGCTCCAACCGGTACTAAAGGCCCCCCTTTAGTACCGGTTGGTGCCACGAACCGGTACTAAAGGGGGTGCGCTGGCGCAGGTGCGGTGCGCAAGTTTAGTCCCACCTCGCTAGCCGAGGGGCGACCGCACTGGTTTATAAACCCCCGTGCGGTAGCTCTCTCGAGCTCCTCTCCAAAGCAGGCCTACTGGGCCTACATGTTTTGTGCTGCCCTGTTGGCCTACTGGGCCTTTGCGGGCCTGCATCCTGGCCCAACAACAGGTTGGGTTTCTAGTCGTATGCAGGCCGCTCTGGCCTAGTAGGCGGGCTTTTTTATTTTTTTGCTTTATTTATTTTTGAGTTGTTTTTTTTTGTGTATTTAGAGTTTCTTTGTGAATATTTTTGCTTTAGGTACAAAAAATTACAAACTTTCTGTTAGTGCCCATAGTTTTCAAATTTGAATAGTTTAAATTTTGAATTATTTGAAATTAGTGTGAATCACTAGTTTGTGAATAACTTAACTTTAAAAATCAGTAAAGGCATGAAAGAATTTGTTTGCACATAAAATTTCTTCGCGTTTCAAATGCCAAAACACATAATTAACTACCCTAACTATTACAGAGATTCCCTTCTCGGTGTGAAACACAGAAGAAAGTGATGATAGTGAAGCCGATCACATCCCAGATCTTTGGGTGTGAAACTTTTTCTTCGCGTGTGTCCCTTTGTGCCGTAACCATGGAAAATCTTCATCATTTAACGGGATGCTCGGGTCAATATTCACTGTGAATGGAGCAATTTCATCAAACTTTTCATAATCTTCTGACTTGTCTGTCTTGTCATCCACTCCCACGATGTTTCTCTTCCCAGAAAGAACTATGTGCCGCTTTGGCTCATCGTACGATGCATTCGCTTCCTTATCTTTTCTTTTTCTTGGCTTGGTAGACATGTCCTTCACATAGAAAACCTGTGCCACATCATTGGCTAGGACGAATGGTTCGTCTGCATACGCAAGATTGTTGAGATCCACTGTTGTCATTCCGTACTGCGGGTCTTCCGTTACCCCGCCTCGTGTCATATTGACCCATTTGCACCGAAACAAAGGGACCTTCAAACCACGTCGATAGTCAAGTTCCCATATGTCCTGTATATAACCATAATATGTTTCCTTTCCCGTCTTGGTTTCTGCATCAAAGCGGACACCACTGTTTTGGTTGGTGCTCTTCTTATCTTGGGCGATCGTGTAAAATGTATTACCATTTATCTCATACCCTTTGAAAGTCATTATATTCGAAGATGGTAACTGGGACAGCAAGTACAGGTCATCTTCAATAGAGCTGTCATGCATGGTACGTGTCTGCAACCAGCTGGCGAAACTCCTGGTTTGTTCATGTGTAATCCAGTCATCAGACCGCTCCGGGTGCTTGGAGCGTAGAAAATTCTTGTGTTCATCCATATACGGAGCCACCAAGGCGGAATTCTGTAGAACTGTGTAGTGTGCTTCAGTGAGAGAATGTCCGTCCATACATATTATTTGTTCCCCTCCTAGCGTGCCTTTTCCATCCAGTCTGCCCTTATGCCGCGATTCAGGAACACCAATCGGCTTAAGGTCAGGAATAAAGTCCATCCAAAACTCAATGACCTCCTCATTTTGACGGACCTTGGAGATGCTTCCTTCTGGCCTAGCATGGTTATGAACATATTTCTTTAAGACTCCCATGAACCTCTCAAAGGGGAAAATATTGTGTAGAAATACAGGACCCAAAACGTTAATCTCTTCGCATAGGTGAACTAGGACGTGTGTCATGATGTTGAAGAAGGATGGTGGGAACACCAACTCGAAACTGACAAGACATTGCACCAAATCATTCTCTAACCTTGGTATGATTTCGGGATCGATTACCTTCTGAGAGATTGCATTGAGAAATGCACATAGCTTCACAATGGCTAATCGAACGTTTTCCGGTAGAAGCCCCCTCAATGCAACCGGAAGCAGTTGCGTCATAATCACGTGGCAGTCATGAGACTTTAGGTTCTGGAACTTTTCTCTGCCATGTTTATTATTCCCTTTATATTCAACGAGAAGCCAGACGGTACCTTAATACTGAGCAGGCATTCAAAGAAGATTTCCTTCTCTTCTTTGGTAAGAGCGTAGCTTGCATGACCCTGATGTATGACGTCTTTTCCGTGCATACATTGCTGGTCCTCTCGTGCCTCAGGTGTATCTTTTGTCTTCCCATACACACCCAAGAAGCCAAGCAGGGTCACACAAAGATTCTTCGTCACGTGCATCACGTCGATTGCAGAGCGGACCTCTAGGTCTTTCCAATAGGGCAGGTCCCAAAATATATATTTCTTCTTCCACATGGGTGCGCGTCCGTCGGCGTCATTCAGAACAGGTTGTCCACCAAGACCCTTTCCAAAGACCACCTTCAAATCCTTGACCATATCATGTACATCAGCACCAGTACGGTGGCGAGGCTTCGTCCGATGATCCGCCTCACCTTTGAAATGCTTGCCTTTCTTTCTTACGGGATGCCTGCTTGGAAGAAATCGACGATGTCCCAGGTACACATTCTTCTTACAATTAGCCAAATATATACTGTCAGTATCGTCCAAACAGTGCATGCTTGCGCGGTATCCCTTGTTTGTCTGTCCTAAAAGGTTACTAAGAGCAGGCCAATCATTGATAGTCATGAACAGCAACGCCTTTAGGTCAAATTCTTCCCCCATGTGCTCATCCCACGCACGTACACCTGTTCCATTCCACAGTTGTAAGAGTTCTTCAACTAATGGCCTTAGGTACACATCAATGTCGTTGCCGGGTTGCTTAGGGCCTTGGATGAGCACTGGTATCATAATGAACTTCCGCTTCATGCACAACCAAGGAGGAAAGTTATACAAACATAGAGTCACAGGCCAGGTGCTATGGTTGCTGCTCTGCTCCCCAAAAGGATTAATGCCATCTGCGCTTAGACCAAACCATATGCTCCTTGCGTCATCTGCAAACTCCTTCCCGTACTTTCTTTCGATTTTTCTCCACTGCGACCCGTCAGCGGGTACTCTCAACTTTCCGTCTTTCTTACGGTCTTCTCTGTGCCATTGCATCGCCTTGGCATGCTCTTTGTTTTGGAACAAACGTTTCAACCGTGGTATTATAGGAGCATACCACATCACCTTGGCAGGAATCTTCTTCCTGGGGCGCTCGCCCTCGACATCACCAGGGTCATCGCGGCTGATGTTATAGCGCAATGCACCACATACCGGGCAAGCGTTCAAATCCTCGTACTCACCGCGGTAGAGGATGCAATCATTAGGGCATGCATGTATCTTCTGCACCTCTAACCCTAGAGGGCAGACAGCCTTCTTTGCTTCGTATGTACTCTCGGGCAATTCGTTGTCCTTTGGAAGCATATCCTTTATCATTACCAGCAACTTTCCAAATCCCTTGTCAGATACACCATTCTCTGCCTTCCATTGCAGCAATTCCAGTGTGGTGCCCAGCTTTTTCTTGTCACCTACGCAATTCGGGTACAACAATTTTTTGTGATCCTCTAACATGAGCTGCAACTTCTTCTTCTCCAAATCACTTGCATAGTTTCTCTTTGCATCGGCAATGGCCTGACCTAGATCATCAACGGGCTCATCTGATGCCTCTTCTTCAGCTTCTTCCCGCATTGCCGGCTCAGCTTCTTCCCGCATTACCGGCTCAGCTTCTTCCCCCATTGTTGTATCATCGTATTCAGGGAACCCATGGCCAGGATAGCTGTCGTCGTCCTCTTCTTCTTCATTGTCTTCCATCATAACCCCTCTTTCTCCGTGCTTGGTCCAAACATTATAGTGGGGCATGAAACCGGACTTAAACAGGTGGACGTGAATGGTTCTTGACGTAGAGTAATTGTGACCATTCTTACAGCCAGCACATGGACAAGGCATAAAACCATCCGCCCGCTTGTTTGCCTCAGCCGCAAGCAGAAAAGTATGCACGCCCTCAACGAACTGGGGAGAGCATCGGTCATCGTACATCCATTGCTGGCTCATCTTCATTACACAACACCGAATAGACCAAATTAATACAAGTTCATACAACAGCTAAATGCAACAAACAAATAACTCTCTAGCTAAAGCATTTAAATGCAACAACAAATGCGATCAAGATCGCAACTAAGGTAACAATGGATCCAACAGCATAATGATACCAAGCCTCACTATCGATGGCATATTTTCTAATCTTTCTAAATCTTCAAGCGCATTTTCTCCATCTTGATCTTGTGATCATCGACGACATCGGCAACATGCAACTCCAATTCCATCTTCTCCCCCTCAATTCTTTTCAATTTTTCTTTCAAGTACTCTTTTTCTCTTTCAACTAAATTTAACCTCTCGACAATAGGGTCGGTTGGAATTTCCGGTTCACATACCTCCTAGAAAAAATTTCTATGTCAACTTGATGGGCATAATTTGTCATAAACACGAAATGCAACTAGTTTTAAAAGAGAATATATATACCACATCCGAATCATAACAAGGACGAGGGCCGACGGGGACGGATATCAAAACCATGGCACTATATGTACAACAAACAACGTACGGGTAAGATAATTATACGAGTAACTATATATCCAAATCACACAAACATCAATTTTTATATAAAATTTCATGAACAAGAGGCTCACCACAAGGTGGTGCCGGCGACGGGACGGTGCGGGCGATCGACGGTGGTTACGACGAAGATTTAGAAGGCACTAAGTAAACCACACCTACATATGCAAACTAAGTGTTATTTTTGACCTCAAATTGCATATAAATCAAATACTAGCACATATATATATATATATCCTCCCAAATTACTAAACTCACAAATTAATCACTATATAAAGCATTGCAAGAGTTAATCTAGCAATGAGAGATGAAAGGACAAAGTTGCTAACCTTTGTGATCATTTGAATGGATGGGGGCCTTCAAATCTTGACAATTTTTGGGCAAAATGTGTGATGAGCTCGAGAGGAAGAGGGGAAGAACAGAGAGAGGAGAGGGGAAAGGGGAAGAACAGAGCGAGCTCGGGTGGACGAAGGGTTTATGTAGGATGACCTTTAGTACCGGTTCGTGCCAAGAACCGGTACTAAAGGGGCTGGAGGGGCCCCAGTCTGACAACATCCTGCCACCACTCTCATTAGTACCAGTTCGTGGCACGAACCGGTGCTAAAGGTTCACCACGAACCGGTACTAATGAAAGCGGCCCGGCTAGCCGTTGGAACCGGCACTAATGTATACATTAATGCCGGCTCAAATACAAACCGGCACTAATGTGCTTCACGTTTGACCCTTTTTCTACTAGTGACAAGTAGGGCTAAGAAAAGATAAATTTTCAGCACATTCATCTAGCTCTTCTTGCAACAATTTGGTTTCTAAGTACTTATGCCTCTTGCAATATCTATCTTTCCTATTTTGTGTGTACTTACAAACCCAATGCACTCCACAAAAATTGACATGTTTATAGGAGGCATTTTCATCATAACTAGTGCAATCATCATTAGTACTATGGATATTTAAGGAGTTCATACTAACAACATTGCAATCATGCTCATCATTCAAAGTTTTAGTGCCAAACATTTTAATGCATTCTTCTTCTAACACTTTGGCACAATTTTCCTTTCCATCATACTCACGAAAGATATTAAAAAGATGAAGCGTATGAGACAAACTCAATTCCATTTTTTTGTAGTTTTCTTTTATAAACTAGACTAGTGCTAAAACAAGAAACAAAAAGATTCGATTGCAAGATCTAAAGATATACCTTCACTTACCTAGCCTCCCCGGCAACGGCGCCAGAAACTGCTTGATGTCTACTACGCAACCTTCTTCTTGTAGACGTTGTTGGGCCTCCAAGTGCAGAGGTTTGTAGGATAGTAGCAAATTTCCCTCAAGTGGATGACCTAAGGTTTATCAATCCGTGGGAGGCGTAGGTTTAAGATGGTCTCTCTCAAACAACCCTGCAACCAAATAACAGAGAGTCTCTTGTGTCCCCAACACACCCAATACAATGGTAAATTGTATAGGTGCACTAGTTCGGCGAAGAGATGGTGATACAAGTGCAATTAATATGGATGGTAGATATAGGTTTTTGTAATCTGAAAATATAAAAACAGCAAGGTAACAAGCGGTAAAGTGAACGTAAACGGTATTGCAATGCTAGGAAACAAGGCCTAGGGTTCATACTTTCACTAGTGCAAGTTCTCTCAACAATAATAACATAATTGGATCATATAACTATCCCTCAACATGCAACAAAGAGTCACTCCAAAGTCACTAATAGCGGAGAACAAACGAAGAGATTATGGTGGGTACGAAACCACCTCAAAGTTATTCTTTCCAATCAATCCGTTGGACTATTCCTATAAGTGTCACAAACAGCCCTAGAGTTCGTACTAGAATAACACCTTGAGACACAAATCAACCAAAACCCTAATGTCACCTAGATACTCCAATGTCACCTCAAGTATCCGTGGGTATGATTATACGATATGCATCACACAATCTCAATTCATCTACTCAAACCAACACATAGAACCTCAAAGAGCGCCCAAAGTTTCTACCGGAGAATCACGACGAAAACGTGTGCCAACCCCTATGCATAGGTTCATGGGTGCAACCCGCAAGTTGATCACCAAAACATACATCAAGTGAATCACGTGATATCCCATTGTCACCACAGATACGCACGACAAGACATACATCAAGTGTTCTCAAATCTTTAAAGACTCAATCCGATAAGACTACTTCAAAGGGAAAACTCAATCCACTACAAGAGAGAAGAGGGGGAGAAGAAACATAAGATCCAACTATAATAGCAAAGCTCGCGATACATCAAGATTGTGCCAAATCAAGAACACGAGAGAGAGAGAGGGAGATCAAACACATAGCTACTGGTACATACCCTCAGCCCCGAGGGTGAACTACTCCCTCCTCGTCATGGAGAGCGCTGGGATGATGAAGATGGCCACCAGTGAGGGTTCCCCCTCCGGTAGGGTGCCGGAACAGGGTCCCGATTAGTTTTTGGTGGCTACAGAGGCTTGCGGCGGCGGAACTCCCGATATATTCTCTGTTCTGGAAGTTTTAGGGTACGTAGGTATATATGGGTGCAGGAAGTACGTCGGTGGAGCTTCGGGGGGGCCACGAGGCAGGGGGCGCGCCCCCCACCCTCGTGAGCACCTCCCTTTGCTCCTGACGTGGGGTCCAAGTCCATCCGGTAGGTTTCCTTCCAAAAATAACTTCTCCAGTTGATTTCGTTCTGTTTCGACTCCGTTTGATATTCCTTTTCTTCGAAACACTGAAATAGGCAAAAAAATAGCAAATCTGGGCTGGGCCTCCGGTTAATAGGTTAGTCCCAAAAATAATATAAAAGTGGATAATAAAGCCCAATATTGCCCAAAACAGTAGATAATATAGCATGGAGCAATCAAAAATTATAGATACGTTGGAGACGTAGCACCCCTCCCCTCTCTTTTGGACCGACTCTCGTGGAGGACTTAAAAAGGAAAAGAAAACAAGAGTTAGGACTTTGAGTCGTATTGGACTGGAGCAAGGCCTAATTTAACGCACCAGTGGGCCGGGTGAAGGCCCAATGAAGAGATCATGTGAGCTGGTTGGTGACACAGACCGAACGCAAGGAAATCAAGCATGGCGTTTTCCTTTTTTAGCCTATACTAGCAAAAGTGACCGTGCGTTGCAACGGGAGAAACAAATTATCACCGCTAGCGCCCCCATCCATGTTGCCTCTTCTTTTCTTTGTCATCATTGTGGTTCACGATGTCCACTACACGCCGAACGTTCCACCTAAACTTGGAACCAATAAAGAATTGCATTGCCTGCATGGACAGATAAGCAAACGGTCGTGTTTGAGACCCCGGTCAAATTCACATAATCTAATGCTTGCGCCTTGTGTTTGTGTGATCCGGATTTTACATCGTGGTAGTTTAGTACCAGTCCGTGAAGGACACAAACAACCACCAAATTCAACTTTAGTTGAAAACGATCAACACCTTTTTTGCGGATAACACGATCAGCACCAAAACAGTGGATGTTGCGAGTTTGATTAGCAAAAAAAACTATTTTTGCCTCATCTCCTAAACGGGGTGGTGGGTTTGATTTGTTGGGCTGGGTCGCACGGACACGTTGGGAGGGCACTATTTTTTATTGGTGGAATGTTGCGCTGGTGAACGGGGTAGGGGCCAAGTGGTCTAGGACAAACGATTGGGAATAGTCTAGCTCAGTATGAAGAAACGCCATGGACATATGAAATGGGAGGACCAATAATATTAACCTCCATTTATGTAAAAAATAGTATATATATGCCCGTGAGTTATAATGCTATAAACAATTAACATAAATTTAGTGAGGATTGTATGCCCAAACATAATGTTCAATGTGTTACAAATTTGGTGCAAGCTTAGTAAGGATTACAAGTGCAAGAAAAAAATGTCAGGTTGTCTGTTTCACCGAAAGAAAAAATGGCTTGAATTAGTGAGGATCATGTAGGAAAAAGAATGGCACTTTATCTTTATTCGTAAGATAAGATATGAATGAGGGCCCATGTCCTTCAAAAAATCTGTAATTACCGTATGTTTACTTCCCCTCTCTTTCCTTTCTCTTTCCTTCTTTATTTCTCATGCAATTAGTGTCTGTTTTATTTCTTTTTCTTTTCTTATATCATCCATGTGACGAATCCCATTTGTCAGCCTATTAATTACTCCTGCGATTAATATGGCGTCCACAATAATTACCGTCTATTGCCTCCTTTCTCTTTCCTTTCTCCTTCCTTCTTTATTTCTCATGAAATGTCTATATGCCCGTGAGTTACAACGGTAGAAACAATTGACATAAATTTAGTGAGGACTGTATGTGCAAACATAATGTTCAATGTGTTATAAACTTGGTGCAAGCTTAGTAAGGATTATAAGTGCAAGGAAAAAATGCCAGGTTGTTTGTTGCAATGAAAGAAAAAAAATGGCTTGAATTAGTGAGGATCATGTAGGAAAAGAATGGCACTTCATCTTTATTCGTAAGATAAGATATGAATGAGAGCCCACGTCCATTAAAAATTTGTAATTATCGTATATTTACTTCCCTCTCTTTTCTTTCTCCTTCCTTCTTTATTTCTCATGCAATTAGTGTCTCTTTTATTTCTTTTTCTTTCCTTATATCATCCATGTGACGAATCCCATTTGTCGGCCTATTAATTACTCCTGCAATTAATATGGTGTCCACAATAATTACCGTCTATTCCTTCCTTTCTCTTTCTTTTCTCCTTCCTTCTTTATTTCTCATGCAATGTCTATATGTCCGTGAGTTACAATGGTAGAAACAATTGACATAAATTTAGTGAGGACTGTATGGGCAAACATAATGTTCAATGTGTTATGAACTTGGTGCAAGCTTAGTAAGGATTATAAGTGCAAGGAAAAAATGACAGGTTGTCTGTTGCAACGAAAGAAAAAAATGGCTTGAATTAGTGAGGATCATGTAGGAAAAGAATGTCACTTCATCTTTATTCGTAAGATAAGATATGAATGAGGGCCCACGCCCTTTAAAAATTTGTAATTATCGTATATTTACTTCCCCTCTTTTTCCTTTCTCCTTCCTTCTTTATTTCTCATGCAATTAGTGTCTATTATATTTGTTTGCTTTTTTTATTTCTCATATGCAATGTCTATTTCCCTCCTCTCTCTCCTATTGCTTTGCCCAGCATTTGTTCCGATAAGGACAAATCTTATTCATGCCATATTCTTTGCTTAATTTCTGAAGCAGCTCCTTGATGCTTGACAACCTAAGAACGTATATAAACTGGTAAAAATTTATGTAAAATAGCAAGGTGGGACTATTTATGAAAAACAGTCTCCAGCCTACTCCCCTTGTCCGTCCACTGGGCCGCAGCAGTCCGACTGGCCCAGCGCGCCCGTGCTCATTGCCTCAGCCCGTCTACGCCTCATCTTATATTCTTAAAAGGGCAGACGACAATATTAGTACACTCATGGGCCTAGGTGGATTGGTCTGCTATGTTGTAGTACACCTGGTAGACCAGGGATCAAATCCCAGCGCCCACCACTTTCTTCCCCCTTTTTCAATTTAATTCAAATACAAATTCAAACTGAAAGCGTAAAATCACGGGAAGAAGCGTATTGTGACAGTGAACCCGACAAAGTCAATCCGTGCTTTATTATTATTAAGATTAAAAAGAGATAATAAAACGAAACGTTTTTGGATTTACTAAAGTAGGACGGCGGTTTTAATTCCTAAAAAGCACATGGACCTTTGTGTAAAAAAAACGCGACGGTGAGCCCGATAAAATCAATATGTGCTTTATTATTATTATTAGGGAAAGAAAAAAGGAATTTTACATCCCTTGGAAAATTTGACAGACGTTCATTGATTCGGATCCAATGGTTAAATATTGAAAGATAACTGTTACACAGAACCTAAATAGTGGGCCAGGAACTGATTTTGAAAATTAGTCCGGGGATATTATGATGAAAAAAATGTATGTAAAGGTTGAAGTGCTATCCAGCGAGGGAAAGCTGATCACAAAGCTAAGAAAATCAGAGTTTAGACCAGATTAGCGAAAACGAAATCAGAGTGACTATATGGATAATTGCTAAATTAGCTCCCAAATCAAATCAAAATGCAGCGGTATGCTGTCCAACTATGAGCTTTAGGTGCACTTAGCCAACACCATTTCTCATTTTTATTTACTTCGCGTTTGGGGTTTTGTTAAAGTCAAAATTTGTCAAGTTTGACCAAAAATAGAGAAAAATATATAGCCATTAATTAAGGACTCTTGATTGTTGAGTAATGGTAGCATGCAGTTTCACAATTATTTTAGTTTTATAACAGCAGGAAAATGATGCTAAAATTGAGGTATTGGGTTCCTTGGATCCCTGTCTGCTGGTCTGGTTTATTTTAGTTTTATAACACCCACGTGCATGCAAGGAAGAAATGAGAAAGAAGTAGCTCAATATTAAACAAGTTGGTACCACCTCTTTTCCGGTTTATAGGGCTTAATTTGAAAATCTCACCAATCAAGGTAGATGGTGAATGGTAGAACAATTTTTGTAGTTTGCAAAACCACTCAATTAATGCGCTTGTTTTTCTAAAAATTATGTTTACCAATGCATTAATTGCAATGCATAAATCATAAAGTACATGCATTGGTCATTTTTCTCTTAATACTTGTATGCAATGATTTATTGCGCCTTGAAATCTGAACATGTGATGAAAAACAAGATAATCCCTATAAACCGAAAAGGAGAGAGTAGTACAAGAAAACATCATTAACTTTTGCCTCGATTATTGTTAGTGACCTTGTATAGATGCAAAATGTATTTTTCATAATGGCCTTGTATAAAGGAATGGAGGGAGTACTATTCTTGGTTTCCCACTCACCCAAGTTCAGTTCAAATAAAATGGCATGAATAGATCAAACACAAGGAAATAGATAATATGATCTGGCAAACATAGACAAAGTTCCACATGTGGCACATGCCTTCCTTCACTTATTTCGCTTCTAGCTCCTTTCTTAGACGAATTTTTCTAGGATCTAGAAGAATTTTTCTAGGACCCAGATGACCTTCACTTCAACTTGATCACCATCAAATTCTCTTTTTTGAGTCCTAATTCTACGGGGTAACTCTAGACTTTCTTCACTCCTAATTCTACGGCTGCAGTCTAGACAGAATTTCAAATTCTTGTCCTCTTCTTGGCTGTCACAGGTTGTGATTACTCTTAGGTCCACCTCTATGTGGAGTTTGTACTTGCTACGATCAGGCAATGCAATCATGTGTGGTCCCAGTGGAAGAATGCACGTGGAACCACAGGGCAGGGACAAGCTACTGCCTCGTTCAAAACTGAAGAGATTGACGCTTTTGCTCCCATAGTCAATGGCAATTGCCTTGACGCTACCATACACAGAGCGGCTTCTCAAACCGAAGTCTTTGAGGTTCAACCTGACCTCAACATAGGTCTCAACTGCTTCCGGAATCACCAAGTATGTGATCTCCAACTTGCGGCCAAGGCCTCCATAGATGGTTTGTGTGAATTCCTCAACTTCATCAGGCTCAGTAACATCCCAGCCTCGGCGGAAATGACCGCTCCAAGACCCCTCATCATCAGTAGAAGACCCCTCATCGTCTTCTGTGAAAACCAGGTCTTCTGTGAAAACCTCCAAGCAAAAGGCACCGTAAGCCTGTAGTATCCCACATGGTCCAGCAAGTACCAAATCCTTTCCTTCCTACACATGAAAGCATGAATGTGAAGGATTTTAATTTATTACAATATATAATGCATGTAAAGAGGCATAAAGCATGTAGTAGATATAACATACGGTAGCTAGTGTATACCTCTTGTACTTCCCCCTCGAGCGCCACATAGATGACAAAACTTTGGTACCAGTCATGGGCGTCCATACGGCTAATACGAAAGTTTGCACGAATGGCCAACACTTGCACCGCACGTAAAATTGACACCTCCGTCAAATCTTCATCATCGGAATGCTCCGAGGCAAATGAAGCATCATCCTCACCTCCGTCACCATCCTCACCTCCGTCACCATCCTCATTGGCAGTGTTAATAAACCATCCATGAAACTTCAGTTTGGTTCCATACATGTTCCAATCCCACACTTCACTCATCGGCTGATTGTTGTCACCCTCAAGCGAGGGGAAAAAAGAGATATTAGCAAATAGGATATGTCACTACAGAATGTCATCAACCACCACACAATTGGGACTGGCAATAGGCATATCTATAGTACAAACAACAATATGGACCGACCTTACCTGTTTTACTTCTACATTCCACAAACAGTGAACAGCAACAAAACTAATCACGCCACAAGCAACGTATTGTAGAGCAGGCTGCCCCCCACCCTGAAAAAAAAGATGAGATGAGCATATATAACAGGGCATTTTATTTTCAAGATAATATCAGGTGCAACTCAAGTAGCATAACTCACCTGTGTGGATTGAAACCAGTTCAGTATGATGATAATTACAGTGTATCGCAAAAATGCGTAATTAAAGAAACGGTTCTTGCTAGCTCTTGGCACAGCGATACAGAGGGCAAGTGCAACACATATACCTGGAACCAAAAAGCAGAAATCCATATTATGTGCTGAGTGATGCAGCAACTGCTCCAATATGCAGAATTTAATACAATAGTTAATCCAAGAGGAAGTTCAAACTTCAAAATAATTTGTTTTTCTTTGTGCATACTGTCTCGGCCCCTTGGGCCACAATTTTTTTTAATCATACCGGCAACAGCAAAAGAGTGGCATGGATCCCATATAGAGCAACCGAGCAAGTAAAACAGCCAAGCAAGCAGGGCGCATCTGAACAAGAATTGGAAACGTTCTAGTTTCAAATCTGCACTTTTCCCTAGTACTAATACTAAAGAATAAACAAAAGATAGAATGTTCTCTTAGATCAACAAGAATAAGAAAATGCTGATAAATACTATTTCGTCCTCATAGACCAACAAGAGAAAGAGCTGCAATGATGCAAAAAATTTACTGAGGTCTCACTATAAATACAGGTGATTATGCCAAATGAAGTTGACATGCACAAGTCATAGTGAAGCTGATGTTACTTTTATTCTATTACTAACCACATATCTATAATCATTGCAAGTTTCAGAAGAACAAACCGCAAATGTAATTTGGCACAAACAAAAGAACTTCTATTCTATTACTAACCAGATATTGCAGTGTCGGCAATGAAAAGCATGGAGGAAGCATCTTCGGGTGGGAACACGTGCTGTGCATAACAATGCAGATCAGATTAGTTGAACTATTAAACTAAAAACGAACCCACTGACAATATTATCACCAAAAGTTCACTAAAAAGATCTATGACATTTATTGGAGCATAAAAAATTTAGCTACCCTGACCATAACTGATGTGAACACCACCCAGAAAGTGCTGCTCATAATTCTTAGAAATACAAAATATAACTAATAAAAACAAACCTGGATACGGGAAGAAATTCCCAAAACATTGTTTGCTAAACAATGCTTCATAGCAGCACAGCACATGCAAACAAAAAATCCAGGGATTGAAGCCACAGCCCATGACTTGATGACGCCTACTGAAACTCATAAAATCAGATATGCATGAACTTAAACCATATTAAAAAATATTGGTAAATGTAGGCAGCTGGCATCAAACTAGTGTAAGGATGAACCCTTCATGACTTTGTCCTGCTGAGCTAAGATAAATCAAAAGACACCATAACATGAATAGTAATCAAGATCTAGTAAGTAATATCTCAACTTAACAAGGAAAATCTGTCCACAATGAAACAAGTCAACAACAAAGTATGGTTTCAGTTCCATGCCACTTAACTGTACACAATGAATAGTAATCAAAGGAAAGAAGTCAACAAGAAACTATTTCCATGCCATGTAACTGTTGATAAAATATTGAAATCTGCTTTAGCATTGATACTTCATATGCTACTTGCCGTGCAAACTTTTGAGAATTACTACAACATTCCACAATGAGGTGGACAAGACAGCGGTGAGGAGCCTACCAAAAAAATCAATTGCTAAAAGATCATTATGGAGTGTACAAGAGGTCAATCTAATATTTTTTAGTCACCACGTTTTTACTCCAGCCATAGTATCCTGAAGATAAAATCTGGTCTAGAATAGTTCTGAAAAAGACAGATGCATAATAACAAGCTCCGCACAATTGGACCCATCAAAATGAGTAGGAACATACTGTGGATACGTGGAGCATCCAAACGAAACTTGAACAGAGAGAACACTGGCAAAAGCATATCATGCATTTTGGATATCATCGTCTCCTGCATAATAGTAGATAAAATAAATAAATTTCATTTAATAGAAACGAATGAATTCAGGTGGCGTGGTTTTCTTAATAAAAAGACAAAATAAATCGTTCTGTTAGTGACTAATAAGATATGCCAAAGGAGACGTCGATGGGCGTGCCTAATCCGACCTCGCGGGGGCGGAGACGAGGAAAAGCGAATGTGAGGAGAGGGGGATCTGAGACGGCGAAGGGCCTAAACCCGACCTGGCGGCGGCGGGCGGAAAGACTATGGGGGCGGAGACAAGGAGGAAAAGCGAATGTGAGGAGAGGGAGATCTGAGACGGCGAAGGGCCTAACCCGACCTGGCGGCGGCGGGCGTTAAGACTATGGGGGCGGAGACAAGGAGGAAAAGCTAAGGTGAGGAGAGGGGGATCTGAGACGGGGAAGGGCCTAACCCGACCTGGCGGCGGCGGGCGGAAAGACTATGTGGATCGGCGGAGTTGATACGGCAGGACGCCGACTTCGAGTTTCCCTGCTCGAGGTACCGATGAGGACCGGAGGGCGAAACAGCAGAGACAAAAAAAAGTACGAGGAGAAGCACTTACCAGACGGCGACGAGCCCGACGCCGGAAGGCAAACAGCTGCGGGCGGCAGAGAGGAGAGCAAACCCTAGCGGCCGCGGAGAGGACTAGAGGAGAGCAAACCCTAGCGGGAGATCGTCTAACTTTTATATCGCCACAACTAATGTCTCAGTTGGTCACGTTTCGGGTTTTATTTTCGTCTCACCTTACTCGGGTTTTTTGTACCCACCCCACCCCACCCCACCCCACGCACGCAGCGAAAAAACACCCCGCAAAAAACCGCTCCTATCGATCCGTCGAGGACACAGAGCCGCCGTCCTCTCGTGCGATCTCGCTGCCGTCGCCCTCCGATCCGCTCCTCCTCGTTTCCCGAGGATACGCAGCTGGATCCGCCGATGCCGATCCAGGCAGACGCGGCCGTCGTGGATCACGAGGACACCGCCACCACCGGTGCCTCGGATACGTCGCCCGTTGCGGATCAGGATCCCCAGGACGCCGACGCCACCGCGGATCCACTGCCACGCACAGCTCGGGCCCGAGCCGCGATGGGCTCAGCTGTGGCCGCTGCTGCGTGCGCCCTTCGTCTCCAGGCTCGGCGAGCCCCGCCGCCAGCCACCCCCAACCCACACGGAGTGGGCCGCCTCGATGCACGCCTACTACGCGGCCGCCGCCTCCGCCGCCGGGATCCCCTATGCCGCGTGGCCGCTGCCGCCGCAGGCCCAGGTACGCGATGCGATCCTCCTCTCCTAGAGCCGCTCCGGAGCCGCAGACCCGCGGCGCGGCGCTAGTGGTGGCGTTGCCTTGTTGATGGCGGGCTTTGAGTTCTGATCAGTTTTCTTTCCTCTTTCGCGGCAGGGCGCAGCAGCACGGCCTGGTGGCGGCCGGGCCGGGGGCCGCGTATGGCGCGCCGGTGTCGTTCCTCATGTACCACCACCCTGCGGCGGCGTACTACGCGCACGCGCACGCCTCCATGGTCGCGGTAAATGCCGAGCTCCCCTCCCTCGTTTATATTCTAGCGCATTGGACCTGACCGTACGTTGTGCGTCCGTGTTGTGAAATTGTCTGCTGCATTCTGCTCTGTGCAGGGGGTGCCTTACATGGCCGGCGAGTCTGTCTCGGCGGCAGGGAAAGGGAAGAGGGTGGGGAAGACACGATGTGTCCCTTCTGGCGAGATCAATTTCAGCTCCGGGAGGTATGGCGTGGTTTCTGTGCTTGCATGTGTGCGGTGTGCTCTTGTTTGTCTGTTGGCCGGGTAGGCTGAACTGAAATCAACTGATATGGCTTGCACAGCGGCGATGCCGGGAGCCAGGGGTCATCGGAGAAGGGAGATACGGGCGCCAATCAGAAGGTGCCTCGTTTGGCATTGTCTGGATTATGCTTTTTCTAGCAATATTTGATTGTTAGTTTTGGTTGATCCACAATTTCACGTATGCTTATGTATTCTGTCCAGGGCTCATCATCATCCGCGAAGAGGAGGAAGTCCGGCGCTGCAAATACAGAAGATGGGTTATCAGTTATCACAAACCATAATTCCTGGATACAAGGTATGATGGGTTAGTTTGGAAAGACAATGACAGTACCCGTTACACTTGGTAAAAAGGAAGAAGTGGGCTTGGATTTGTGTCATTGTGTCGGTTCGCATCCTTGTGCGGGCACCATGAGAGTGCTGTAATGGAGTAGTTTGTCTATGTTGGTAGTATGTGAGAATGACAGTTGGCATTTTCAGGTGAGCCATCTCAGGCTGCCACAGTGCAGAATGCTGTAACCGAGCCGCCATTGGAAGACAAGGAGAGGTCTACATCCAAACTGTTGGTTTTGGCACCTGGGAGGGCGGCACTCACCAGTGCTGCACCGAACTTGAATATTGGGATGGATCCCTTGAGCGCTTCTCCATCCTCCATAGTACAGGGGGAGGTGAATGCCGCAGCTTCTTCCCAGAGTAACGCTTCACTGTCTCAGATGGTATAGTTTTCCGTTATGAATTCTTTTCTTCAAAGGAAGGTCTCTGTTTCTTCCAGACCTCCAGCCTCTGCACTGTCATGATTTTTGAGAGCGTGGTAAAATTGGTAATTGTCATGAATGAATAGTAGTTTTCCTCTCATTTTGGAAAATACAAATAGTGCATTTACTTGCAACTTGGTTTTACTTTAGCCCTCTTTTATAAAAATGTGGTGACAAATAGCATGTAAATGTTTTTCAGATTGCATCTTATATGATTATAACAACCATACTTTCCTGCACTTGTTTATTTCCCGGTGAGTGTGTGGCACACTGGCACTAGAAGTAGAGAAATGATAGTTATAAAATTTAGGTTCAACGTTATGGACGTTTGACTGTTAAGTTAGGTCCGCACAACGATCTCTCCGCATGAGAGTGCTCCAGATAGGTTATGCTGGACATAATGTCTGAAACAATCCCCATTTTTGTTGTTTCAGAAATTTAAAGCGATGGCTTCATAGGGAAGTATGCAATCACTAAAAGTTTTGGCCATCTGGGATCATCTCAGGCTTCCAGAATTTTAATTAGAATATACTTTCTACTGGTTCTTGAGCAATGCTGCCTAATATACTTGATTTGTTTTAACTGGACTTGATTACAGTAGGGATGTTTAGTCAAGTGTTCCTATGAGCTATTACCTGCATGTTGCTAAAATTATCTTCTGGGGAGAATATATTTGACATTCTGAACTCAGCTGAACAACGAAACATATCCAGTTTAGGCAAGTAAGACAACACTGTATCGATTTTCTAGGCCAGCAAATGAATTAACTTAAGATTATTTGATGGTATAAATTAAATTTCACCATTGAAACAGTATACTAATTGATCTCGATTTCTTCTTATGCTACCTAGCAAGAATGCGAAGAGCTAGCCCAGAAGGTAAGTGAGCTGACCGCAGCGAACGGCACGCTTAGATCAGAACTCGGCCAGCTTAAGGACTGCAAAACCATGGAAACAGAAAATAAACAGCTGATGGTGAATGCCTCACCCCTCTCTGGCCATGCCCTTGATGGAAAAGTTATTTTCATAACTCAAATTCTTCTGCTGACTGTAACCAATGGTTTTCTGATTAATGCGGGGTAAAATACTAAGTCACGATGATAAAATGCAGCAGTCAGAGGGCCCTAGCGTTGTGACTACCCTGAGCATCCAGGTCGAAGCACCCGAGCCGCATCCAGATCGAAGCCCGAGACGTAAATTTTATCCTACCATTAGTTTGTAACAGCCTTGGTCCAATATTATTATTCTTATTCCTCTCTGGTTTTAGACAAGAACAATAGAGAATCTTAATCCTTCTAATGTCACAGTCCCTGTAGTAGAGCACCTGCTGCCTCAAACTTCAGAGAAGATGTGCACGAATGGCTGTTTGGTCGCAGGTTACTCCAAGAAGAAGTAGCTAGAATGCCCATGTATTGGTGCATACAGATTGGCGATTGGGAGTTTTTTGAAGGTTAGAATTCCAGCATCTCGGCATCTTCATTATCCAATAGATTAGAAAAGGTCATAAGTTTTGACTGTGTGCCCGTTTGAAAATGTATAAGTGTGGATAAATTAATTACATAAATGCTGCAATGGTGCATTTGCTTTTAGATTCCTGTTGTTAACATGGTACAAAGAAGGTATGTGTGCATGCTTAAAAAATCTTAAGATTTGTGAATCTAGCTATTCAAGCATCCTTGAGTGATATATATTTCTCTGTACATTGAAATACAATTAAACAACAAGGAGCTTGTATCAGTGGTGTATACGCTCCAAAATTGCGGTGTCTACCTTCCCCAAATAACATAAAAAATAAGGTTGGGGGTTTTATGGTGTGGCCGCAAGCCCTTTCTCTCCGCTGCGTCGCTCTCTAGGGGTGGCTTGGGCGGAAACACTAACTGCCGTCACACGCCGCCCCCCTCTCCCTCCTCCCCCATCGCCGCCATCGGTGGGCAGAGCCCATTGGCGGCTGGTGGCGGCGGGATCTGGTTCGCGCACACTCGCGTTGGTTGGGAGTGACCCTCACGGTGGTGTGGCTCGTGGAGCTGCTCTTGACGGAATTTGGAGTTGGTGTAACGGCACACGGCAGGGATTCGCAGCGGAGAGGAGGTGCGCGGCTGGGGCTCGTGGAAGGAGAACGTCTTGGCGCGGTGGCTCCTCCTGGAGGCGACTGTGCGGGACAAGGCGGCAACATAGCGGCTAGGCCATGGCGGCGTGGTGGAGCTCGGCCAGGTGATGGAGGCGGAGGCGTGGGCTGGATGGTCCCGATCTGGGTCGCATGGCCATGGCACAGGCATCTGCTGGGAGTGGCCTGACGGCTGCGATGTGCGGTTCTGACGCCCCTTGGTCAGGCATGGAGTGAGCTCGGTATGCTCTAAGCCGTGGGGATGCTGGTAGATGGGTTATGTGCTTTTGCATGTGCAGGTCTTGGGTGGACCATGACATCTCGGTTACGGTGGCGAAGTGTTGCGGTGGTGGCGGAGTGGTCAACTTGGACGGTGTGGCCTCAATCCGGCGGCGGCGGAGTGGTCAACTTGATCAAGTTGAAATAAAATCATGATATTTCTCCTATTCAATTAATTTGCTCCTACACATCCCATGGTGTATGCATGTCTAGAAAGTAAGGATTTTTTTCATAATTTCATCAAACTCACTATTGAAAAAAACAGTGAATTGAATTTGAAGACGGAGGGAGAGACACCCCATGTTGATTATGAGAGAGAGAGAGGGGTTGAGGTAGAGAGAGAAACTTACTGTGGTGCTAAAGGGTGTCGGTTGGTCTATAAGAGGGTGGAGCACGGGTCGCAGGAATTTATATTTAACTAGCCAAGTAGAAGGGGAGTCTTAGTTTCTTTTACAATTTAGAAATGGTTGTTAGTTTATTCCTTCTCCTTAAATGGTTTGTTTGTTCCTTTTTACCAATCATCTACCATGGAATGTTATATATAAGTTTTTGTTTTTAGTCCAAAGCGATATTTCCTCCCATGTTTTTTAGACATATGCATACATGGTTGCGCATCGGAGGTTGGTGCAATATTAAAACCGGTTGATCATTCCTTTTTATGGATGAATTTTAGAAAAGCAGTCTTACAACATGCGGTGTATTTTCAGACTAAAACTTTGAATTGTAGGGGTAATCGACTCATCTGTTGATATGATTGGGAGGTGGCATGAACAAAGTAAAGCAGAAGAAAGCGAGCTTGGACGATGGGTGGCGGCATCAACCTACAATTGTTTTGTGTCGGTCAGAGCAGGGAAGGTGTTAGGCACGAACCAATCAACTAGGGCTTCTTGCTTTGACTCTCTTGCCGAACTAGGAGAAGTTAGCTCTTGCAATGCAATGATCAAGCTTTTAAGAAATTCTTGCATACATGTCTTTCAGTACTATTTTTTCATGGTTCATCTGTGTATGTCATTTTCATGATGTAGTGATTTTATAAAATAGTTACTTATTAGTTGTAACCATTGTTGTCAGATCAAGTTGGAAGCTTAATCTTCAGCAATGTCTCTTGTAGCTTTACTGTGATAGTAGAGAATAGGACAATGTGATATTGTCATCTACATGGTGAATGTTGCCACTAATATCTCTTTCGGTGTTGTCCAAATTCAAACTTCAGTTTGGAGGTAATGTGCTTGTGCACTGATATGACTTACATTTGAATACGAGCACTTTGGTTTTCAACTCTCAACTAGAGTTGCTCATCTTTCGTAATGCCGGTAGAGTGTAGATGCACAAAATCCATTGGATATTTATGGATGTGAGATCTTACATACATCCTTTTGTATTCATCTTAGTGTCAATTTGACTTGTTATTGAACAAATTACGGTATAGGCAGGAATAAGTATCAGAACTAATGCCATGGCGCCCATGTCAAGTCTAGCACTGGATTGAAAAAATTACCATGTGAAGTCATTTTTGTTTGTTGTACAGAGTATAACCAATTTTTTTGTGCTCTAGAGGGGTGGAGTAAATGAGCCACGATGAAGTTCAAAAAGTTGTCTTAGCCCCTATAAAGGTTAAATTTTCTCTTTAATGTTTAGGCTTCCAGGATACTATAGTATAGTAACACTGAGCAAATTAAGTTGGTCCACAATTGAGGGAGAGGGGAGGGGGTGTGAGAGAGAGGGAGAGGGGAGGGGTGTGAGAGAGAGGGTGGGAAAGAGAGAAAGAGCGAGGGTGGAGAGAGAAGTGGACAATGATTGCTTCAACACCGCTGTGCGTATACTGCCATGTGACGAGGGAGTATTGTTCACAGACCCTCCTATACATTACATGGATCTAAGATTTTGTGTAAGTTATCGTAACTCTTCATTCTATGTGGCATTAGTATCAACATGTTGAAACACTATTTCTTTTTTACATAGTCCATGATACTAGAGTCAACACGAGGTCAGAAGTTTTGCGAGAAGGAAACTATCCAGACGTTGGCAACATTATTTGATAGCTGGCCTGGGATAGACAAAGACATCTCATCGTGCAACATGGTAAGTATTTTGTCTAATGTTATCATGGTTTATTGTTATTTCTAATAGCTCCACTTGTAAATTTATCTTTCCTATGCATTCATCGACAAAGAGGCATGTCGTTTATATATTATGGACCCTATTCAAACATCCCAATCGTCAGAGGACAAAAATTTGAGTCATGCACTAAAATTTAAAAGTTCTGCAAGGGATTTCAAAGAAGCACTCGAAATAAAGCTGCCTGGTTGGAATTCCGATATATCTAAATGACAACGTTTATTTCCATTTGGTATTCCAACGAGTATAGAGGGGTAATGAATTCATAATAAAAATATTTATTTATTTTTATCATTATATTCTTTATATTATTAATTTAAAAAATTGCAGGAATGTGTCTGGCTATTTTGTTTTTCATTTTATGCTCTGATGGAACGGTAAAGAATTGGTCAAGCCGGTTTGCGCGGTGAGTATTGTCCGTTATATGTTTTAAGACCTTAAGCATGAAATTTTCATACTAACTACATATATTGTTTGTGCAGGATGGGTATGAGTTGAGGAAGCAGTTTTTATTATACTTGTTAAAACATCGTGCGAGTGAAGCTAAATGCAACTTTCCTAATATTGTGAAAGAATTTCTTAGGCGCATCATCTAGATATTAATAGTTTTGTAATAGATGTGAAGGTCGAACATCGCTCAATTTATTACATGGACATGTCGTTAATCTTTTTCTTTTATCAATTTATATTGCAAAAAAGGACTTTAATTATTTAATAATTGTGTTTGTGTTATATTGTTTGTACGTGTGAAATTTAACATGTAACTCTTGCAAACTATTTCAAGAGCCCGTGGCAACGCACAGACACTCTACTAGTAATAAATTTAGGACCTTGATTAGCGTTCCGTGGGCACGGTTTTAATAGGACCGAACGTTCGGTCTGGACAGGTGGCAGATCGAACAAAACGTTCGATCTGGGAGGGCGATCTACCGAACAGAGTTTGTTGGGTGCGGAAACGCTCCAGCCCGAACACCTCCTTCACGAGAAAGCTTTTTTTTAGAATCCCTTCACGAGCAACCTTGTCGATACATCCGGGTTAAAGAAAATGGGCAAAAAAAGGCCCAGCGTACGCACATCAAAACCCACAAAGACACCAGGGATTAAAAAGCTAGCAATTGCACACAGACTGGCAAATCAAAAATAGAAAAATTGCCATGGCAAAAATACTTTTATTCACATGGCAAATTTTAGTTTAATTTGTCATGCCAAACTTTACTCTATGTTTGCCATGGCAAATAATATTTTTATTCACATGGCAACTTTTAGTTTAATTTGCCATGGCAAAAACTATTTTATTTTTGCCATGCCAAAAATACTTTTGTTCACATGGGAAACTTTAGTTTAATTTTCCATGGCAAAAAATACTTTTATTCACATGCCAACTTTAAGTTTAATTTGCCATGGTAACAATTACTGTATTTTTGCCATCGCAAAAATACTTTTATTCACATGGAAACTTTTACTCTATTTTTGCATTTTCCATGGAAAAATAATACTTTTATTCACATGGCAAAAATAGCAAAGAAATACTTTTATTCACATGGCAAATTTTAGTTTAATTTGCCATGGCATAATTTACTCTATTTTTCCCTGGCAAAAAAATACTTTTGTTCACATGGCAAATTTTAGTTTAATTTGCCCTGGCAAAATTTACTCTATTTCTTCCATGGCAAAAAAAAAATACTTTTATTCACATGGCTTGTTTTAGTTTAATTTGCCATGCCAAAGTTTACTATATTCTTCCATGGCAAAAAATACTTTTATGCACATGGCAAATTTTACTTTGGATTTGCCATGACAATATTCACTCTATTTTTTGCCATGGTGAAACTATTTAATAAGCATAGATGGTATCATAAAAGAATGCGAATTCATGCAAGTATATTGAGCACAACCAACTTGTTTGGTTGAAGAAGCTCCTGTCATGCATACAAGCACAAGAAAAAAGATGAGCTTTGTCTAAAAAAAAAGATGAGTTGAATGGAAAGCTACTGACATACATTCTTTCCATGTTGTAGAACAAAGTTGTTTTCCAAATTGTGATTGCTGAAACAATACAAAAAACACAAAAATCAAATAGGCTGCATGTTCTAGCTAACACAAATTTCAGAAAATTGCCATGTCAAATTTATAAAAATTGCCATGGCCTTCCATGGCAAAAAAAAAAACTTTTATTCACATGGCTTGTTTTAGTTTAATTTGCCATGCCAAAGTTTCCTATATTCTTCCATGGCAAAAATACTTTTATGCACATGGCAAATTTTACTTTGGATTTGCCATGACAATATTCACTCTATTTTTTGCCATGGTGAAACTATTTAATAAGCACAAATGGTATCATAAAAGAATGCGAATTCATGCAAGTATATTGAGCACAACCAACTTATTTGGTTGAAGAAGCTCCTGTCATGCATACAAGCACAAGAAAAAAGATGAGCTTTGTCTCAAAAAAAAGATGAGTTGATTGGAAAGCTACTGACATACATTCTTTCCATGTTGTAGAACAAAGTTGTTTTCCGAATTGTGATTGCTGAAACAATACAAAAACCACAAAAATCAAACAGGCTGCATGTTCTAGCTAACACAAATTTCAGAAAATTGCCACGTCAAATTTATAAAAATTGTCATGGCCTTCCATGGCAAAAAAAATACTTTTATTCACATGGCTTGTTTTAGTTTAATTTGCCATGCCAAAGTTTACTATATTCTTCCATGGCAAAAATACTTTCATGCACATGGCAAATTTTACTTTGGATTTGCCATGACAATATTCACTCTATTTTTTGCCATGGTGAAACTAAATAATAAGCACAGATGGTATCATAAAAGAATGTGAATTCATGCAAGGAGCAAAGATGGTATCATAAAATCCTTCACATTCATGCTTTCATGTGTAGGAAGGAATGGATTTGGCACTCACTGGACCATGTGGGATACTACAGGCTTACGGTGCCTTTTGCTTGGAGGTTTTCACAGAAGACCTGGTTTTCACAGAAGACGATGAGGGGTCTTCTACTGATGATGAGGGGTCTTGTGGCAGTCATTTCCGCCGAGGCTGGGATGTTACTGAGCCTGATGAAGAATTCACACAAACCATCTATGGAGGCCTTGGCCGCAAGTTGGAGATCACATACTTGGTGATTCCGGAAGCAGTTGAGACCTATGTTGAGGTCAGGTTAAACCTCAACGACTTCGGTTCGGTTCGAGAAGCCGCTCTGTGTATGGTAGCGTCAAGGCAATTGCCATTGACTATGGGAGCAAAAGCGTCAATCTCTTCAGTTTTAGGCAGTAGCTTGTCCCTGCCCTGTGGTTCCACGTGCATTCTTCCACTGGGACCACACATGATTGCATTGCCTGATCGTAGCAAGTACAAACTCCACATAGAGGTGGACCTAAGAGTAATCACAACCTGTGACAGCCAAGAAGAGGACAAGAATTTGAAATTCTGTCTAGACTGCAGCCGTAGAATTAGGAATGAAGAACGTCTAGAGTTACCCCGTAGAATTAGGACTCAAAAAAGAGAATTCGACGGTGATCAAGCTGAAGTGAAGGTCATCTGGGTCCTAGAAAAATTCTTCTAGATCCTAGAAAAATTCGTCTAAGAAAGGAGCTAGAAGCGAAATAAGTGAAGGAAGGCATGCGCCACATCTGGAACTTTGTCTATGTTTGCCAGATCATATTATCTATTTCCTTGTGTTTGATCTATTCATGCCATTTTATTTGAACTGAACTTGGGTGAGTGGGAAACCAAGAATAGTAAAAGAGTCTTTCGTATTCATTAGTGAATATTTATATTCGGCAATGTACTGTGATTAGTAACTCTAATAAGCCATTGCAATTAATTTTAGAGAAAATAATTGTGAAACTGCATGCTACCATTACTCAGCAATCAAGAGTCCTTAATTAATGGCTATATATTTTCCTCTATTTTTGGTCAAACAGGACAGATTTTGACTTTAACAAAACCCTAAACGCGAAGTAAATAAAAACGGAGTGAGTAGCAATCAGGCAACGTTGTTAGAAATGGTGTTGGCTAAGTGCACCTAAAGCTCATAGTTGGACAGCATACCGCTGCATTTTGATTTGATTTGGGAGCTAATTTAGCGACTATCCATAGTCACTGATTTCGTTTTCGCTAATTTGGTCTAAACTCTGATTTCCTTAGGTTTGTGATCAGCTTTCCCTCGCTGGATAGCACTTCAACCTTTACATACATTTTTTTTCATCATAATATCCCCGGACTAATTTTCAAAATCAGTTCCTGGCCCACTATTTAGGTTCCGTGTAACAGTTATTTTTGAATATTTAACCATTGGATCCGAACCAATGAACGGCTGTCAATATTTCCAAGCGTTGTAAAATTCCTCCTTATTGTATCAAGAAGAAAAGGAACTAAAGTTCAAAAAAGAAGAAGAAAAGGAACTATATTCGTAGACTGTTGGATGACAATGGTGAATGGAAAGAGGACAATGAGTCTGTTAGGATTTAATTAATTCTATTAATCCCTGCTTTTCCTAACCGAGGCAGTTGCCTCCCATCCCTCTGGTCGTACCTCTTCGGGGGCTATATATGTGTGTGTAAATGTCATCATCAATGAGAACAACTATTCACTTTTACTTGTGTGTCTCCTTCTCTTTAGTTTTTTTTCAACACATTATCAGCACGCTCTTCCCTGAGCGACTCGGCGAAGATGAAAGAACTGGAAACGGCACAGCCCTCGACAAGAAGCCCGGCGCTGCGCGATCCTCGACGCGAAGTGAACAGGGCCTCGTTCATGCACAGGCCCTTTGCGGCCAGCGGCGGTTAGCAATGGAATTAGTATACTTTTGGCTCTCGCCATTGCATCGCACGCAGCAGCACGGATGCATCGACATCGGCGTGCGACGCGCTGGGCGCGATCCCTCCCGGACGCGGCCGGTGCGCTGCGGCGGCGACTCAGGCACGGCTCCGGACTCGATCGGCGTACATCAAGAGGAAAAAGGGTGAGGCGGCAGTTACACACCAGATTTGGGAATCGGCGATGGCGGCAAGCACGGCCGATCTCCTCACAGAGATGCGGAATCAGATCCGTCAAGTGGACCCGGTTTGCATATCCACTCACTAAATGAATGCATGAATTGATTGGTTTTGACCACGTACTAGTTTTGAATGGATGAACTAACCATTGCGGAGTACTCCCTCCGTTCGGAATTACTTGTCACAAAAATGAATGTAACTACAACTAAAATACATCTAGATACATTCATTTCTTAAACGAGTAATTCCGAACGGAGGGAGTACGTCTTAGGTTGTTTGCCGACCGGGACGGCAAGCCATCGCGATGGAGCGCTACCGTAAGCACGTCGTGGAAGCGGCGGCCTCAACGCAACGCACACCGGTCCTCCCGACCGGCGTTGCGCGAGCATGGCCGTCGGCTTGGCCCTCCCACAGTTCCCTGCGCATGCCGCAGATGGTCGCCTCGGCGACCGTGAGGACTGCCTCCAACCACGATGCGGCATGGAAGACCGAGGCCGGTGACGCTCCCGAGCGAACGACGCGGCCCTCGGCTCGCATCCGCGCAGATCGGCGGGGCCCGAGGCAATGGCCCTCATCTGACCCGTCAGCGTTGCCCTTCGGCACACGCGCGCACGATGCCCTTGACGCGACGGTGACCTTGACGGCACCGACCCACTGGAGGCACGGCTAGCGCCAGTGCGCGTGGTGGCCCCTGGCGTCAATGCCTCTGCTCCCGGCGGTGACGTGTCTGGCGCATGCGGCGACCAACGGTCTGCATGGAGCGGTGCCGCCCCCTGGTAAACCGGCGCGAGGGAGCGACGGCAGTCGGCTCCAACCGGCAGTGCCTCCTAGCGCGCGATACCGCCGACACCCCCAGCGCCACTATAGGCGGTATACGGCTGACGGTGGAAACAGTCACAGGTACGGCACAGGCTGCGACGCCCTCCGGTACTCAGCTTGCGGTGCCGTGTCCTCGACGTCCCGGTGGCGGCCCTAGCAACCATAGTTTGCATCCTCGCGATGCGGCGGTGCTATGACCCCGAGCGCTCGGCGCACCTCAGCGCTGCCTGAGGTCACCCGCGGCCGTCCACGGCATGTCACAACATCGCCCACGGCACGCCCCCTCCTGCGGCGGCAACGGCCAATGGTCCAGGCCAATATTTGCCCAGCTTTCAAATATTTCGCTAATTGGTTCTGTTAACAGTGCTATTTACTAGCATTGATTTGTTTTAGACCTTTTTCAGTATTTGTGCCTTCAAATACTGTAATCTCTGTTGAGTAATGTGTACTCCAGAAGAAGATTGTGATGTAAATAATTTCCATGTTCACGACATGTTCAAATTATTTACCTTCACTATTTGCAATTGAGATTTTTAATCTCTTGCAAAGTATATTCAATACATTTATAGTACTGTTTTTCTACGGAGTACGATGCATTCCGGAATCTTTCTAAGATGTATATTTTTTCTATGTTCGCCACGTGTTGAGATTAATACGTTTATTTGCAATTGAGATTTTCAATTTCTTGCAAATACATATGCAAAATTCTTAGTGATTTCTTCAAATTAATGTATTGAGATCCCAAGGTAGTGTGTAGATCTACTGCTTTGCAGATTATCACCACTACTGTTTAAGCCTATATTTTGTCATATTTAACATTATGATTGCACAACATTATGCTCTTTCATGCATTTTACTAAGTCATAACATAAGACATTATGAGTGAGTATCTACTGATTTCATCAGATTATACTCCCTAATGCTACGAGATCTACTCCCTTTCGGAGATTATCTTCCAGATGTCATATTTAGCAATTTGAAGTTCACACTAATGGTTTCAAGCTAACTTCTTGATATAACCATCAATTTAGCGACAACAACAAAAATTCATTACAACACTAACCACGATGGTCTTTAATTTACTAATCGTAAATTAGTTATCTCTGGAAGTGAGATAGATAGAGAGAGAGAGAGATATAGGTGGCGTACACGGGCGCATGATTTGACGAGCATTGGTTACGTAACAGCCTGCGCGTACAATCTGCACCGCTGCACGTCCTTGGGTGCATGCACCGCACCGCAGCTACCTAGCTAGATGGACGGCACGAATCCAACGGACACTGGTTGCAACCCTAGGAGGCACGCAGAGACGACAGTGGACAAGGGCATGAGAGAGAGAGAGAGAGGAGAGAGTTGTCTTGGCGGTCAAGTAAAGCACAGGACGGGAACGCAGCAGCCAGCAACCCCCACCGCCGGGCCCGGTCTCCCTCGCAGTGCATCCCGCACCCCGCACCCGTGCCCCTGCCCTGCGCGAAATCATTCCTGATCGCTATTCGCTATGGTCATGCATGCATCCTTTCTTCGTGGCTTCTCTTGGGATTCGGAAAGACACGGAAGGGGCAGTGGGCAGGGCAGGATATCGCGATGCAGGTCTTTCCGGTGATCTCCTGTCGGCCTGCCATGACCAGGTCAGGCCATCATGGCCATGACGCGCACAGCCGGAGTAGAGTAGCATGGAAACGGACCACCCTGTTTTTTTTCTCAAACAAGAAAGCCTTTCCTTTCCTCCCTTTGCTTCCGTCCGGTCGTAGCACTAGCAACCTGCGATCTGCTCGACCAATCTTCCTCAAACTTAAACGAACCAGGAGCATGGCAAA
The DNA here is from genome assembly GCF_003073215.2 of Triticum urartu. Lineage (NCBI taxonomy): Eukaryota > Viridiplantae > Streptophyta > Magnoliopsida > Poales > Poaceae > Triticum > Triticum urartu. The sequence goes on from NC_053022.1 coordinate 466,134,006, forward strand.
AAAAACCACTCTCTAAGTTTAAGCGTGGCGTTCTTCTAAATGAAATGCGCAGCTCTCCTGCGTCCTTTCAAAAAAAAAGTTTAAGCGTGGCTAATCAGGCGAGCGCTCAGGCATCTCGAGTTTCACCGCGGCTGATTTGTGGGCCTTGGGGCTGGGTTCTCTGCTTGTTTATCCCGCAACCAGCAGCACCAGCAACCACCGGGCCCGGACTCGCACTTCATCCCGCACCCATGCCCCTGCCCTGCGCCGAATCATTCGCACCGGGTGGCGTGTACCTGCTGATCGCCGTTCGCACCGGATGGTCATGCATGCATGCACCCTTTCTTCCTAGCTTGTCTCGGTATTCGGAAAGACACACAAGGGATGGTCAGGGCAGGATCGCGACGCAGGCTGTACCGGTGATCTTCCTGCCTAAAAATTGTTAAGTTAGTGTGCAACGCCTAACAGCTAGGCGCTGCACTAGTGGGCTTTGGAATGGAATCTCGTGTCTCGTTAGGGCCAGTGTTAGTCGGTCATAGTAGTTGCATCTTTTTGGACTAAAGTCAGCTCGCAAGCAGACGCCTTTCCCACACTTCCAAATATTCACCTGCTTACTGTACAGCTCGTGACATACTGCACTTGCAGCTTGATGCGATCTTGCTACGGCGGTGCCGATCGATCGCTTTGGATTCCGGAAGATTTGGCAAATGTTTAACCCAGCATGTTGCACCTGGGTGACTGACTCACTGACATTGCATGTTCCTGACACTTTCAGGAGCTAGCGCTTTCAGTTCAGGATTTTTACCATATGATGATATGAACCCATGAATCCATCTCAAAATCAACGTGGGATGGGATCGGTTGCTTTTTTGACTGGCTAGCTAAATCACAGCGCATCTAAAGGCGGCCCTGTGTTCTTTTGCAAAGAAAGAATTAGTGCGTGCATGTGTACGCACGTCTCTAAACCATACAATCAGCTGGAAGAGAATACAAAAAATGATTAATTCTAAAAAAAGTGAAACAAGAAAGATTAAGATGTAATTTTTTTTAGCGTTCTACAGACCAAAGAGAGCTTCTTTCACCGTAGCGCAGCCTAGGAGAGACACGACACGAATGTGCTTGTACCTACCCTGCTAATTCAGATTTATTGCGGTTGACACAACAGTAATCTCTATGCATAGTGCAGCCCAGTTTTATATGCATTTAGACAGTGCTCAGATATTTTGAACATGGGGTAGCTAGCTAATCCCTGACAGGCTCCTTCTTCCATGGTACAGAATCTAAGTGAGACAAACCCTTGATTGTGCAACGCCTAAGCCTTAGGCGCTACACTGTGTAGTGTAGCGCCTAACTCTCAAGCGTTGCACACTGACTTAGCAATTTTTAGGTAGTTTGAAACGCGACGCTGGTCAGGTGTGTAGCGTTTGTCGGTCAGGCGTTGCACAGTGTAGTGTGACGTTTGACTGTCGGGCACTATACAAAAGGGTCAGCTGGATGAAATTTTTTCATTAACAGTTTACTTTATGAATTTTTTTTGTTCACAGGTCAAATTTGTCGTTTTTGCCGCCGTCTGCCGGAGTAGAGTAGCATGCAAACGGATGGCCTTTCTTTTTCAAACAAGAAAGCCTTTCCTCTCTTGCTTCCGTTCGGTCGTAGCAACCTGGGTTGTGCTCCACGAATCTTCCTCAAGCTTAAATGAACCAGGGGCATGGCAAAAAAAAAAATCACGAGTTAAGAGCAACTCCAACGGGCCGACCCAAATGAACGACCTTTTTGTCTGTTTTTTATTTATTTAGATCGGCCGCCCGCCCGACGTCCGTCCTCTTTTAGATTTAGATTGGCAGTGTGTCCAACGCCGATCCATTTCATGACCGCGCGCGCATAGATCATGCCAGCTGCCATGTCGCCGACCTGGTTTTGGTGCTACAGCGCGCGGGAAAAAATCGGCCTAGCGCGCGGTAAAGGTTCGCGCGCTGGTTTTGGCGCGTCGTGGCCGACACTCGTTATTAAGAAGGCGCTTCCTCCACACTTTGTCCGCCGCCCATTCGTCTCGCCCCCTCTCACTAGCCTCGCCGCCTCTGGGCCACCATATCGATGCGCCGCCTGGGGCTTCGGATTTTTGCGGCGTACGCGAGCGCTGCTCCCACGCCTTCTCCTCCGAGATCTGGTTTGGCGAGAAACGCCTCATTCGCGGCACCTTTGACACTGCAGAGAAGGCGGCCCGCGCGCACGACGCGGCATCGTGGCGCCTCCTGAGGCTTCGTCGGGAGATGAATTTTCCCGACATGTCGAGCCAGCGGTGGCAGGATCTCGCGCCTCTCCCGCGGCTTTTCACCGACAAGGATCGTCGTGACCACCGGAGGCGGCAGCGTCGCCTCACCATCGCCAAGATGGACGTGGAAGCCATGGTGGTGTGGTGCGAACGCTTCCCGCAGGACATCGTCGACGAGCGCCAGTTCTACAAGCAAAGGAGGACTGAGAGGGAGGCGAGGAGGACGGAGCGAGCCGCCTATCGGGAAGACAAACGTGCGTGGAAGCAGCCGCTCAATTAAAAATGAAGCTAGGAGAAGCGTCCTCCTGGGACTTCCAGGACAAGCGAGTAGTTGATCTTTTCTTTTAACAGTCTATGCTGAACAGTTGATCCTTGGTACTACCTATGTTGAACTGGCTGGTGAGTGGTTCATCTTTTCTTTTAACAGTTGATCCTTGGTACTATCTATGTTGAACTGGCTGGCGAGTAGTTCATCTTTTCTTTTAACAGTTGATCCTTGGTACTATCTATGTTGAACTGGCCGGCGGCCGACGAAAGAGGCGGGTGAGGGTGCGCTGTTGGATGGGGAGAGAGCAATGTGCCACCGACTAACGGGCCCGGGAAGGGGAGAGAGCGCGCGCGTCCATCTCGTGTCCGCTCCGACGCAAATTTGGCTAAAAAATGAACCGGGAATGAGTCGTCCGCGAACGAATAGCGGACGCGCGTTCGTTTGGGTCGGCGCGTTGGGCCGCCTATTGTGTCCGCGCTGACCCAAACGGATGGCGGCGGACAAAATGGGTCATTCCATTGAAGTTGCTGTAATAGCATAATTAGTACAGAAACTTGTAGTGACACAATACAACTAAGCGATTGTTGTTCTGGTGATCTTCTTATGTTGTCAACCTGCTCGCATTCTCTCAGCACATTCAGTTTCTGTTGTGCAGAAAGAATTGTACAATGCGTGAAGGTTCTACAATAGAGAATGCTAAGAGCATCTATAGCTGGACTGGCCAAATCCGGCCCCTCAAACATCCGCGGACGCGACTGAACGCGTCTGCGGGCACTGACCGGATACACCACAAATTAGTGACTTTGTATCCGCCTCTCTCATATTTCATCATCTAGATCCATCCAAAGCATGAACGATTGCCTCTGCGCAGATTTCATCATCTAGATCCATACAAAGCATGGATCCAGTTATTGACTTAATTAATTGTCGTGTTACTGACCGCATGAACGATGGCCTCCGTGCAGATTTCACAGACAAAGAGATTGCTGACGCTTTGTTTCAGACTGGGCCACTAAAAGCACCAGGACCAGACGGTTTTCCTGCACGTTTTTTTCAGCGGAACTGGGCGGTAATGAGGGAGCAAGTTATTGCAGGGGTGAAGGATTTCTTCCGGACGGGGATAATGCCAGAGGGAGTGAACAATACCGTCATTGTTCTCATCCCAAAGGTGGACAGCCCGGAAATGCTCACGGATTTCAGGCCAATTAGTTTATGTAACGTCATCTATAAGGTGGTGGCAAAGTGTCTGATAAATCGACTGAGACCTATTTTAGATGATATTATCTCCCCTGAACATAGTGCTTTTGTTCCTGGACGGATGATTGCAGATAATGCTTTTATTGCGTTCGAGTGCATTCATTATATACAACATGAAAAGGATCCTAATAAGAGTTTTTGTGCGTATAAGCTGAATTTGTCTAAGGCTTATGACAGGGTGGACTGGATCTTCTTGGAGCGAATGATGCAAAAGATGGGCTTCGCTCGCCGGTGGGTGAATTGGATAATGGCTTGTGTCACCTCGGTGAGATACACTGTAAAATTTAATGGAACCCTCTTGGAGTCATTTGCACAGTCGTGTGGACTACGATAAGGTGATCCGCTATCCCCGTTCTTATTCCTTTTTGTGGCTGATGGACTGTCTGCATTGTTGAAAATGGAGAGGGAAAAGGGGATTACTCGCCGCTGAAAATTTGTCGCAGAGCATCGGGGGTGTCCCATTTGCTTTTCGCAGATGACACTATGTTGTTCTTTAAGGCGTAGGGGGTGTTGGGGAACGTAGCAGAAATTCAAAATTTTCCTACGTATCACCAAGATCTATCTATGGAGAAACCAGCAACGAGGGGAAGGAGAGTGCATCTACATACCCTTGTAGATCGCTAAGCGGAAGCGTTCAAGTGAACGGGGTCGATGGAGTCGTACTCGTCGTGATTCAAATCACCGATGATCAAGTGCCGAACGCACGGCACCTCCGCGTTCAACACACGTACAGCCCGATGACGTCTCCCACGCCTTGATCCAGCAAGGAGAGAGGGAGAGGTTGATGGAGATCCAACAGCACGACGGCGTGGTGGAAGTAGCGGGATTCCAACAGGGCTTCGCTAAGCGCTGCGGGAGGAGGTAGATGTGTCACGGGAGGGAGAGGGAGGCGCCAGGCCTTAGATTGGTTTGCTCCTCCTTTTCCCCACTATATATAGGGCCAAGGGAGAGGGGGAGGCGCAGCCCTTGCCCCTTCCTCCAAGGAAGGGTGCGGCCAAGGGTGGGGAGGAGTCCATCCTCCCCAAGGCACCTCGGAGGTGTCTTCCCCCTTTAGGACTCTCCCTTTTTTTTCTCTCTTGGCGCATGGGCCTCTTGGGGCTGGTGCCCTTGGCCCATATAGGCCAAGGCACACCCCCTACAGCCCATGTGGCCCTCCGGGGCAGGTGGCCCCACCCGGTGGACCCCCGGGACCCTTCCGGTGGTCCCGGTACAATACCGATGACCCCGAAACTTGTCCCGATGGCCGAAATAGCACTTCCTATATATAATTCTTTACCTCCGGACCATTCCGGAACTCCTCGTGATGTCCGGGATCTCATCCGGGACTCCGAACAACTTTCGGGTTACCGCATACTAATATCTCTATAACCCTAGCGTCACCGAACCTTAAGTGTGTAGACCCTACGGGTTCGGGAGACATGCAGACATGACCGAGACGTTCTCCGGTCAATAACCAACAGCGGGATCTGGATACCCATGATGGCTCCCACATGTTCCACGATGATCTCATCGGATGAACCACGATGTCAAGGACTTAATCAATCCCGTATACAATTCCCTTTGTCTAGCGGTATGTTACTTGCCCGAGATTCGATCGTCGGTATCCTTATACCTTGTTCAATCTCGTTACCGGCAAGTCTCTTTACTCGTTCCATAACACATCATCCCGTGATCAACTCCTTGGGTCACATTGCGCATATGATGATGTCCTACCGAGTGGGCCCAGAGATACCTCTCCGTTTACACGGAGTGACAAATCCCAGTCTCGATTCGTGCCAACCCAACAGACACTTTTTCAGATACCTGTAATGCACCTTTATAGTCACCCAGTTACGTTGTGACGTTTGATACACCCAAAGCACTCCTACGGTATCCGGGAGTTGCACAATCTCATGGTCTAAGGAAATGATACTTGACATTAGAAAAGCTTTAGCATACGAACTATACGATCTTTGTGCTAGGCTTAGGATTAGGTCTTGTCCATCACATCATTCTCCTAATGATGTGATCCCGTTATCAACGACATCCAATGTCCATGGTTAGGAAACCGTAACCATCTATTGATCAACGAGCTAGTCAACTAGAGGCTTACTAGGGACATATTATGGTCTATGTATTCACACGTGTATTACGATTTCCGGATAATACAGTTATAGCATGAATAAAGACAATTATCATGAACAAGGAAATATAATAATAACTAATTTATTATTGCCTTTAGGGCATATTTCCAACAGGGGGAACAGGCTGAAAAAATCATGAGTGATATACACATACGAGAGAGCTACTGGGCAATGCATCAACCCGGCAAAGTGCAGCGCACTGTTTGGGCCTTCATGCTTGGTGGAAGAACAGGAGAAGGTACGAGCCATCCTATGTATTGGCACAGTAACATTTAAGGAAAAATACCTTGGGCTTCCAACTCCTGAAGGCCGTATGTCACGTGGGAAATTCCAGAATTTGCAGTCTCGGTTAATTAAGCGAATCATTGCAGGGGGAGATACCTCTCTCTCGCAGGGAAGGAAACCATGATTAAAGCAATTGCTCAAGCCATTCCAACTTATATCATGGGTGTCTTCAAGCTACCTATATCTGTTTGTGATGACCTGAACAGAATGGTACGGAACTTCTGGTGGGGTTCGGCGAAAGGCAAGAGGAAAACTCACACAAAACAAAGGAAGGATTGGGGTTCAGAGACTTCCGAATCTTCAACCAAGCTCTGCTTGCTAGACAGGCATGGCGCCTGCTAATTAAGCCTAACAGTTTATGTGTGCAGGTTTTAAAAGCTCGGTATTATCCAGATGGATGCCTGGAAGATACGGTCTTTTCGAGGAATGCGTCCCCGACTTGGTAGGCTATACAATATGGCCTCGACCTCCTGAAGAAGGGTATCATATGGCGTGTGGGGGATGGACAAAATATCCGTATCTGGCGCGATCGTTGGGTGCCAAGGGAACCATCACGCCAACCTATCACACTGCAGGGCACATGTCGACTGAGGAGAGTGGCCGAACTCTTGGAGGCGGGCGGTTCCTGGCGTATGGACCTCCTCCGTCGATACTTCCTGCCGGCGGATGTCGCCGCGATATCCAGTATTCGCACATCACCTCGTGTCACCGATGACATCATCGCCTGGGCGCCGGAGAAGAACGGTATCTTCACCGTTTGTTCCGCCTACCGGATTGCCATGGACGAGCGCGAGCGTCCATTGGCCACCGCCACGAGCAGGGCACCAGATGGTCGTCGCGCCATCTAGAAGACCATATGGGGGTGCCCTGCTCCCCCGAATGTATGCGTGTTCGCTTGGAGGATTGTGACAAACTCACTAGCTACTTGGGCTAACAAATTTACTCATCACCTTGAGATATCTGACATATGTCCCGTTTGTGGTGTGGAACGAGAGGATGTGTTCCATGCATTATGCAGGTGCCCCCTAGCGAAGGAACTATGGCATGCAATGGCGTTTGACTGGCACATCCCGAGGGACGAAGCAATCTACAACTCGGGCCCGGACTGGCTCTTTACGCTCCTCGAACCACTAGATGAGACGGCGCGTATGGTCGTACATGACCATGTGGAGGATTTGGTACATGCAGAATGAGATAACGCATGAGAAAAGGCCTCCGCCTACTGAATCTTCTCGTCGGTTCCTACATGGATATATTAGCTCGCTTTTATGCCTCCACCAGTACCCCAGTGGTGATGTTGTCAAAGGAAAAAATGGTGCTCAATGCCCTTCCGCCACCCTATAAGGCCAACGCCGAGCCTAAGGAAGAGCTGCGCTGGACGCCTCCTGAGTCAGGTTGGACGAAGCTAAATATGGACGGAAGCTTCATTCCGTCCATAGGTATGGCAGGAGGTGGTATGATCCTACGGGATGCACATGGTGATATCATCTATAGCGCTTGTTGGGAAATTTGTATATGTGATAACGCGTTGGACACTGAGCTAGCGGTGTGTCGGGAGGGGCTGCCCATTTTGGTCGAGCTTGATAGCCCGGAGGCGGTGTCACTGATCACAACACACTCCGAGGATCGATCGATACATCGCATGTTGGTTAAGGAGATTCAGAATCTGGCCTCAACTGAGATAGGGAGATTTCTTTTACTCGCTGTTATCGATCGCAGAGTAAAGTTAGTCATGAACTTGCCGCGTATGGCCGTAGCACTCCCCGTACTGCAGTATGGTTGCATTCGGGATTAGATTTTGTTGTAAACTTGGCATTGGTTGAGAAGCCTCTGTGAGTAATGAGAATCTCCTTTTCTCCCACAAAAAAAGATCCATACAAAGCATGAAAAAGAAATCCTACGTACTATATCGGCGTATTACCCTAGCTACTCTTCGTCGTCGGAAATGTCCATGACAACGGCGTCGGGCGCCAGCTGGACGGGTAGGTAGGAGGGCTCCGCAACCGACTCCAACCGAAGGGAATCGAGGATGGCCTGTTGCTCCGCCTTCTACTACCTCTTGAGCATGCGTTGGTTTTCCTTAAAGAGGAAAAGGAGATGCAGCAAAGTAGCATAAGTATTTCCCTCAGTTTTGAAAACCAAGGTATCAATCCAGTAGGAGACAACACACAAGTCACCTAGTACCTGCACAAACAATCAAGAACCTTGCAACCAACACGTTAAAGGGGTTGTCAATCCCTTCACGGTCACTCGCAAAAGTGAGATCTAATAAAGATAGTAAATAAATATTTTTGGTATTTTTGTTGTATAGATTGAAAGTAAAGATTACAAAATAGTAAAAGAGATGCGATGTAAATAAAAGAGATGCAACATAATAAGAAAGAGACCCGGGGGCCATAGGTTTCACTAGTGGCTTCTCTCAGGATAGCATGTATTGCGGTGGGTGAATAAATTACTGCCGAGCAATTGATAGAAAAGCGCATAGTTATGAAGATATCTAAGGCAATGATCATGAATATAGGCATCACGTCCGTGTCAAGTAGATCGAAACGATTCTGCATCTACTACTATTACTCCACACATCAACCGCTATCTAGCATGCATCTAGAGTATTAAGTTCATAAAAACAGAGTAACACATTAAGCAAGATGACATGATATAGAGGGATAAACTCAAACAATATGATATAAACCCCATCTTTTTATCCTCGATGGAAACAATACAATATGTGCCTTGCTGCCCCTACTGTCACTGGAAAAGGACACCGCAAGATTGAACCCAAAGCTAAGCACTTCTCCCATTGCAAGAAAGATCAATCTAGTAGTCCAAACTAAACTGATAATTCTAAGAGACTTGCAAAGATATCAAATCATGCATATAAGAATTCAGAGAAGAACCAAATAATATTCATAGATAATCTTGTTCATAAATCCACAATTGATCGGATCTCGGCAAACACACTGCAAAAGAGTATTACATTGAATAGATCTCCAAGAACATCGAGGAGAACTTTGTATTGAGAATCAAAGAGAGAGAAGAAGCCATCTAGCTAATAACTATGGACCCGAAGGTCTGTGGTAAACCACTCACGCTTCATCGAAGAGGCAATGGTGTTGATGTAGAAGCCCTCCGTGATCGATTCCCGCTCCGGTAGATCGTCGGAAAAGGCCCCAAGATGGGGTCTCACGGGTACAGAAGGTTGCGGCGGTGGAAAAGTGGTTTCGTGGCTCCCTGCGATCGATCTAGGGTATAAGAGTATATATAGGCGGAAGTGTTGGGGAACGTAGTAATTTCAAAATTTTCCTACGCACACACAGGATCATGGTGATGCATAGCAACGAGAGGGGAGAGTGTTGTCTACGTACCCTCGTAGACCATAAGCGGAAGCGTTTATCAACGCGGTTGATGTAGTCGTACACCTTCACGATCCGTCCCGATCAAGTACCGAACGTACGGCACTTCCGCATTCAGCACACGTTTAGCTCGATGACGTCCTCGCCTTCTCGATCCAGCAAGAGGGGCGAAGTAGTAGATGAGTTCCGGCAGCACGACGGCGTGGTGACGGTGTTGGTGAAGAACAATCTCCGCGGGGCTTCACCTAAGCACTACGAAAACTATGACGGAAGATAAACTAGAGGGGACAGGGTAGCCGACACACGACTTGGTGTTTCTTGATGTGTCTTGGGTGTTAGCCCTACCACTCTATTTATATGTTGAGGCTTGGGGTCGAAACTTGGAGTAAAAGCCTCCACAAAGTCGGTTTCACCCGAAAGGCAAGAGTCCTTCTCGGACTCCAGGGCCAGACGCCAGGGTTCCCGGCGTCTGGCCCCAGACGCCAGGGACCCTGGCGTCTGGCCCCTGGACTTCGCAAAACTTCCTTTTGCGCTTTCCAAAAACCTTGTGGGCTTTCCCCTTTGGCCCAAATAAAGTGTTCTCGTACCCAAACATTTCGGGAAACATTCGGAACCCCTTCCGATGAATTCCAGAACCCTTCCGGTGACCAAACACTATTATCCCATATATCAAACTTTATCTCCGGACCATTCCGTAGTTCCTTGTCATGTCCGTGATCTCATCCCGGACTCCGAAAAACATTCGGTCACCAACATACATAACTCATATAGTACTATATCATCAACGAACATTAAGCGTGCGGACCCTACGGGTTCGAGAACTATGTAAACATGACCGAGACACCTCTCTGGCCAATAACCAATAGCGGAACCTAGATGCCCATATTGGCTCCTACATATTCTACGAAGATATTTATCGGTCGGACCGCATAACAACATACGTTGTTCCCTTTGTCATCGGTATGTTACTTGCCCGAGATTCGATCGTCGATATCTCAATACCTAGTTCAATCTCGTTACCGGCAAGTCTCTTTACTCATTCCATAACACATCATCCCGCAACCAACTCATTAGTTTCAATGCTTGCAAGGCTTAAGTGATGTGTATTACCGAGTGGGCCCAGAGATACCTCTCCGACAATCGGAGTGACAAATCCTAATCTCGAAATAAAGTTCAGCAAGGTGGCCCAATCCTTTTTGTAGCAAAGGACAAGCCTGGACAAACTCTTATATAGAGAAAAGCGCCCCCGAGGACACATGGGAATATCGTAAAGCTAGTTTTCATCGCGTTCATATGATTCATGTTCGGTACTTTGATAATTTGGTATGTGGGTGCACCGGTGCTTGGGTACTGTCCTTACTTGGATAAGCATCCCACTTATGATTAACCTCTATTGCAAGCATCCGCAACTACAACAAAAGTATTAAGGTAAACCTAACCATAGCATGAAACATATGGATCCAAATCAACCCCTTACAAAGCAACACATAAACTAGGGTTTAAGCTTTTGTCACTCTAGCAACCCATCATCTACTTATAACTTCCCAAGGCCTTCCTCCAGGCCCCAATAATGATGAAGTGTTATGTAGTCGACGTTCACATAACACCACTAGAGGAGAGACAACATACATCTCATCAAAATATCGAACGAATACCAAATTCACATGACTACTAATAGCAAGACTTCTCTCATGTCCCCGGGAACAAACTTAACTACTCACAAAGCATAATCATGTTCATAATCAGAGGGGTATTAATATGCATATAGGATCTGAACATATGATCTTCCACCAAATAAACCAGTTAGCATCAACTACAAGGAGTAATTAACACTACTAGCAACCTACTAGTACCAATCCCGGACTTTGGAGACAAGAATTGGATACAAGAGATGAACTAGGGTTTTGAGAGGAGATGGTGCTGGTGAAGATGTTGATGGAGATTGCCCTCTCCCGATGAGAGGAGCGTTGGTGATGACGATGGCGATGATTTACCCCTCCCGGAGGGAAGTTTCCCCGGCAGAACAGTTCTGCCGGAGCCCTAGATTGGATCCGCCAAGGTTCCGCCTCGTGGCGGCAGAGTTTCGTCCAAGGAGATGGCTTCTAATTTTTTCTCATCAAAATACTCCATATAGCAGAAGATGGCCATCGGAGGGACACCAGGGGGCCCATGAGGCAGGGGGGCGCGTCCAGGGGGTAGGGCGCGCCCCCACCCTCGTGGGCAAGGTGTGGCCCCCTTGGTGAACTTCTTGCGCTCAGTATTTTTTATATATTCTGAAAACGTCTTCCGTGAAGTTTCAGGACTTTTGGAGCTGTGCAGAATAGGTCTCTAATATTTGCTCCTTTTCCAGCCCAGAATCCCAGCTGCCGGCATTCTCCCTCTTTATGTAAACCTTGTAAAATAAGAGAGAATAGGCATAAGCATTGTGACATAATGTGTAATAACAGCCCATAATGCAATAAATATCGATATAAAAGCGTGATGCAAAATGGACGTATCATAGGTCAATCGGAGTATGGTCCGCACCAGAGTGGTACGATAATCCTTTCTGGAAGTCATGTTACTAGACCATGATGAACCTACGAACTATGAGGAAGCGATGATGAACCTAGATTCCGCGAAATGGCTTTAGGCCATGAAACCGAGATGAGATCCATGTATAAGAACAAAGTATGGACTTTGATTGAGTTGCCCGATGATTGGCGAGCCATTGAGATTAAATGGATCTTCAAGAGGAAGACGGACGCTGATAGTAGTGTTACTATCTACAAAGCTCGAATTGTCACAAAAGGGTTTCAACAAGTTCAAGGTGTTGACTACGATGTGATTTTCTCACTCGTAGCGATGCTTAAGTCTGTCCAAATCATGTTAGCAATTGCCACATTTTATGAAATCTGGCAAATGGATGTCAAAACTGCATTCCTTAATAGATTTCTTAAAGAAGAGTTGTATATGATGCAATGAGAAGGTTTTGTCAATCCTAAAGGTCCTAACAAAGTGTGCAAGCTCCAACGATCCATCTATGGACTGGTGCAGGCATCTCAGAGTTGGAATATACGTTTTGATGAGTTGATCAAAGCATATAGTTTTATACAGACTTGCGGTGAAGTTTGTATTTACAATAAAGTGAGTGGGAGCACTACAACCTTTCTGATAAGTATATGTGAATGACATATTGTTGATTGGAAATGATGTAGAATTTTCTGGAAAACATAAAGGAGTTTTTTAAAAGAAAGACCTCGATGAAGCTGCTTACATATTGAGCATCAAGATCTATAGAGATAGATCAAGACGCTTGATAGGATTTTTTCAATGAGTACATACCTTGATAAGATTTTGAAGTAGTTCAAAATGGAACAGTCAAAGAAGGAGTTCTTGCCTGTATTGCAAGGTGTAAAGTTGAGTAAAACTGAAAACACAACCACGACAGAAAATAGAGAAAGAATGAAAGTGTACCAAACCTATTGTGTACCTTGCCATGAGTTTGGCAAGGGGGTACGATATTGATCCAGGAGTGGATCACTGGACAATGGTCAAAATTATCGTTAGAAGACTAAGGAGATATTTCTCGGTTATGGAGGTGATAAAGAGTTCGTCGTAAAGAGTTATGTCGATGCAAGCTTTTACACCGATCTGGATGACTCTGAGTCTCAATCTGGATACATATTGAAAGTGGGAGCAATTAGCTGGAGTAGCTCCATGCAGTGCATTGTAGACATAGAAATTTGCAAAATACGTACGAATCTGAATGTGGCAGACCCGTTGACTAAACTTCTCTCACAAGCAAAACATGTGACACCTTAGTACTCTTTGGGTGTTAATCACATGACGATGTGAACTAGATTATTGACTCTAGTAAACCCTTTGGGTGTTGGTCACAAGGTGATGTGAACTATTGGTGTTATATCACATGGCGATGTGAACTAGATTATTGACTCTAGTGCAAGTGGGAGACTGAAGGAAATATGCCCTAGAGGCAATAATAAAGTTGTTGTTTATATTTCCTTATGTTATGATAAATGTTTGTTATTCACGCTAGAATTGTATTAACCGGAAAATTAGTACATGTGTGAATACATAGACAAACAGAGTGTCCCTAGTATATGCCTCTACTTGACTAGCTCGTTAAAGATGGTTAAGTTTCCTGACCATAGACATGTGTTGTCATTTGATGAACGGGATCACATAATTAGAGAATGATGTGATGGACAATACCCATCTGTTAGCTTAACATTATGATCGTTTAGTTTTATTGCTATTGCTTTCTTCATGACTTATACATATTCCTCTAACTATGAGATTATGCAACTCCCGAATACCGGAGGAACACTTAGTATGCTATCAAATGTCACAACGTAACTGGGTGATTATAAAGATGCTCTACAGGTGTCTCCGAAGGTGTTTGTTGAGTTGGCATAGATCAAGATTAGGATTTTTCACTCCATGTATCGGAGAGGTATCTCCAGGCCCTCTCGGTAATGATCATCACTATAAGCCTTGTAAGCAATGTGACTAATGAGTTAGTTACGGGATGATGCATTACGGAACGAGTAAAGAGACTTTCCGGTAACGAGATTGAACTAGGTATGATGATACCGGCGATCGAATCTCGGGCAAGTAACATACCGATGACAAAGGGAATGACGTTACGCAGTTTGACCGATAAAGATCTTCGTAGAATATGTAGGAGCCAATATGAGCATCCAGATTCCGCTATTGTTATTGACCGGAGATGTGTCTCGGTCATGTCTACATAGTTCTCGAACCCGTAGGGTCCGCACGCTTAACGTTCGATGACGATTTGTATTATGAGTTATGTGATTTGATGACCAAAGTTTGTTCGAAGTCCCGGATGAGATCACGAACATAACGAGGAGTCTCGAAATGGTCGAGAGGTAAATATTCATATATTGGAAGGCTATATTCGGACATTGGAAAGGTTCCGAGTGATTCGGGTATTTTTTGGAGTACTGGGGAGTTACAGGAATTCACCGGGAGAAGTAATGGGCCTTATTGGGCCATACGGGAAAAGAGGAGGCAGGCCAAGGGGAGGTGGCGCACCCCCCTCCATGGGTCCGAATTGGACTAGGGGAAGGGGGCGGCGCCCCCCTTCCCTTTTCCTACTCCCTCTCTCTTTCACTCTTTCCTTCTCTCCTACTCCGAAAAGGAAAGGGATTCCTACTAGGACTTGGAAGTCCTAGTAGGACTCCATACTCTTGGCGCGGCCCTAGGGGGCCGGCCTCTCTCCCTCCATCCTTTATATACATGGAGGGGGCACCCCAATAGCACATCAGACAATCTCTTAGCCGTGTGCGGTGCCCCCGTCCACAATTTACCACCTCGGTCATCTCGTCGTAGTGCTTAAGCGAAGCCCTGCGCTGGTAACTTCATCATCATCATCGCCACGCCGTCGTGCTGATGGAACTCTCCCTCGTCCTCAACTGGATCAAGAGCTCGAGGGACGTCATCGTGCTGAACGTGTGCAGAACTTGGAGGTGCCGTACATTCGGTGCTTGATCGGTCGGAACGAGAAGAAGTTTGACTACATCAACCGCGTTGTCAAACACTTCCGCTTTTGGTCTACGAGGGTACGTAGAAACGCTCTCCACCTCTCGCTGCTATGCATCTCCTAGATAGATCTTGCGTGATCGTAGGAATTTTTTGAAATATTGTGTTCCCCGACACCTATGCTTGTCACATGCTTGAATTGATTGCCTCACACATGATGACCAATTGCTCTTTCTATTGTTTTGAGTGCCACACTATATTCACTACACCTTGTGCATGTTATGCTTGGATTGTCTTGCACTTGACCCATGTGTTTAGACACTTCATTTTATTTGGTGTTGTGAATGATTCCTATACATACCATAGAACATTTGTTGAGCTCTTTGTGCATGTTCGCTATGACCTTGAGGTAGATGCTTGTTCACTTGTCAAACAAATTTGCATCTCTACCTCCCACCTGCATGCTTATTTCCATGCTGTACTTGATTGTGCTCAACTTATATGCTTACTTGCCATGCCACACTTTTTTGTCACACCTTATGCTATGCTTGATGGCGACACTTGTTGGGTGAATCACCTCTTGAGTGCTTGGTTTTGCACTAACGCTAACCATATTTATTTTTCCAAGTGCTTGTTGTCTTTTCTCCTTTTGAAAGAATCCCAAGACAGTGCGACATTGGAGAGTGCCCGTTTCGAACTTCAAGATGATGAACGCTTGGTGATCGTCCACTTATACACGGCGATGACATCTCTTTCCCATGGTGATTTGGATTTCGATCCTAGGTCGTATCTTTCCCAGGGGGGAGGGGATGATGCGGAGCATCCTATGTACATCACCATGTCAAGAGTCCATTTGGCAAGTGACACGTGCGACATCTACTTCATACATACAAAGGTGAATCATATCCTTTACACCTGTCCACTTGTACCCCTTCGAGGATGGTATACTACTTGACTCCTCTATCGTGTGCATATATAGGTGTGAGCGGAGCTACACATTCATCGAGGGGGATTCCAAGCTCAAGAGAACAACTACACCATCCAAGAGGGAAGCCTGGAAGCGGAGAAGGAACCGCCAAGAAGAAGGCCAAGTCCCTCAAGCACCGACGGGAGTCCATGAGAAGGCTGACTGCAAGGCTTCAGGATACCCTTTGCACACGGCCCCAAAAGGCCTCGTGCGCACGGGCCCCTCTCCTATAACCGTTGTAGGACCCAGTGCGCACGAGCGTATACCGTGCACACAGGACCCCCGTGCCCACATGCCTCTTTGACCCCGCGCGCACGGGCTAAGTCGCCAGGTCGTTGGAGACCCCGTGTGCATGGGCTCCACTTATCCCGTGCGCATGGGGCACCCTGTGTGTTGCTGTGGGCCTTGCCATTGTATTACCATTTCGCCCTCACTTATCCATCTCTTTGCCTATGACTATATATACTCCTTCCCCTCATCCATTTAGACTTAGCTAAGAATAGATCTAGACATTAGAGCTTAGCTCATGTATCTCCCCTTGTGGGATTCCTCTTAGGATAAGATCCATGTGTGGATGCAAGACCTCTTCGGAAAAGATCCCCCAAGTGGATATCAAGGCCCCCTTGTGGGAAGCATCTATCTAGATCATCAAGACCCCATCTCCTTCATAGGATTTGGGATGAACTTTACCATGTATCTTGTTTACCTTTGATTGTTCTCGTACCTTGTGAATCTCATGTGTTTGTTGGTCTAGTGGATGTGTGATTGGACTTGTTCTTGAGTGTTTCCCATGTGTTTCCTCGTGTTTTCCCTCGTGTTCTTTGCAGGAATCCACTTCAATCGTGAAAGATCGGCCGAATAGGGTTCCACCCTACATCAGGAGAGTTGGTGGGGCCTTGCCCTTTGCCTTGCTGGAGAAAAAGCCCATCTTTGACGGCAACAGGGAGCAAAGAGGGTGGCGAGATGGGGATGGGGGGCTTCTGAAAGCGGATGAGGACGGCCCCCACCCGCATGCTCGGATTAAAAAAAGGACGCCTGCCCTCGCTGACGGGTGGGCCTGCGGTAGGTGCTCGTCATAAATAATGTTGACCGCAGCAGGTTGACGGGCGCCGCGTGTGGACGAGGTGGACACCGAGGAGGCGCGCGGCGCGTTAGCACCGACACATTTCAGTCCCAAATTTGGGCCGAAAATGGGTCGATGCATTGGGTCATCACTTTTGTCTGCGCGGACACAAATAGACGGTGGCAGACGGAATGGGTAGCCCCGTTGGAGTTGCTCTAAACATGATTTTTTAATGGCTGTGTTAAAACTTAAAATGTGATAATACTGACTGATTCGAACATCATTTGTAGGGTAAACCGCTTCAGTCGATACATTGTGGCTACACTGCTATGATGATGCGGCTATTGAGATCAGACAATAATGGATGCTACGTGTGCAAACACAGGGCAGAGCATAAGCAAAACACAATCATGAATTCTCTGTTAACTGTATGGAGAAGTTACATTGGAGGTCGCACCGACACATAGATAGAAACACCCGGGACCTGGTGAAACAACTAGGGAAAACAATATGTAAGCATAGGCAAAGTATCTATCGACACATAGATGGAAACACCCGAGACCTGTCGACACGTTGATAGATACACCCGGGACCTAGTCACCTGTTTGTCAGACAATACGAGAAGATGCAGTTCAACAGGGATTCAGAGTAGAGTTATCAGGAGAAGAGGACAAAATTGGTGAGATGAACATTCGCTTTTTACACATCCGTTTGCAAAGCATGCTTGTAAATTATATCGTCTCAGCCGATAAAGTTTGAGATGTTTCTGTGTAGGGAAGAGTAGTTCTAAGGCTAAATTTGCCAATCGAGATATATGCATCTAAAATTTACACAAGAACCATGTTTGAAAAGTTTGGTGAGATGCTATATGAAGGAGGGTTCGACATTTTGAATGAGGGGAGAAGTGGTGTAAATCTGAATTCTTGGTACAGGTAAATGAATTTGCTGATGAATTCAAGTGTGACTGTGGGGCGTTTGAACACCACGGGAGGGGATCGTGTGCAGCCATGCACTTAAGGTATTATGCCATGCCTATTTTTCTTACACATCTTTTGAATTAGTTGATGCAGGCGACAAACATGGCTCTATCTGTTGGGAGATGGTAGCTCGGGATATCTTCAACTGGGTTGGATGACAGTTATGTAATAGGATAGTCAATTAGTTTACCTATCTCTCTTTAGCCAGCCGGTTGTGGCGTCCCTTATTTGGCTAGTTTGTCTTTCTAGCCTATTTGGCTCCGAGTGAGCTTTTTTTAGTTGGAGACTTTGAGACCTTGTTGGAACCTTATTTATTTGTTTTAATAAGATGGCCGTATGCATCGTTTTGATGCAGAGGCCGGGATGACCCCCTTTTCAGAAAAAAGGCGACAAACATGGCTATATGTGGTGAACATTGTTTTTTTGCAGGGATGATTCAGCTTAACTTGCAGGAGGTTCCAGCCAAACATGTGCTGAAATGTTGGACCAGCGATGCGAGGGATGATATACTGTCGGTGGAATTTTTGGCGCTACCAAAAGGACCAAGGTGCGCTCAAGTACTCTTCACGGCAACACAACACTATGCACCTACTGTACCTGGAAATTGTAAAACTAGGGGACAGTAATGCGCTTGGTGAGGAAACTGGAACAGGAAGCACGAGCCCCTCCCCTCCTGATGTGGCCAGACCCTGGCTAGGCCTGATGCAGTGCTCGGAGGTGCTGCTCGAACCGTGACGCTGTCCACGATCTGGGGTGGTTCATGCTTGACCCACTCCTTCGTTGCGGCTCCCGATCCCCTTTCTTTGCTGGCTGATAGTACCTCTGAGACTAGCTTTTATCTCTTTTAGCTGTTAGCTGTTAAGGTTTCAGCGATCTGCCTTTGAGGCTTTGACAATTTTATTTGCTGGGGCAGCGTGTGTGCTGTATATCCCCCGCGTGCTTGTAACAAAGATGCTGGTGGTACTGGGTTTCATTTGGTAATACA
Source organism: Triticum urartu (assembly GCF_003073215.2). NCBI lineage: Eukaryota > Viridiplantae > Streptophyta > Magnoliopsida > Poales > Poaceae > Triticum > Triticum urartu. The sequence continues at coordinate 466,153,043 of NC_053022.1, forward strand.
AATGGAGCCGGGGCAAGAGCCCTTTCCTTCTAATTTTTTTAAGAGATGTCCAAGTTGCATTGGAGCCTGTTGCTGCCATGTTCGATGGTTTGGGATTGTCCGACAGAGAGATGTCAACTGATTCTGTAGGTTTGGGATGGTTTTATCTTCAGGTTTTAAGCTCACAAAAGTAGTACATGTCCACAAAGGTGTGATCTGCCAAAAGCGTAACTCTCCCAAGAATGACGTGCCTGAATGATAAGACAAACTTGTTGAGATGTTTACTACCTTGATGCTTTCAGCAGTCTCAATCAATTAATCTGCGGTCGTTGGTTACTTGTAGCTTTGCCTAGATTTGCATCTGCTGAACATGTATAATTGCAATGTCTAGTTCAACAATGTGTAAGTGCCTCAAAGAAATTTGGTGTGTGTTGTCTGTGTAGATGAGAATAGTGCGGTGGAATTGTTACAGATAGACATGTACTAGCTGCTTGTATTCTGCATATGGAAAAACTATTTTACTTTGATGTTATGCAGGCTACTGCTACCAACTGGATGAGTTTTTCCTGGTATCCAGTTTATGCGTGCGTGCGTGCGTTTGGATTAAGCTAGGGGAATAGAACAAGTATGTATTCTCTCGTTGATTCGCAAGAACAAACATAATAAACAAGTAGCTATTCGTGATGTTCTGTTTCGCGGGGTCTCAACATTTCGGTTGTTGACCAAATTCAAGTCCATAATCTGCTCTCTAGTTCTACCTCTGGAGTAGCTTAATTAAGAGGATATACATCGGTTTGTTCATACGTACTACATCATAAATCACAGCCCATGGACATTCATACCCTTGAAGCAAATCGAAACTACACACCGGCCGCATAATTAAAAGGATAAATAGCTTGTTCATAAACAACGGCCTAGGAGACGAGTGCTACAGTACTCTAGACCAACACCGGCCGGCCGCATAGATCTATCAATCTAAGGGCCAGAAAGGGCCGCAGTCATGACGGCCCAGTGCGCAGCGATGGACCCCATGGCAATGATCACATACCTAATCAAAGCACACGCCATGGTGATGGACATCGTAGGGCATCCAAACCCATAGTGGTAGGAAGTCCCGATGGTGACGAGAATGGCGACAAGACCCAAGACGAAGGACAGCGCCGCGGACGAAGCGAGCGATGCACGTACGAGGACCTGGACGTTGCTTGCTTCGCCGATGTCGCGTGGTATCAGTGGCAAGATGAGTTGCACAAGTTGAACAAACCAAAGGTGATCAGCAAGTTAACCAAAAAGCCAAGAACACAAATATGATTGGGATGAAATGAGCCAAAAAAGAAAAACCCGAGGAGGAGCAGGAACATCAATGGCGGCAGCAGGTGGAGCCGGAGGAGCATCACCAGCAAGGGCAGCGGCAGCAGCTGGAGCTAGAGCTGGATGGGCACCACCAGCAAAGGCGGCGGCACCAGCAAGGGCGGCGGCAGCAGCAACAAGGGCGGCGGCGGCAGGTGGAGCACCAACAGCAGCGGCGACAGTAGCTACGACGGGAGGGGCGGCCATGGTCGACAGAAGGCGAAGAGCGGAAGCTTGGGAAGAAGAAAGGAAGGGAACTTGGTTTGGGTGGGATTGTTGGAGGAGACGAGGGCTCTTTTAGAGCAGAGCGGGGCGATGGATGTGACCTTTTTTACCCAGCGTTTCGCTCTTTCTAGGGTCTTGACCGCCGGTCCAAAACATGCTTGCCTCCCTTCCAATCTTCCATGGCTGGCTACCATCCACTCTCTCTCTCTCTCTCATATCAGTCCAGTACGGTTTCGTGTGAGACGGTCGATACGCGAATCTCTTGTCCATAAGAGCATCTTCAACAGGCGCGTCAAACTAGCGCCGCACCGCAAAATTTCCTTTTTAGCGCGCACGCAACCGGAAGAGCTGCTCTAGCGGGCGCGCGAAAACCGCGCGCGCGACATACGTAGTCCAGCGCGCGGGCCGAAACGCAATCGCGCGCCGCTTATTTGCTGCGCCCGCTCCCGCGCGCTGGACTCTCGCGCGCTCGCTCGCACCTCCCACCCCCCCTCCAGCCGCGCTGCCGCCGCCGACCGCGCCACCCGGCGACTGTTCCGGCGCTTCCCCGGCCTATCCCCGCCCCGCGCGCGCTTTCTCCGGCCCCCCTCTAGGCCCGCCGCCCCGCGCGCGTGCTGTTCCACCGACGAACAGCGCCCGCGCGCTCGCTGCCGCTCGGCGCCCGCTAAGTGTTCGACAAAACGCCTAGAAGGTATGTATTGCTCAAAAGTCATGAATTTCGTGCATGTTGATTGTAGTTTTTTATTTATAGCATAGTATTCAACATTGTAGATGAGTTCGTCGTATGATTCTTCCGAAGAAGAATTTGATATGGAAGAGGAGGAGGATCTTGCAATGATCCTAGCTATGCATATTAATAAAAAACCGAAACACGGTGGTTCGGTTATGGGTCGGCAAAAAATTTGGAGGGATAGGATCGATGCCCACAACAGATTGATCATGCATTATTTTACGGAGAATCCCACATACCCCGAGTCGTATTTTCGTCGCCGGTTTAGGATGAGCACCGAGTTGTTCAGGCGCATTGCAGAGAAACTAGCGAGCCATGACCGCTTTTTTCAGCAAAGGAGGAATGCCGCCGGAGAGCTCGGGCATAGCACCTTTCAGAAGGTGACCACCGCTTTGCGTATGTTGGCATACGGTATACCGGCTGATCTAGTTGATGATCACTTGGCTATGGGTGAGAGCCAAGCTATCATGTGTGTCAAGCGCTTCACAGTCGGAATTGTGCAAGTGTTTGGCGAGGAGTATTTGAGATCTCCCACCGCTGAAGACGTCGCAAGGCTTTTGGCGATGAACAAAGCTCGCGGCTTTCCTGCCATGCTTGGCTCAATAGATTGCATGCATTGGAGTTGGAAGAATTGTCCAAAGGCATGGCATGGGCAATTCCACGGCCAAAAAAAGGGTTCCACTATAATCCTTGAAGCGGTGGCCGAACAAGAGACTTGGATTTGGCATGCATTCTTTGGAATGCCTGGATCTTTGAATGACATCAATGTTGTCAACCGGTCACCACCGATGAGTAAGATTGCAAATGGGGAGTTGCCACCGGTGCAGTTTGTAGCAAATGGCCATACATACAACTATGGCTATTATCTAGCGGATGGCATCTATCCAAAGTGGCAAACCTTTGTCAAGCCGTTGAAAAAGCCAGAAGGTAAGAAAAATCTTGATTTCCACAATGCTCATGCGGTGGCTAGAAAAGATGTGGAGAGAGCTTTTGGGATTTTGCAAGCCCAATTTGCTATTGTGAGAGGACCGGCTAGATTTTGGGATCAAAAGATGCTTTGGTACATAATGCACGCTTGTGTGATTGTCGGTGTACAAAAAGAGGGGTACACTTTTTGTACCCCTATAAATGTGCACGGGCAGTCTGAGCCACGGGCACCACCACACTGAGCAAGGCAAGGGAGGTGAGCCAAGGTAAGGCCGAAACTCAGGAGAAGCAGAACGACGCCAAGACCAAGACCACAAAGAGCAAAGGGGATGAAGCGGACCCCCCCGGCAAGATCCTTGCCGGGAGGCGGTTTTAGCAAACCCGGCAAGACCCTTGCTATGGCAGCTCGCCCCACACCTACGGAGTGAGTCACCCTTGAGTCCACTGCCCCCATGGGGCAAGGATTCGGGAGACATCCCCGTGGTGGCATGCAGATCTTTGTGAAGGCATTCAAGATCAGATACACCCTTTAGAAGATGATGATCCTTGGCGGGATCCCAGCCAAGGAGGACCACAAGGCCCCCGGCAAGAGCCTTGCCGGGGATGACAGCAGACGCCACGGCAAGACCCTTGCCGGGGCCCCGACAAGGCCCTTGCCAAGAACACCCATAGGGCCACCATCAGGCCCACGCAAGTCAAACCTCCACCACCGTTCGCATGCAGCTGCCGACCCAACCAGCCGGGCAGGCACCTGCGTGGCGGCATGCGGATCTTCGTGGAGACCCACCACTGCGCCACCTCAGCTGCCTGCCTGCCTACATGGCACCGCGGGCGCCGCTGGCCAGGGCGCGTGTCGACACGAGAGGGAGCGGCGACGGACGAGACAGGGCTCTCCCCCGTCCCCGATAAAGCAAGGACACCTGGGCAAGACGCATTAAATGCGCCTTGTCATGTAATGCGAGGGATAACCTCACATCACTGTACCCTTTCCACCTCCTGTGTGTCACTGTGGCAACCCCTTTCCTATAAAAGGAGGCCCGAGGCGACCAGGAGGAAGGATTCGGCTTTTTGGGGCTCCTCACGCCCCATAGCTAGCTCAAGAACACAGATATACAATCCACCAAAGCAGGAGTAGGGTTTTACGCATCCCCGCGGCCCGAACCTGGATAAACAAACCGTGTGCTATCTGTTTGATACGCTCTTCTCACGACCCTGCGCCCCGCAACCGTAGTAGGGATTCTTGTGATCCCATAGGTGTCGTTTCCCACCGACATATTTGGCGCGCTAGGTAGGGGGCGTAGTTGTGAGAATTGGCTTTAGCAGTTAGTTCGGCGCTTCTTCATCGTCATGGCGCCCAAGAAGAAGACGACGGTGGCGGTTGGCCCGTCGGAAGCCGGACATCCCGTCCCGACGCGGGCGAGCAGCGGACCGGTTGTAGAAAGGACCCGGGGCGCCGTTCGCGAACACCAACACCGTCCCAGCAGCCGGAGTTTGGGAGGTGGCGATGTTCATGCGCCTGGTAACGGGCCGCACGCCACCAAATCCAAAGACGGAGCCAGGCCCTCCGCGGGTGGTGCGGGGCCTTCCAAGATCGCTACCGCCCCGCCTGAAGGCGATGCGAGGGCCTCCAAGACTCCCACGCCGGCGCCGACGGCGTGCTCCTCTCAAGCGGCGCGCGACGAACGGCGCAATCACACCGAAGACCCGGGCGTCGCCGCGGGAAGAGCCCCGAGCGCCACTCCCGGGAGGTAGAAGACCTGCCCGCTCGCCGAGGCGTTGGTGAAGATGGCATGCGACCATGGGGTCGTGATAGAGCTCCTTCTGACATGGTCAGAAGTCGAAGCGCGTCGCGATCCGTGCAGGTTTCGCTGCCACCAATGCCAGCAGAAGCCCTGGCACACGCGCAGTTGCTCCTCAATTTTCCTCCCACTACGGGGAAACTCGATGAATGGAGAGCCACTATCCGAAGCCTTGTTGCGGTGGCCAACAAAGACGAACCGAGTCCGGTGGAGTCCCCGGGTCGACGCTCCGACGGAGTTCGACGCACCAGTGGCAGGAAAGCCGGTGGCGCCACGACCACGGTGCACTCGCCTCCTCCTCGCCTGATACCACGGACGCCAGCCTGTCGCGACGTTGCGGGCGATGAAATCTCCATAGCGTCGTCCGACCCGCGGACCCACTGTGACCAGCGCCAAGTCCTTCGGGAACGAGAACATGAAGATGCTTGAACCACTATCGAGCGCCGGAGCGGAGCGCGCCACCAGTCAGACAGGCGAGCAGGGCCTGCTGTGAACCACCCGGCACTGGAGAGCCCTGGAGGCCTACCTTACGAGGTAGGCTGTCCGGCTTTCACCCGTGAGCTGCGGCAGTTCCAGTGGCCCACTCACCGCACCTTCAAACCTGACATGGGCGAAAAATACAGCGGCAAGACCCACCCATCCGAGTTCCTCAACATCTACACCATTGCGATGCAAGCTGCCGGAGCCCGCGACGATAAGGTGCTTGCGAATTACTTTCCGTTGGCTCTTAAACCCAACGCCATGTCATGGTTGATGCACTTGCCGGTAGACTCTATTTCCTCCTGGTCGGATTTGTGCCATGAGTTTGTGGGCACCTTTACTGGAGGCCACCAAGCCCATGGCCAAGCGAGCGACCTGCACGTCATTCCCCAGAAGGGAGGCGAGAGTCTCCGCAAGTATATACAAAGGTTCAGCCGGATACAGTACAATATCCCTGATGTTCACCCTGCCGCCATCATCAGCGCGTTCCATCAGAACATGCGTAACCGCAAGATGCGCGAAGAGCTGGCAATGAACAAGGTGAAAGATGTAGCAGAACTCTATGTTCTTGTTGACAGATGTTCCCAGGCTGAAGAGGGAAGGAAGTACCCCGACGAAGACGCCAGAGTGGAAATTGACTCCTCAGATGAAGATACTGCCGCCCCGGCGAAGAAGGGCCGGCGCCGCAACAGGAAGCGCAAAGGTAAAGCCGTGCTTGCCGTCGAGGGATCTGATGACACCGGCTCCACCAAGAAAACCAAGGCAGATGACCCCGGCAAGGAAATTGCCGGATGTGTCGCCTGCCGGGCCTTGGCGGTTGCCGAGAAGCCAGGAAACTCCGACAAGCGATACTGCAAGATCCATCGCACCAAAGGCCATGCTCTCCAAGACTGCCGACAGGTTGAGCTCCTCGCTAAGAAGCAGAGGGCTGAATATGAGAGGCGGGACAAGGAGAAGGGCCAAGACGATGCTGAGGGGTCCGGCAAGAAATGTGACGGGCAGGCGGGCCGTCGTGGCAAGGATAAACAACAGGAGAGGCCCGCCCGGGGCCGTGACAAAAAGCCAGAAGACGACGATCACGAAGAGGACGACGAATCCGGCGACCAAGAGTTTCAGAAAGCTACAGAGGCCATGTGCATCGATGGTGGCGCCTCGCTGCATACTTCTCACCGCCAGCTTAAACAGTGGGCGCGAGAGATTACAGCGGCAGAGCCGTCGTTTGATGCCCAAAGGCTGCTGAAGTGGTCCAGCACACCTATCATTTTTGACACTGAGGATCACCCTGATCGCACTACTGCGGTCGGGTGCTTGCCATTGTTGGTTTCACCAACAATACGCAACCTCGAGGTGACAAAGATGCTAGTCGATGGCAGGGCCGGTCTAAACTTGATCTCGCCTGTCGTGATCAAGAAACTGCAGATCCCTGATGGAGACCTCGAGGAGACGGGCATGTTTCAGGGGGTCAACCTGGGAAGAAGCCAACCTAAGGTAAAGGTCACGCTGCCCGTGACTTTTGGAAGCGATCTGAACTACAGGACGGAGAGGATCGTGTTTGATGTTGCCAAGATCCCCTTGCCCTACAACGGGATCCTTGGCCGCCCAGCGCTGGCCAAGTACATGGCGGCGTCACACTACGCCTACAACACCCTGAAGATGCCAAGACCTGTGACGATCATCACCATCCCCTCCGATAAGAAAGATGCGCTGATTTGCGCTGACCAACTATACCAGCAAGTAGTTGCAGCAGCTGCCGCCACTAGGGCACTTGCTCCTGCCGCTGGGACCCCGGGAGGGAAGAAGAAGAAGACTGGTGAGACCTCGGACACCCACTCCGGCAAGCACACCTCTCCGGAGTGTAGCGCTCCCGTCGAGGACGTGCCAGAGAGCTCCATCGGCGGAAACAAGAAGCCCAGGGCCATACCACCGGGAACCAAGAAGGTTTCTGTCAATGAGGACGACACGGGAGGGGCTTTCACCATAAGCTCCACCCTTGACGACAAATAGGAAGACGCGCTCGTCACCTTCCTGCGGGCGAATGTCGGTGTGTTTGCATGGCAAGCTTCCGACATCCCCGGCGTTCCCAGGGAGGTGACTGAGCACCACCTTGCTGTCTGTCCTCATGCGCGGCCCGTCAAGCAGAAGGTCAGAAAGCAAGCTTTGGAATGACAAGAGTTCATCACAGAGGAGATCTGGAAACTGGAAGCAGCGGGTTTGGTAAGAGGAGTGCTCCATCCAACGTGGTTGGCCAATCCGGTCGTGGTGCGCAAGGCTAATGGGAAGTGGAGGCTGTGTATTGATTACACAGATATCAATAAGGCTTGTCCTAAGGACCCCTTCCTGTTGCCGCGCATCGACCAGATTGTTGACTCCACAGCTGGGTGTGATCTGTTGTCATTCCTCAATGCCTACTCCGGCTACCACCAGATCTTCATGACAAGAGAAGACGAAGAGAAAACAACATTCATCACCCCATGTGGTATGTATTGTTTCATGCGGATGCCTTTCGGGCTGAAGAGTGCTGGTTCGATGTTTGCAAGGGTGGTCCAGATTGGTTTTGAACCCCAGCTCCATAGAAATATGGAAGCTTATATGGATGACATAGTGGTCAAAACCAAGGACAGGGCAACCCTCATACCGGATTTGCAAGAAACATTTGCAAACCTGCGCAAGATCAATCTCAAGCTGAACCCTGAGAAGTGCGTCTTTGGCGTCCCGTCCGGCAAGCTTCTCGAGTTCTTTGTGTCACAGCGTGGGATCAAGGCCAATCCGGACAAGATCAAAGCTATAGAGCAGATTGAAGCACCCAAGCGAATCAAGGATGTGCGTCGGCTTGCTGGTTGCGTCGCCGCCATGGGCAGATTCATTTCCAAGTCTGCCGAGCGCGCCCTTCCCTTTTTCAAGATCCTGAAAAAGGCGGGCCCGATGGAGTGGACGCCAGAAGCCAAAGCAGCGTTGCAAGATTTGAAGAAGTACCTCTCCTCCGCGCCAATACTAGTTGCGCCTAGGCCACAGGAGCCGTTGCTGCTATACCTGGCGGCAACGAACCAGGTGGTCAGCGCTGCACTAGTGGCACAGAGAGAGGTTGACGACGAGGTAATGGCAGCGACAGAACCCGACACCACCAATGTAGAGACGACACAGCTAGTTGAAGTGCCGTCGAAGAAGAAAATGATGCAGCACCCGGTCTACTTTGTTAGTTCCCTCCTGCAGGGAGCTAGATCAAGGTACTCCGGCGTGCAGAAACTGCTCTTCGGCCTTCTTATGGCCTAGAGGAAGCTGCATCACTACTTCCAGGCACACGAGATCACTGTCGTCACTCGCCTCCCTCTGCAACAGATATTGCACAATCCAGATGCAACGGGAAGAATTGTGGAATGGGCACTGGAGCTGTCCAGCTTTGGCCTCAAGTTTGAAAGTACTTCGACGATTCAGAGCCGAGTCCTGGCGGAGTTCATTGCAGAATGGACCGCAACGCCTGACGAAGAAGCCCAAGAGACTGCTCTCCCCGGCAAGGAGGCAAGTTGCAGTTGGATCATGTACTTTGATGGAGCTTTCTCCTTACACGGCGCCGGGGCTGGCGTACTGCTTGTCGCGCCCACCAGAGAGCACCTCAAGTACGTGATCCAGATGCACTTCCCCAGGGAGGTGTCAACAAACAACACGGCAGCGTACGAAGGGCTGCTTGCCGGTCTTAGGATCGCGGCGGACCTCGGAATCAAGAAGCTTATCGTCAGGGGTGACTCGCAGCTCGTCGTCAAGCAAGTCCACAAGGACTACCAGAGCCCGTTGATGAAGGCCTACGTTGATGAAGTGAGAAAGCTGGAAGAGCGTTTCGACGGTATACAGGCTGAATACGTTCCCCGAGCGGAGAAGGATATCGCCGATTACCTGTCAAAACGCGCTGCCCTCAAGCTACCTGTGGAACCAGGTACCTTTGTGCTCCAGCTAACTCAGCCATCCGTTGATCCATCAATAGAGCAGAACAAGAGGAGGAAATCAGGACCCGGCAAGTACTTTCCCACCGAGCTCCCCGGAGCCACCGGGAAGGATGTTGCCGGGGACACTGAGCCCGCCACGGGACGGCTAGCTCCGGCGGAGCGTCAAGCTCTTGCCGTCGAGATAGCTGCTCCTATAGCGGAGGAAATGCCTTTAGTCCTCGCCGTCGAGCCCCAGGCTCCAGCGTGGGCACAACATACCGTCCGATTCCTCCAAACAGGGGAACTTCCTGAAGAGCAGGAAGAAGCGGAAAAAGTAGCCCATCACTCTACCATGTACCAGTTCGTCGATGACGTCCTGTACAGAAAGAGGCCGAACGGTGTGAAATTGAAGTGTATCCCTCGGGAGGAAGGACTGGAGCTGTTGGCGGAGATACACGGAGGCATATGTGGATCCCACATCGGGTAAAGGGCCCTTGCCGGCAAGGCATTTCGGCAAGGCTTCTTCTGGCCCACCGCCCTCCAGGATGCGATGACACTAGTCACCAGGTGTGAAGCGTGTCAGTTCCATTCAAAGAAGCTTCATCAGCCAGCTCAAGCCCTTCAAACCATTCCTCTCTCCTGGCCCTTCTCGGTCTGGGGGCTCAACATACTGGGCCCTTTCCCCCGCGCTGTCGGGGGCTTTGAGTACTTGTACGTTGCAATCAACAAGTTCACGAAGTGGCCGGAGGTGGAGGCAGTGAGGAAGGTCACAGCTCAGTCAGCCGTAAAGTTATTCGAGGAACTAGTGTGCCATTTTGGTGTACCCAACAGGGTCATCACCGACAATGGCACACAGTTCACAAGCCGCACCTTCATGCAATATATCCAAGACCTCGGCAGGAAAGTCTGTTTCGCTTCCGTTGCTCACCCACGAAGCAATGATCAAGCTGAGAGGGCAAACATTGAAGTACTGTGAGGCTTAAGGACCAAGACCTTTGACAGGCTGCACAAGAGTGGAAGGCGCTGGATTGATGAGTTGCCGATGGTTCTTTGGTCGATCAGGACGACGCCAAATCGAGCCACCGGCCAGACACCCTTTGCCCTAGTATACGGGACATAAGCAGTTCTCCCCACTGAACTCATATACGGGTCACCTCGAGTGCTCGCTTATGATGAGCTTGAGCAAGAGAAACTGCGGCAAGATGACGCAATGCTCCTTGAGGAAGATCGTCTTCGGGCGGCTGTGAGAGCAGCACGCTACCAGCAAGCCTTGCGCCGCTACCATAGCCGCAAGGTTCATGCCCGAAGCCTTGAGGAAGGCGACCTTGTCCTTCGACGCGTTCAATCGGTCAAGAATTCCAACAAGTTGACGCCAAAGTGGGAAGGCCCTTATCGGTTAATACGAGTCACCAGGCCCGGCGCAGTCCGCCTGGAGACCGAAGATGCCGTTCCGGTGAGTAACTCCTGGAACATTGTGCATCTTCGCAAGTTTTACCCGTGAGGCGCGGCTTGCCGGGCCCCCCGACAAGCCACCTTTTGTACAAGCATTGCCGATGATGCATTTAACCCTTTGTACAAAGCCAGGCGCAGACCCTAAGGACATGTAAATGAAGCGCTGGCGCCCTAAGTTATAGCATGCATGCTAGGTCGAGTCTCGTCCTTGGTTAGGGTTGATAGTGCTTAGCGGCGACTAACCCCTAGCTTAGAGGTCGAGTGTGCGTCCCTTTGTCTTTCTTTTGTCTTCTTTGGTTCACAGGACACACGGATATCCGTGCCGAACCACTTGGGGAGGAAAAGAAGATGAACAGACCAGCATCTATCCCCCGGCAAGCCAGCATTGCCGGGGGCTGCAAGAGCAAAGATTCACCCACGGCGAACCAGGATTGCCGGGGGCTGCATCTTCAGATAAGTTTCTCATCCCTTATCATGCATTCCATTATGGACTGAGGTATGTGAAACCTCGTTTTCCCCTAAGCTACCGTGCTCCCATAACTCTAGGCCCTAGGGCTCGTTCCTGGGGCCAAGTTTGGTCATAGTCGCGACAGCGAAGGGATGAAACAAGGAGCCAGAACCCGCCTCATCCCTGCCTCCGCCAAAGGCGTGAGGAAGGTCGAGCAAAGTGGGGAGATGGCAAGGCCTGTTGCCGGGCAAGGAAATGTTTATCTTGAAGATATCAAGGATTTACTCCTTGTTGTGGGTTCCACCCGCAAACAAATGACCCGGCAAGCATCCCTTTTTCATTAAAAACATTCCACTCAGGTACAGTCCATGGGGAATGAAAAACATGAATGATGGGATTACAAGTTTTAAATTCAACAGAGACCCGAAGACCTTGACGGAGAGAAGGCCACCCTCCATCAGCTTAAAATGGAGAGTGAGCCCCTCCATCAAGCGGTGGATATGAGAAAACGTCTTCCATCCCCGACAAAGATACATCACGTGAGGGGCGGGGAAGTCGACGCAGGCCCGCATGCCACTGATCCCGCAGCCCCTCATGTGCAGCCGCAGCGACTCCAGCGGATCCAGCTCCATCTCCCGCGCGAATGGAGTCGGGAGACAAAGGCGACGACGAGGCGGCCGGCGCAGCCTGACGAAGAACTCGCAAGGGTCATCTCCAACATGGCCCTCCATGGGGGGAGGAACTGCTAGCGAAGGCAAGGCCGGCGCGCCGCCCCGTCCTCCTCTTCCTCGAGCGCCTCGGCCTCGCCCCTCCCCCTTCCCCTCGCAGCTGGCTCTGCCACCGCGGGTGCAGGAGAAGGAGGGACGCGTTGTCGAGCGGCAACCCTCGCCGCCACCGTTGAAGGACCAGGATTCCCTCTCTCCATGGCAGATGGAAGAGGGGAGCAGAAGCTGAAGAAAGGAGGAGATGAAGGAATGCGGGACGCCATCCCCCTCCCGCTCTTTATAAAGGAACGGGGTGGGGGCTCGGCCGCCCCGCTCAGCCAATCAAGACGCGGAAGGCGCAGAGAACTGGGACCGACCCGCCGCCCCAGCCCGCGGCGGCCCGGTTTCCCGCCTCCACCGTTCGCCACCCCAAGCGCATGAGAGCCATGTGGCAGGCGTGCAGGACCGAGGCGACGGGTGAGGCGACCTCTCCCCACCCCGTGATCATAGGGAGTGGACGCCTTGAAGACCACGCCTTGGCCCCATTCAGTAAATGGGCCGCGCCTCCACGCCTCCCTCCGTTTATGGGGAGGGCGTGAATCGCCCCCCCTTTACTACGACATGACGCATGCATGCAGAGCTCAGCCCCACGCATGCCGCCCACGTCACACACGCCTCCCCACACCGCGCCACGTGCGGGAAGCGTGGGAAGCACAGCGCGCGAAGAAACTTACCGCGGTAAAAACCGCCCCGCCTGCCCGCGCACTGTTTTTGGGCCTAGCCCAATGACGCGATTGCGCTTACGTGTGGCCCAGGCCTGGGGGCTCCTGTCGGTGTAGAAAAAGAGGGGTGCACTTTTTGTACCCCTATAACTGTGCACGGGCAGTCTGAGCCACGGGCACCACCACACTGAGCAAGGCAAGGAAGGCGAGCCAAGGTAAGGCCGAAACTCAGGAGAAGCAGAACGACGCCAAGACCAAGACCACAAAGAGCAAAGGGGACGAAGGGGACCCCCCCCGGCAAGATCCTTGCTGGGAGGCGGTTTTAGCAAACCTGGCAAGACCCTTGCTGTGGCAGCTCGCCCCACACCTATGGAGTGAGTCACCCTTGAGTCCACTGCTTCCATGGGGCAAGGATTCGGGAGACATCCCCGTGGTGGCATGCAGATCTTTGTGAAGGCATTCAAGATCAGATACACCCTTTAGAAGATGATGATCCTTGGCGGGATCCCAGCCAAGGAGGACCACAAGGCCCCCGGCAAGAGCCTTGCCGGGGATGACAGCAGGTGCCACGGCAAGACCATTGCCGGGGCCCTGGCAAGGCCCTTGCCAAGAACACCCGTAGGGCCACCATCAGGCCCACGCAAGTCAAACCTCCACCACCATTCGCATGCAGCTGCCGACCCAACCAGCTGGGCAGGCACCTGTGTGGCGGCATGTGGATCTTCGTGGAGACCCACCACTGCGCCACCTCAGCTGCCTGCCTACCTACATGGCACCGCGGGCGCCGCTGGCCAGGGCGCGTCGACACAAGAGGGAGCGGCGACGGACAAGACAGGGCTCTCCCCCGTCCCCGATAAAGCAAGGACACCTGGGCAAGACGCATTAAATACGCCTTGTCATGTAATGTGAGGGATAACCTCACATCACTGTACCCTTTCCACCTCATGTGTGTCACTGTGGCAACCCCTTTCCTATAAAAGGAGGCTCGAGGCGACAAGGAGGAAGGATTCGGCTTTTTGGAGCTCCTCACGCCCCATAGCTAGCTCAAGAACACAGATATACAATCCACCAAAGCAGGAGTAGGGTTTTACGCATCCCCGCGGCCCGAACCTGGATAAACGAACCGTGTGCTATCTGTTTGATCCGCTCTTCTCACGACCCCGCGCACCGCAACCGTAGTAGGGATTCTTGTGATCCCATAGATGGTGTTTCCCACCGACAGTGATCATGCACAACATGATCATCGAGAATGAGTGTGGCCAAGATGTAGACTACTCTCAGTATGAGCTCTTGGGATATCCCGTGCGAGTGCGACGAAGGGCTGAAAGGGTGGTCCGTTTTGTTGCCTCCTATCATGCCATTTGACGTCCTGCAGCGCATAATGATCTTCAGAAGGATCTCATTGAGGAGTGGTGGGCATGGAATGGACGACAAAGAGCATCATGATTTGTGCGTTCGTTATTGTATTGTTGAACTATTTGTTGTGTTTAATTGCACTATTTGTTGTATTGAACGATAAACTGTTTGTTTGAGTTGTAATAAACGAAATTGAACTATTTATTTTTGTTTGTTTTTGATTTTTTTGCTTTTGTTTTTGAATGCATATGTTGTTTGTGCGAGTCACGCGCGCCGCATTTTTGCGCGCTGCTGGATCGGCGCGCACGCTGCATTTTAGCGCGGCTGCTGGAGCCAGCGCCGTGCCAAACCAGGCGATGCGCGCGTGGCATACGTGTTTTTTGCGCGCGGCGCGACCGACGCCTGTTGGAGATGCTCTAACACAGCTTTCCAACACATTTACCCTATGCTACGTGCAAGATACACACACAAACCAATGGAGGCACAACACGCCCACCGCTGACATAAATCATTAGCATGTTGGTTCATGGTATCAGTTGGGAAGCGTTCCTACTCTCCGCAGAGAGCCGCGTGGTGTTATATTGATCGAGTCATGAAGCCCTTGCCGTGGCTACAAGTTGCACCTGATTGCTAGGATCCAGGTTGTTACATGGGATAGAGTTTGAGGTTGTTACGGGAGAGGAAAGGAGATAAATAGTTGAGATTACATCATCTATAATTCTAACACCCTCCCTTAATCTCAACTACCCTACATTAAGATTCTTCTTGAATTCTTCAATTAGCTTGACTGGCAAAGCTTTGGTAAACCCGTCTGCAACTTGATCTTTGGAGGGAATGAACCGTATGTCTAGCTTCTTTTCTGCAACTCTTTCTCTTACAAAGTGAAAATCAATTTCTATGTGCTTGGTTCGACCATGAAACACTGGGTTTGCAGAAAGATATGTGGCTCCCAAATTGTCACACCACAAACATGACACACGACGCTGTTTGATACCCAATTCATTGAGCAATGATTCAACCCAAATGATTTCAGCAGTAGCATTAGCTAGTGACTTGTATTCGGCTTCAGTGCTTGACCTGGATACTGTGGCTTGTTTCCTGGCACTCCAAGAAATGAGATTAGATCCAAAACATACTACAAATCCTCCAGTTGACTTCCTTTCATCACTGCATCCTGCCCAGTCAGCATCAGAAAATGCACTAACTAGAGTAGAGTTAGAGTGCTTGACTTGAAGTCCCAAACTCACAGTATGTTTGATATACCGTACAATTCTTTTGACAGCTGTCCAATGTACAGTAGTAGGTGCATGAAGATATTGACAAACCTTGTTAACAGCAAAGGAAATATCAGGCCTTGTCAGTGTCAAGTGCTGTAGGGCTCCTACCGCACTTCTGTATTTTGTGATCTCTTCTTCTTTGAGCAGTTCACCTTCAAAAGCTGAAAGCTTTTCTGAAGAAGATAATGGTGTAGGTGAAGGCTTCCAATCTTTCATCCCCATACGAGCGAGAAGTTCAGTGGCATACTTTTCCTGGTTTAATGTTATACCATCTTGAATCTTCTTAACTTCTATGCCCCAAAAGAAGTGTAGATCACCAAGATCTTTCAAAGCAAATTCTGAGCTTAAATCATGCAGGAGAGCATTAGTAGCACTTTGTGAGGAGCTTGCAACTATAATATCATCAACATATACTAGCAGGAATATAGTTATGCTTGCTTTGTTGTAGATGAACAATGACGTGTCAGCCTTAGATGCAATAAAACCCAAACACCTTAACTTAGAGCTTAACCTTGAATACCATGCCCTTGGTGCTTGCTTCAAGCCATAAAGTGCCTTATCAAGCTTGCACACGTGATGAGGTACCTGCTTATTTACATATCCAGGCGGTTGTCTTATATAAACCTCCTCTTCCAGAACACCATGCAAAAACGCGTTCTTGACATCTAGCTGTCTCAAGCTCCATCCCCTGGACACATAAATAGCTAGCACAAGTCTAATAGTTGCGGCTTTGACAATAGGACTAAAAGTATCTTCATAGCCCAAACCATAGCGCTGTTTAAAACCTTTTGCAACCAAGCAAGCTATATACCTGTCAATGGAGCCATCTGCCTTTCTTTTGATTCTATAAACCCATTTGCAGTCAATGATATTTTTACCTCTTTTCTCTGGTACAAGATGCCAAGTCTTGTTCCTCATAAGCGCTGAGTATTCTTCATCCATTGCTATTTTCCAATTGGGATCCTCAAGTGCATCTTCTACATTTGTTGGTTCTCCTGCAATGCACAACATACCATATGGGACAGTACCATCAGTTTTGATTTTTGGATTTCTTATACCTTTCTGCGACCTTGTCATGACACGTGAAGTTGTGACTTGTTGGGGCTGACTCTGACGTATGCGTGGCTGTCATGCTACAGGAGATGGCACAAGCGACCCATGCGCAGAGGATCCCGAGGAAACAGCAGCGGATTCCTTTTCCGCAGCAGATCCCGAACCGGATTGTGTAGCCTCACATGTGCCTGATCCGCTAGCCCAGGCACCCGCAGAAGATCCGCCGCTGGCCGCTGCATGTGATAGGGATCCCGATGCAGGCCCCACCGAATCTGCCATCGCTATTGCTTGCCCGCGCGTGGGACGCGGTGCGGTGCACGGCTCGTCCGCTTGCGGTGACGTGGCGCTCGCGGATTGGTGCGGCTGAGAGAGTCCAGCGGACGCGTAGTTCGGGGCGTATCTGCGCCCCCGATCCGAGGCGATCAGGCGAACAGGAGTTCCAGGTGACTCCAGATCCGCCTCGTGCTCCGCGTTAGCTTCGTTTTCTTCTGGTACATGAAATATTGGCTCGTTTTCAGCAAAATTCTGATCATTTTCTCGACCATTTTCTGCGCCGTTTTCTGCTACATGACCATGCACACATGGAGGCACATTCCTACCAGTATAATCATCAGTTTGATTAGTACAATCGTTGCCCCCATGATCAGAGTTTTGGAGATGTGGCGGAAGAAGAAGGATTTCTTGTTTGAGAAGTGCTCCGGCATTAGGATGAAGCGATTCAAAGGGAAATACCGACTCATCAAATACTACATCACGAGAGATGTAGACCCTGCCAGTAGAGACATCGAGACATTTGACTCCTTTGTGAATGGGCCTATACCCAAGAAACACACACTTCTTTGAGCGAAAAGAAAGCTTGCGTGTATTATATGGGCGAAGGTTGGGCCAATAGGCACAACCAAATACACGTAGTGATTTAGTCAGGAGATATGCCAAGGAGGCGTGTGATGGGAGTTTCATACTTTATGACCTTGCTAGGTAGCAAGTTGATGAGGTACGTGGCAGTTAAGAAGGCTTCATCCCAGAATTTCAGTGGCATGCAAGAATTTGCTAGTAGAGCTAGTCCTACTTCAACAACATGGCGATGTTTCCTTTCAGCGGAGCCATTCTGTTGGTGTGCATGAGGACATGCAACATGATGCGAAACGCCAAGTTCTTGAAAGAAGGAGTTTAATTTTCTGTATTCACCTCCCCAGTCGGTTTGCATGGCAATTATTTTAGTGTTTAATTTTCACTCAACAAGATTTTGGAAATTCTTGAAGACTTGGAAAACTTCAGAACGTTTCTTGAGGAGGTAGATCCATGTAAACTTGCTGTAGTCGTCAATGAAACTAACATAGTATAAGTGCCTACCAACAGAGACTGGGGCTGGTCTCCACACATCAGAAAACACAAGTTGCAATGGAGCAGTGGAAATACTAATAGATATAGGATATGGCAACTGATGACTTTTAGCTTGTTGACATGGATCACAAACAGACTCAATGTTTGACTCATGAGAGTACGGAAGCTTATTCTTGCTAAGAACAAATTTAACAATAACTAACGAAGGATGACCTCGTCTACTATGCCACTTTGATGAAGAGGACTTGACTGCAACTAAAGCTTGTTTATTTGATGGTGATGATGAAGATATGATCGGTAGAGACCTCCCACGCACTTGCCCCTAAGAAGGATTCTCCTCGTGTCCAAGTCCTTTACCAAAAATAAATATGGATAGAACTCAATGAGAACACGGTTATCAAGAGTAAATTTATGAACAGAAAGAAGGTTCTTTGATGTTGTGGGCACATATAAAACTCTTTTAAGATGCAAGTTTTTCATGGGGTTTTTGATAATTGAACTACCAACATGAGTGATTTTCATACCAGAACCGCTTGCAGTATGGACTTGGTCATGTCCACGATATTTGTCTCTGATTGTCAGCTTGTCGAGATCCCCTGTGATGTGATTTGTGGCAGCAGTGTCAACATACCAATTTGTATCAATGTCGTAGGAGTTGGTGACCATGTTGGCTCCCTTCTCCTCATGTTCATCTTCATCATCATATCGATGCCAACAGTCACGAGCACCTCCGGGGTGATGCTTGAGACAGATTTGGCACTCTGGGTAGTCCCGAACCTGCTGTTGGCATTGTTGCCGTGGGCGACCGCGGCCACCTCCACCGCCGCTGTTTCCACCAGATGGAGCTGGGGAGGAGCGCCTGCCTTGGCCGCGCCCCCTGCTGCTGCTGCGTCCGCGGCCTCTGTTGTAACCGCGTCCGCGTCCCCTGTAGGCTAGGTTGGCTGAAGTCTTGAAGCCTGCATCAGGGCCATCGCCGAGCATCTCCACATGCTGATCAAAAGCTGTGATCTGGGCAAACAAATAATCTACGGAGATCTGGTTCTTCACTGCTCCTATGGCCGCCACAACGGGATCATAGTCCCTGTCAAGGCCGGCAAGCACGTAGTCAACCATCTCTGGATCCAAGACGGGTCGTCCTGCCGCTGCGAGCTCATCCCCAAGGTTCTTCATCCGAGAGATAAAGGCACTGCTGGACATGGAGCCCTTTTTTGTGTTGGTGATGGCGATCCGTAGATTGGTGATGCGCGATTCGGATTGCGAGGCGAACAGAGTGGTGATGGCAGTCCAAAGCTCGAACGTCGTCTCCTTGCTCGCAACTTGGGTGAGAATCTCCATTGAGAGGGAATTCAGGAGGTGACTTAGGACTTGCTGATCCTTCGAAATCCATTGTGCGTATAGAGGATTGGGTTCTAGGGCAGTGGTTTTATCCGCCTGCTGCCGCTGCACCGTCTTCAGTGGCGCTGCATCTGATCCATCCAGAAGGCTGGTGACCTGCGCTCCTCACAGGCCCGACATGACCTGTGCCTTCCACAAGATGAAGTTAGTCTTGGTGAGCTTCTCTGATGGGAGAGCGCCAAGGTTGATGGATACGGTTGATGGGGACAACATGGCGACGATGGTCGAGGAAGGTGACTATGGTGACGATCGTGACGAGGGTAGAACGAGGAAGGAGGCTGCTGGCTAGATCGATGGGAAGAGGATTGCTCTGTATACCATATCAGATGGGAAGCGTTCCTACTCTCTGCAGAGAGCCGCGTGGTGTTATATTGATCGAGGCAAGAAGCCCTTGCCGTGGTGTACAAGTTGCACCTGATTGCTAGGATCTAGGTTGTTACACGGGATAGAGTTTGAGGTTGTTATGAGAGAGGAAAGGAGATAAACAGTTGAGATTACATCATCTATAATTCTAACACATGGCTCACCATGCTTTACACTGAGATCAAATGCCTCATTCGATTTGATCGATGGAGCTGGGCGCACGCGTGTGGAAGAAAGCAATGGCGCGTTCGAAAATTGATGCGCGGGGTGGAAAAGGAGGCGGCCATCTGGCCGGGCACAACCATCTTGACGGAGTTAGCCGATGCTGTGACGGCAACAGCTAACTAGCGATGGTGTGCAACTGATACAGGACGCGTGCACTCCCTGTACGGGCATGTGACCGACGTCGTCGCGGCAGGATAAAAAAAGGTCGTGAAAAAATATCTGTCTGCCCGTCAGGCTATCATGACTTGTGTTTTTACGCGGTACAATCACATATGCTTATAGAACACGTACATAGATACGGTTTTGCTAATTTACAGCCGAGTGATTTACAATTGGTTTTCATTCAAATTTCTGGCCGTTTGATCTTGTGCCAAGATCTGCGCTGGGTCTGGGTTTTTTCGGACATTTTTTTTCTGTCTGTTACCGGGTGCGCTTTCGTTTCCCAGCCAGCCCATTACCGCCTATCCCCTGGCTCTCTGTCTTTTTTTATTATTCTTGTCCTTCCTCATTTGTTGGCGAGAGTTAAAGTTGAGAGAGGGAGGCGATTCTTGGTGATTTCCTCGTCATCTGATTCCGATCTCCTCCTCCTCTTCTTCAGATTGATTTCTGCTTCAGTGTTGTGTAGTTTCAGTTGGTTATCCTGGTCTTCTCCCTTTCACCGTTGAATTTCTTCTAGATCTTGTGAGTCGATTCGATTTCCCTTGTGTTTGATGTAGATGTAGGTGTATGTGTACTCTTAGAGGTGGATTTTGGCGATTTTTTTGCAATTACAGTGATAGGCGGATGGATGTAGCAGTGGATCCGATTCCCCTATTGATTTTCTTTCTGCTAGCCTGGGCGTTTGATTCCGCTGACATTTTTTGTTGTTAGATGCAGGGATGTGTGTTATTAGGTAGTAGTTGCATCTAAGTTACTGCAACTTCATAACTGTAATTTCATTTTAATTACAGTGTATTTTCGTCTGAAATCACAGAGTAGTGACACTGTAATTATAACCTTTTTTCTATGTTTTGGGTAGTGTTGCATCTAAGTTTACAACAACTTCAAGATTGTAATTTCATTTTAATTACAGTGTAATTTCCTCTAAAATACAGAGTAATCGTATTGTAATTATAGTGTTCTTACAATATACTTGTAATTACAGTGTAATTTTCAGGGTAATTACACTGTAAATCGCACTGCTATTTACTGTTATTACAGTGCAATTTCTCTATAATTTTCAATGTTGTTACAGTGTAATTTCCATGGGTAATCACAGTGCCATTTTTGCTAGAATATTTACTGTATTTACAGTGCAATTACAGTAAAATTTCAGTGCTAATTAGACTGTAAATCACAGTGTCTTTGGTGGGTAGTGTTGCATCTATTCACGCTGTCAGTATATACTGAATCTACCTTTGTGTCGGAAACTTTGCTGCCCACAGGAATTTCTGCTTGCCTAGTAATTTCAGCAACTTGATAATAGTAATTTCAGTACTTTCTTGCTACTGTAATTTTTAGTTTCTTCTGCCCTGGTGCTTTTGAAACAAAAGTGACCAATTTCTTTGATTTTAACTGAGTGCTCTGTGCAATACACTTTGTCAAATGGAAAGAATTTGTGATCTATGCTTTTCATTCTTGTGATTTTACAGGTTCTAGATCTCAAAGAAAATCACTAGGCATGAGCAAAGACATTGGTATTGAAGGATTTCCAGCCTGTGGATCGTCTCTTGTATGATCTTCCATGGTTCTCCCCCAATTAGTTGTTGTGGCTTTGGTGTTTAGCTTTGCCCCAATTGGAATTGAAGGATTGCTAACTCCATGGTTCCTTGTTAGTGTTTGTCTTTGCCCTTTCTTTTTATTTCTCTTCCTCAATGTTAGTAATTTAAATTCTGCCTACTTTTTTGGTGTTTGCCTTTGCCATTTCCTTTTTATTTCTCATTCCCTATATACATTTTTTTCTTCATATCATTCTTCCTTGTTGCAGCTGTACTTCCCTGTAACCATTCGAAAGCATTGGTTTTCTTTCTTCATTTGTTTAAAGGGAAGAGCCTTTGCTTTCCTTGATCCAGCTTTTAATGAACATTCTAAATTTCACTTGCTGATTAGCGATATGCTAGTACATTTTTAATCAATTTGTTTCCCTTTTATAGGCACTGTGTTGTTATCTTTTAAGATTTATCTCTTGTATTTTCTTTTATTCGAACGGATTATAAACTTTATAGGTGTTTTCTTTTATTCTTGTATTTTTCTATTAGGGTTGCTTTTATTACTCCCATATTGGGAAACAAATCAATTTTGAAAAAATTGACGTTATCTACCTATAGTTGTTCCCAACCAAACTAATAAGTAATTTGTTTTTTAGTATAGCTGGCCTGATTTTCTCTTATATTCTTCTGTTGATTTTGTTGGTATCTTTTTTTCTTCCTTTATTCATGTGAAACGAGGCACGCAATTGCGGTATATTTACATTCAAGTTTATGGAAGTGTGAACTACAAGGACTCAAGTTGTTAACCATTTTTCAAGCACTGACATCCTCAACGTAAGGACAAAGTATGCTAATGATAAGTTTTTTAGCGAGTTCAATAGGGTGGATAAGTTCTTGACTTCTTGTTACTGATTTCTTTGATGATGTAAGCACTTTTGTTTTCTATACTACAAATTTATAGTAAAGAGGTTCATGATTTCCAGTATATTTTTAGTTCTACTTTTGGCTCAAGGTTGCCTAATTTACTGTACTCGTCTACATCATTCACTATCTCTTGTACTACGTATTTTCAGCTTTTTGGCTCAGTGTTAATTGCTTCCCTTTGTGCTATATATCTTAATGATTGGTCTAATGTCGGTTTGATCTTTTTTTTCAGACTACAAATTAACAATGATGGACAAGAAGGCCTTTTTTGCATTAGAGAGATGTTGAACTGCTTTTTTCACAACGGATAGGGCAGTGTGTATGTTGGTTCAGTGTGTGGTCATCTGTATGATAGGAGTGTGTATGTTGGTTCAACTGTTTTTTTGTTTCGGAAAGGAGGATTGCCCCCGGCCTCTCTGTTGCAATGTTGGTTCATCTGTGTCTCTATGATCCATAGATGACACGAGGTACTATACTTGCAAGGTTTTCTTACTGTAATTTCAAGGTTTTTCACTTGCTTGTCATGAATGCAAATGGGTCCAGTCCAACCCGCGTACATACATACCAACTTATGACTCAGGGCTGCAAACGGGTGTCTTTGAGTCTCGACAAGTTCCTGTCATAATGTCACTGTAAGAATCACACAATATGAGTGTAAGTTATGCGTAAATACACTAATTTTAGAAGTTCCAGTGCTAATTGACTATATGTTTTGTGTATCTAGACTTCAACTCTTAAGATATCACTATGAGTGGACTGCAAGTTACCAGCAGACTCTAATGCTAGTCTAATTATCACCGTATTTTTCTGCCAAATGATTGTAATTGCACTGTAAGTTGATGCCAGACCTACAGAGAGTACGTTGATGGATTAGTAGGCTTTTTTTGGCTGTGGTATTGCGATAGTTGTAGCTCACATATGTTTGAAACCGAGTTCAGTTCCAACCCAGTTAGGATTGGCCTTTTAGCATCGACATACATATACAACGAAGATACACAAAAAGGGACACACAAATATATACAAGTGTCGTTCTATTACTGGTTGAAAAACTTGACTAACGCCGAATTTATTTTCAGTCAAACGTCAAATAGACACTCCCCATAGATAACCCTCATGAACGGACGCAAGCACACACTATCCCTATGAGCATCCTTCAGATATTGATCCGACACAATATTTTAAGATTGAGAAAGTTACCATAAGCGTCTCGTAATTGATAGGAACATCTCCTCCCATTAAATGGACATCGCCAAAATGTCTGTAATAAATATAAAAAAACGTGAGCACTAGTGTCAAATACCTAGAAGTCATTGATTTAAGCCTATGACATCGCAGTGCGGCGGCTTGGTCTACCGCTGGGCGGATTCTACTACCTTGGAGCCTAAGGTGACCATTGTATCCCGCCCGACAAATCCAAAGACCGACATTGTCATCGAGGAGTGGGATGACGTCCCGGAGAGCGGCGTGGAGAGAATGGTGAGGTTCATGGCACAACATCATGAGTATATCCAGTACCTGTGGTAGTGGAAGAGGGACGCATAGAAGAAGGAGAAGGTGAAGAACAACGATGAGGCATGGCCTTCCTCATAGGTCGTGGCCAAGGTCGAGTTTGATGATGACAAGGGCTCGAACATTGAATTCAGACAAACATCAGCGCTCGAGTGACGAGGGTTCCGACATCGAGTGGGACAACATCGACGACGACTAGTGTGTCTGTAGTGCCAGTAGTAGTCTAGAAGTACCATGTTTGCACTTTGCATGTAGTTGTAATCCAAGTATGTCCAAACTTTGCTTGAAGTATGTTTGAATTTTGTAGAAGTATGCAATGCATTGTGATGATCTATGTGGAGTTTTGATATTTTGGTGCCCTATATAAATTTGCCATGCTATAGCAATGCAATTTTGCATGGTAAAGACTATTGCCATGCTATAACTCTATGCAATTTGCTTACAATTTTTTTTCATTGATGTAAAACCAGCATGGTCCAGCAACGCGATTTACCATGGCTCAAAAATTTTGAATTTACAAAATGAATGTAAACTTGATATGGTCAAGAATCAAGTAAATTCCCATGGCTCTGAAAATAAATTTGTCGTAGCCCTGAAAATAAATTATTCATGGTAAATTAATGCAGTTTGCCATGGTAAAAATGTTGTCGTGCTACAAACTTGACATGTTTTTTCAGTTTTTCGCACTTCTAAAATTGCACAAGATTTTTTTTTCGTTCCCCAAAGCCCTGGTCCAGAACTTCAATTTACAATGTCTCGAATGTTGAATTTGCATTAGGCCCTATATAGATGAAAGGAGGGAGTAAAACTTGCCATGGACCAGGAAAGACTAAATTTCCATGGCTGTGAAAATTAATTTGCCATGGTCCAGCAATGCAATTTGCCATGGTTAAAAAACTTGCCATGATACAAACTAGGAACGTGCTTTGTCAAAAAAACTAGTGGTGTGAACACTCTAGTATTATTTTTTTATTTTCTTTTTTGGTTTTCCTTACATATTTATTTTTCTACCTTTTTAGACTTTTGAGTAAAATACACATGCTAAAAATATAAAATATTCACATACATCAAAGAAATTCACGGGTATACAAAAATTTCATGTGTATTTGGAAAATATTTTTATACATGTGTTAAAAATATTCACTGTGTTAAAAATCATTGCATATTTTTCTATAAATTCATCATGCATTTAAAACATTTTTTTCATGCACTAAAAATTATTCATAGTGTAACCCACACATGTACATCGTGTAATATAAAAATATTCATCATGCTTTAACACTTTCTATAGTTACATCAACATTTTTTTTCAAATCTGTGAAAGTGTTCATTGTGTATTAAAAATGTTCATTGATTTTTTTAAAAAAATTGGTCCTCATCTATTAAAAAATCATTGTGTTTTTCAGTATTGTTCTTAGTATGTTGGACATGTTTTTGACAAAAAGGATGTTCAAAACATTTTCACCTTGTGTTTAAAAAATGTCATTGTGTATCTTAGGGATTCATCATAATAAACACTAGGAGGGTTTTGGGAAACATTTTCCCTTTCATCAGTACTCTCTTCATATTCTATTTGTTCTCTTGACTTTAGATAGTTGGCAATATAAGGATTCTTAGTGCAATTTACCGCACAAAACATATAAATTTCTCTAGATCAAAATCAAGAAACCTCTCGGGGTTTGGAAAACCCTTAGTTATACGTTTCATTTCTTCATACCCCAAAAGAAGACTAAGATCTTTATGATGCTCAAGGGTAATCAAGTTATCACAATTTTTGGACATGATTTGATCATGAAATAATTTGCATTGGAGATTTAAATGACCACATTCATTGCAAAGTTCACAAGGATGGCAAAAAAAATTACATCTTTCAGCACAATCATCTAGCCTCTCTTGCAATTTTTTTGTTTCCCAATATTTATGCTTCTTGCAAAATCTATCTTCCCTTTTTGGTGTGCAAAGACACTCCCAATTCACTCCGCAAAAAGTGACATCCTTATAAGAAACATTTTTGTGACTTATGCAATCATCATTAGCATTTAGGATATTCAAAGAATTCACACTAAAAACATTGCAATCATGCTCATCATTCAAATATTTTGTGCCAAGCATTTTATTGACTTCTTCTTCAAGCAATTGAGCATAATTTTCCAAACCATCATTTTCAAGAAAGATATTATAAAGATGATCAATAATATGATGCAACCTCAATTCCATTTTTTGTAGTTTTCTTTTATAAGCCAAACTAGTGATAAAACAAGAAACTAAAATATTCAATTGCAAGATCTAAAGATATACCTTCAAGCACTCATCTCCCCGGCAACGGCCAGAAAATAGCTTGATGTCTACTATGCAACTTTATTCTTGTAGACACGTGTTGGGCCTCCAAGCACATAGTTTTGTAGGACAGTAGCAATTTTCCCTCAAGTGGATGACCTAAGGTTTATCAATCCATGAGAGGTGTAGGATGAAGATGGTCTCTCTCAAACGACCCTGCAACCAAATACAAGAAATCTCCTGTGTGCCCAACACACCCAATACCATGGCAAATTGTATAGGTGCACTAGTTCGGTGAAGAGATGGTGATAAAAGTGTAATATTGATGGTAGAAATATATTTTTATAATCTGAATAAATAAAAACGTCAAGGTAGCAAATAGTAATCAGGCACAAAAACGGTGTTGCAATGCTTAAAAATGAGGCCTAGGGTCCGTACTTTTGATAATGCAGTCTCCCAACAGTGCTAACATAGTTGGATCATATGATTATCCCTCAAAGTGCAATAAAGAATCACTCTCGAGTTCCTATTAGCGGAGAACAAAAGATAGGAATTGTTTGTAGGGCACGAAACCACCTCAAAGCTATTCTTTCCATTCGATCTATTCAAGAGTCTGTACTAAAATAACAAAAAACTATTTTTTCCGTTCGATCTATCCTAGAGTCCGTACTAAGATAACACCAAAGAAAATTCATATTCATAATACTCAATCCACACAAGGAACTACAAAGAGACCCCAAAGTTTCCTTCGGAGAAAAGATATTAAAAATGTGCATCAACCCCTATGCATAGGTTACCCCAATATCACCGCGGGAATCCGCGATTTGAATGCCATAACATATATCAAGTGAATCAATAAGATACCCCAATTGTCACCTCAAGTATTCATACCGCAATACATATATCATGTGTTCTCATCTCTGAATATTTAATCCGACAAGACAAAACTTCAAAGGGTAAAGATTCAATTCATCATAACAAGAGTATAGAGGGGAGAAACATCATATGATCCGACTATATTAACAAAGCGCATGATATAGATCACGAGAGAGAGCCAGATTAAACACATAACTACTGGTACAAACCCTCAGCCCCGAGGGTGGACTACCCCCTCCTCATCGTGGTGGTCGCCGGGATGATGAAGATGGCCACCGGAGATGATTCCCCCTCCGGCAGGGTGCCGGAAAGGGTCTAGATTGGTTTTTGGTGGCTACAGAGCCTTGCGGCGGCAGAACTTCTAATCTAGGTTAACCCCGAAGGGTTTCGGAATATTTGGGAATTTATAGTGCAAAGAGGGGATACAGGAGGTCACCGAGGTGGGCACAACCCACCTGGGCGCGCCAGGGGGGCCTGGCGCACCCTGGTGGGTTGTGTCCCCCTCGGGGCACCCCCCAGGTGCAGCTCTAGCCCATTGGGTTCCTTCCGGTCCATAAAAAATCTTCATGGAGTTTCGTTGCGTTTGGACTCCGTTTGGTATTGATTTCTGGCGATGTAAAAACAAGCAAAAAATAGCAACTCGCACTAGGCACTGAGTCAATAGGTTGGTCCCAAAAAATGATATAAAATTGCTATAAAATGATTGTAAAACACCCAAGAATGTTAAAATAATAGCATGCATACTTCATAAACTATAGATACGTTGGAGACGTATCAGCATGTCGTGACTCTCCTTTTGATACTTGCACGTGTTGATTTAATGCACCTTGAAGTAGTATGAATATGTGACGGTAAAGCTTTGTAATGCCCTAGCCCTAAAGCGAGAGATGGTTGTGCACGAGGAGGGCAAGATCATCCAGACAGAACAAGGCCCGACGATGGAGCTATCTATGGTCTCGATGGACCTCACCTTGCTCCACTTCCCCTTGTGACTCCGCCCCTTGAAGCCTCTAGTGTATGAGGTTCAAATACACCTCTTCCGTTCGGCTGATCGAGCAAGGTGCAGGTTTCTTGATTGATGTGTTGTTCGATTGATTTGTGTAGTGCAAGGGAGGGCACCTGGCCTGCACAGACTACCGCGTCGAGCGCCCCGGGAACCAGCGGCAGTGCCAGAAGTGCGAGCACGGCGGTGGCTTCGACATGCGGAACACGGGGGTGGACGCCGTCCTATCCTCGGTGAGGGTGGAGTGCCCGCACGAAGGCTGTAGGATCTATGTCACTTACCACAAGCTCGCCGATCACCAGAGCGTGTGTCCGCTCATGCCCTGCAAATGCCCCGTGCCTGTCTGCGGCTATGAAGGCCCGCCGTCGGTGCTCTCCCACCACATCAGCACCATGCATCCCATGCACGTGCACAGGATCCAGTACGACAAGGTGGTCCTGAAGGAAATATGCCCTAGAGGCAATAATAAAGTTGTTATTTATATTTCCTTATATCATGATAAATGTTTATTATTCATGCTAGAATTGTATTAACCGAAAACTTAGTACATGTGTGAATACATAGAAAAACAAAGTGTCACTAGTATGCCTCTACTTGACTAGCTCGTTGAATCAATGATGGTTATGTTTCCTAACCATAGACATGAGTTGTCATTTGATTAACGGGATCACATCATTAGAGAATGATGTGATTGACTTGACCCATTCTGTTAGCTTAGCATTCGATCGTTTAGTAGATTACTATTGCTTTCTACATGACTTATGCATGTTCCTATGACTATGATTATGCAACTCCTGAATACCGGAGGAACACTTTGTGTGCTACAAAATGTCACAACGTAATTGGGTGATTATAAAGGTGCTCTACAGGTGTCTCCGAAGGTACTTGTTGGGTTGGCATAGATCAAGATTAGGATTTTCACTCCGATTGTCGAAGAGGTATCTCTGGGCCCTCTCGGTAATGCACATTACTATAAGCCTTGCAAGCAATGCAACTAATGAGTTAGTTGCAGGATGATGTATTACGGAACGAGTAAAGATACTTTCCAGTAACGAGATTGAACTAGGTATTGAGATACCGACGATCGAATCTCGGGCAAGTAACATACCAATGGCAAAGGGAACAACGTATGTTGTTATGCAGTTTGACCGTTAAAGATTTTCGTAGAATATGTAGGAGCGAGTATGAGCATCCAGGTTTCTCTATTGGTTATTGCCCGGAGATGAGTCTCGGTCATGTCTACATAGTTCTCGAATCCGCAGGGTCCGCGCGCTTAAAGTTTGATGACGATCGGTAATATGAGTTTATGTGTTTTGATGTACCGAAGGTAGTTCGGAGTTTCGGATATGATCACGGACATGACGAGGAGTCTCAAAATGGCCGAGACATAAAGATTGGTATATTGGAAGCCTATATTTGGACATCATAATAGTTCTGGGTGAAATCAGGATTTTACCGGAGTGCCGGGGGGGGGGGGGGGGGGGGGGGTTACCAGAAACCCCCGGGGGTTAATGGGCCTTGTTGGGCCCTAGTGGAGAGAGAGAGGGGCCGGCCAGGGCAGGCCGCGCGCCCCCTCCCCTTGAGTCCGAATAGGACAAGGAAGGGGGGGCGCCCCCTTGCCTTTCCCTCTCCCACTCCTTCCTTTCCCCTCCTAGTGGGACTAGGAAAGGGGAGGCCTACTCCCACTAGGATGAGGATTCCTCCTCCTGGCGCACCCTGTTAGGGCCGGCCGGCCTCCCCCTTGCTCCTTTATATACGGGGGTAGGGGCACCCCAAGACACAAGTTGATCAGTTGATCTTTTAGCCGTGTGCGGTGCCCCCCTCCACCATAATCCACCTCGGTCATATGTAGCGGTGCTTAGGCGAAGCCCTGCGTCGGTAGCATCATCATCACCATCATCACGCCGTCCTGCTGACGGAACTCTCCCTCGAAGCTCTGCTGGATCGGAGTTCGTGGGACGTCACCGAGCTGAACGTGTGCTGAACTTGGAGGTGCCGTACGTTCGGTACTTGGATCAGTCGGATCGTGAAGACGTACAACTACATCAACCGCGTTCTCATAACGCTTCCGCTTATGGTCTACGAGGGTACATAGACAATGCTCTCCCCTCTCGTTGGTATGCATTGATAAGTCTCCGTCATATCTACTTTTCCAAACACTTTTGCCCTTGTTTTGGACTCTAATTTCATGATTTGAATGGAACTAACCCAGACTGACGTTGTTTTCAGCAGAATTGCCATGGTGTTATTTTTGTGTAGAAATAAAAGTTCTTGGAATGACCTGAAAATCAACGGAGATTATTTTTGGAATATATTAAAAATACTGGAAGAAGAATCCACGTCAGGGGGCCCACACCCTGTCCACGAGGGTGGGGGTGCGCCTACCCCCCTGGGCGCGTCTCCCTGCCTCGTGGGCCCCCTGACGCTCAACCGACCTCAACTCCAACTCCATATATTCGTGTTCGGGGAGGAAAAAATCAGAGAGAAGGATTCATCGCGTTTTACGATACAGAGCCGCCGACAAGCCCTAAACTCTCTCGGGAGGGCTGATCTGGATCCGTTTGGGGCTCCGGAGAGGGGAATCCGTCGCCATCGTCATCATCAACCTTCCTCCATCACCAATTTCATGATGCTCACCGCCGTGCGTGAGTAATTCCATCGTAGGCTTGCTGGACGGTGATGGGTTGGATGAGATTTATCATGTAATCGAGTTAGTTTTGTTAGGGTTTGATCCCTAGTATCCACCATGTTCCGAATTGATGTTGCTATGACTTTGCTATGCTTAATGCTTGTCACTAGGTCCCGAGTGCCATGATTTCAGATCTGAACCTATTATGTTTTCATGAATATATGTGAGTTCTTGATCCTATCCTGCAAGTCTATACTCACCTATTATGTGTTATGATCCATTAACCCCGAAGTGACAATAATCGGGATACTTACCAGTGATGAACGTAGTTTGAGGAGTTCATGTATTCACTATGTGTTAATGCTTTGGTCTGGTACTCTATTAAAAGGAGGCCTTAATATCCCTTAGTTTCCAATAGGACCCCGCTGCCACGGGAGGGTAGGACAAAGGATGTCATGCAAGTTCTTTTCCATAAGCACGTATGACTATATTCGGAATACATGCCTACATTACATTGATGAATTGGAGCTAGTTCTGTGTCACCCTATGTTATAGCTGTTGCATGATCGATCGCATCCGACATAATTCTCAATCACCGATCCAATGCCTATGAGCTTTCCATATATTGTTCTTCGCTTATTTACTTTTCCGTTGCTACTGTTACAATCACTATAAAACCAAAACTGCTACCGTTACTTTTGCCACCGTTACCACTACTATGATATTACTTTGCTACTAAATACCTTACTGCAGATATTAAGTTTCCAGGTGTGGTTGAATTGACAACTCAGCTGTTAATAATTGACAACTCGAATCAATAAATTTGGGTTGAATACTCTACCCTCGAAAACTGTTGTGATCCCCTATACTTCTGGGTTATCAAGACTATTTTCTGGCGCCGTTGCCGGGGAGCATAGCTCTATTCTTTGAGTCACTTGGGATTTATATCTGCTGGTCACTATGAAGAACTTGAAAGATCAAGGAACCAAGATTTTTCCCTCAACTACGAGGGGAGGTAAGGAACTGTCATCTAGCTCTGCAGTTGGTTCACCTTCTGTTTTGAGTAAACTTGCGACACCTACACATGCTATTGATTCTGATAGGTCGCATGTTATTGATGATGCCACTTCTGCTTTGCATGATACTTATGATGAAACTACTTCTATGCTTGATAATACTATGCGACTAGGTGAATTTCTTGAGGAACAACTTTCTAGGGCTAGAGATAATGAAATTATTGAAACTGATAATAATGATGAAAGTGATGATGAAGGTTCTCCCCCTAGATATGAATTGCCTGTTGTTCCTGAGGGTTATTTTGTGGATGAAGAAACTGCTAGAGACTTCCTAGCTTGCAATGATAGATCTGATCTTAAGAAATTATTAGCTAAGCTTAAAGAAAAGTCTTTGAATGCTAGAATGAAATATGACCCTGATTTTGCTACTTCACCTATCTTTATTACTAATAAGGATTATGATTTCTCTGTCGATCCTGAGATAATTACTTTGGTTGAATCTGATCCTTTTTATGGCTATGAATCTAAAACTGTTGTGGCACATCTTACTAAATTAAATGATATAGCCACCCTATTCACTAATGATGAGAAAACTCGCTATTATTATATCCTTAAGTTATTTATGTTCTCATTAAAGGGTGAAGCTAAAACATGGTTTAATTCTCTTGATCTTGGTTGTGTGCATAGTCCCTAGGATATGATTTATTACTTCTCTGCTAAATATTTCCCCGCTCATAAGAAACAAGCTGCCTTAAGCGAAATATATAATTTTGTGCAAATTGAAGAAGAGAGTCTCCCACAAGATTGGGGGAGGCTTCTCCGATTACTTAATGCTTTGCCCGATCATCCTCTCAAGAAAAATGAAATATTTGATATCTTTTATAATGGACTAACCAATGCTTCCAGAGATTACCTGGATAGTTGTGCTGGTTGTGTTTTCAGGGAAAGAACTGTTGATCAAGCTGAACTGCTATTGAATAATATGTTGACTAATGAAAATAATTGGACACTTCCTGAACCAACTCCTAAGCCAACTCCGAAGAAAAGGGCTATTCTATTTCTCAGTCCTGAAGATATGAAAGAGGCAAAGAAATCTATGAAAGAAAAAGGTATTAAAGCTGAAGTTGTTAAGAATTTACCACCTATTGAAGAAATACATGGTCTTGATAACCCGACACAGGTAGTAAAGGTAAATTTTGTTTATAGATATGATAAAGCTGAAATTCCGCCTATTAAGTTTGCTAGCCAATGCTTAGATGAGTTTGATAATTTTATGGTTAAACAAGAAAACTTCAATGCTTGTGTTGGTAGACAATTGAAACATAATGCTTATATGATTGAACACTTGAGTGATTATATGGCTAGTGTTAAGGGCGAACTTAAACTTATTAGTAAACATGCTTCCATGGTTACCACTCAAGTAGAGCAAGTACTTAAGGCTCAGAATGATTTTCTCAGTGAATTAAATAATAAGAGAAATGATAATGCTATTAGAGTTATGGCAAGAGGTGGTAAAATGACTCAGGAACCTTTGTATCCCGAAGGCCATCCTAAAAGAATTGAGCAAGATTCTCAAAGAACTAATGTAGATGCACCTAGTCCTTCTAAGAGGAAGAAAAAGAAAAATGATAGGACTTTGCATGCTTCTAATGATCCTATTGTTGACACACCTGAGAATCCCAATGATATTTCTATTTCTGATGCTGAAACACAATCTGGTAATGAACATGAACCGAGTGATAATATTAATGATGATGTTCATGTTGATGCTCAACCTAGCAATGACAATGATATAGAGATTGAACCTACTATTGATCTTGATAACCCACAATCAAAGAATCAACGTTATGATAAGAGAGACTTTGTTGCTAGGAAGCACGGTAACGAAAGAGAACCATGGGTTCAGAAACCCATGCCCTTTCCTCCAAAACCATCCAAGAAAAAGGATGATGAGGATTTTGAGCGCTTTGTTGGAATGATTAGACCTATCTTTTTGCGTATGCGTTTGACTGATATGCTTAAAGTGAATCCTTATGGCAAGTACATGAAAGATATTGTTACTAATAAGAGAAAAATACCGGAAGATGAAATTTCCACCATGCTTGCTAATTACACTTTTAAGGGTGGAATACCAAAGAAACTAGGAGATCCTGGAGTACCAACTATACCATGCTCCATTAAAAGAAACTATGTTAAAACTGCCTTATGTGATCTTGGAGCCAGTGTTAGTGTTATGCCTCTCTCCTTATATCGTAGACTTGATTTGAATAAGTTGACACCTACTGAAATATCTTTGCAAATGGCTGATAAATCAACTGCAATACCTGTCGGTATTTGTGAGGATGTGCCTGTTGTGGTTGCAAACGTTACTATTTTAACAGACTTTGTTATTTTTTATATTCTCGAGGACGATAGTATGTCTATTATTCTTGGAAGACCCTTTTTGAATACTGCAGGGGCTGTTATTGATTGCAATAAAGGAAATGTCACTTTTCATGTTAATGGTAATGAGCATACGGTACACTTTCCGAGGAAACAACCTCGAGTTCACAGTATCAATTCTATTGGAAAAATTTCAACTATTACTATTGGAGGTTTTGAATTTCCTCTTCCTACTGTCAAGAAGAAATATGATATTCTTATTGTTGGGGACATGCATATCCCCATTGTGGTAACCTAGTTTTATTCAAAAATTCTCCGATTTCATGTTATTCGAAATGAGTTTGTTATCAAGACCTGATCAACCTTGTTAGTGGATTCCTTTTGATGATCATGAGATGGATGAATTTAGAAAAAACAACTCTCTGTACCCTCTTTTTACTTTATGTTATTTACATTAAATAAAGCAAGAATAGTATTTTCTACCTGTTTTCTGAATTATCTATGCAATAAAAAATACCCCGAAAATAAAAGTTCTCCAAATGCCCTGAAAATTTAATATGAATTTTTCTAGAATATTTGTGAATATCTGGCACCGAGAACACATTAGGGGGAGCCAGCACCTGGCCACGAGGGTCCAGGGCGCGCCCACCCCTTGGGTGCGCCCCCTACCTCGTGGGCCCCTGGTGCCCCCTCCACTTATTCTAGCCACCACACACTCCTTCTTCCTCCCAAAAAATCACCAACCAGCTCAAGCACGAGTTCTAGCTCATCTTGCTGCCATTTTTGATCTCCTTGCTCAAAGCTCCATTCACAAAACTGCTTCGGGGGATTGTTCTTCGGTATGTGACTCCTCCAATGGTCCAATTAGTCTTTGTTCTAGTGCTTTATTTATTGAAATTTTTTGCTGCTAAGGTGACCATGTTCTTGAGTTTGCATGTCAAATTTATGTGGTCAAAAGTAGTTTTAATGCATGATATGGCCTCTAGGCACTTGTAGGAGTAGTTGCTATCAATCTTGTTGAGTTTGGTTCACTTTTATTTTAAGTTATTAATAATTTCAAAAAAATTTAGAAAAAGATGAAGAGATTTTTGAGGGGCTCATCGAGCCGAAGCTCGAAGGATAAACAAAGTGAAGAGAACAAGAAGCCCAAGTATAATCTCACTCGTACTGTGGAGGTTCGGTCGTGTGAATGGTCTTGTGATGAGTTCTTGAGAGAAGCCGGGATTCATGTAGATTTTTACTATTTGGCTGAGAATACAGGCCTCATCGCCTTCCTCCACGACTAGCGTGAACAGTATCTCTTACTCACCAATATCTTTGTGCAAATTTTCATTTCCATGCTAGGAGATCACCACCTTCGGTGGAATTTTATTTATATGATGAGCATAAGGAGATGTCACTTCGTGATTTTTGCCAGGTTTGTTTGATACCTTTTGAGGGTAGCATAGAGGAACCACATCGTAATGATGTGGAAGATTGCTGTAGGGGAAATGAGGAAAGTTTCCGATGCAAGAATTACTAGCATTCATTTTCCTGTTCTACGTTACTTTGCAATATTTTCTAGTAGATGCTTAATTGATTGCGGGAACTGTGGGAAACTTAGTGCTCCTGATATTGTTATTTTGCGCCATGCCTTGTTTCAAGATACTACTTTCACTTTAGGCGCTATTGTTGCTAAACGGTTAAATCTGAACCGTACTAAGGGCCCTGTCCTTGGAGGCATTTTTGCCTCGCGCCTAGCTGCACACTTTAACATACCTATCAGACATTATGAGAAAGAGGAAAAGTTGCTGCCTAATATTTTTCTAGATTATAAGAGCATGGTAGCACATGATTTTATTGTTAAGAATAAGAAGAAGATGCTTAAATATAGACTGATTTTTGGTATGAATAACTTTGAGACT
The DNA here is from genome assembly GCF_003073215.2 of Triticum urartu. NCBI lineage: Eukaryota > Viridiplantae > Streptophyta > Magnoliopsida > Poales > Poaceae > Triticum > Triticum urartu. The sequence goes on from NC_053022.1 coordinate 466,188,997, forward strand.
ATTACCTTCCCCGCTCCCTCTTTGTTTAACATATTTTCAGGCAAGTACCTTGTTTTACCGGAGGACGTTTATGGATACTGGAGCGTGACACCAGCTCCAGAGCCTGAGCTGGAACCACCCCTGGACCCTTATCGGCAGTCAGTTTATCAGTGGGATCCGAAGGAGATCGTTAACCAATGGCACCCAGAGGACACTCCTCCTTACACCGGAGAGGACCACTTTGATCCATGGGCATAGACCAACTTAGGCCAAAAGCCTAAGCTTGGGGTAGTACGTATTTCTCACCGACATTAAATTCATGTTCACACACTCATGCCAGTTGTCGGTGCTGATACTTTTTCATTGTATCATCCATGCTAGTTTAAATTTCTTTTTAAGCTTTCTTCTTTTGTGTTTGATAAACCTTAGGAAAACCCCCAAAAAATTAGTTGTAGCTTTTAGCTAGTTTACTTCCCATGCCTGTAGTAGCAGTAATTAAAAAGAAAACCAAAAAAGATTTCTCGTTCTTCTTTTTCTTGTTGGGAGCTTTCCTGTGTAAATAGTTTAATTTCTTTCTTGTTCTTTGGGGGTCGAGAGGAGAAGACCATGATGAAAATGTTAAATGGCTCTCATATGCATTATTGTTGATTCTAACGAAGAGCCCATATTACCTTGTCTTCTCCCTTGAATTGAATGCTTGCAGATTCCAGCTTAGTCCAATGCACGTGCACTATTATTATTATCCACACTATTCGGTCATGCAAGTGAAAGGCAATAATGATGATATATGATGAACTGATTGAGATGAGAAAATATGGTATGAACTCGACCTCTCTTATTTTTGTAAATATGATTAGTTCATCATTCCTGATTTAGCCTATTATGAATGAAACATGTTTGCAATGAAAATTAGAGATTATAGTTGCTTATGCCATGCTTAATTAGCTAGGAGTTTATAATGGTTTACCTTGCGTGCCAACATGCTATTAAAATGGTTATGATGTGGTATGATGGGGTGGTATCCTCCTTTGAACGATTTGAGTGGCTTGACTTGGCACATGTTCATGCATGTAGTTGAAACAAAATCAACACAGCCTCTATGATATTTATGTTCATGGTGCATTATATCCTACCCATGCTTGCATTCGGTGTTGATTAATTTTAATGCATGTTCATGACTGTTGTCGCTCTCTAGCTAGTCGCTTCCCAGTCTCTTTCCAGCCTTCACTTGTACTAAGCGGGAATACTGCTTGTGCATCCAACTCCATAAACCCCAAAAGTTGTTCCATATGAGTCCACCATACCTTCTTATATACGGTATCTACCTACCGTTCCAAGTAAATTTGTATGTGACAAACTCTAAACCTTCAAATAAACATTCTGTTTTGTATGCTCGAATAGCTCATGTATCAACTAGGGCTGTCTGTACCTTCCATGTTAGGCGGGTTATTCTCAAGAGGAGTGGACTTCACTCCTCACTCATGAGAAAATGGCTGGTCACCGGGATGCCCAGTCCAATGCTCAAATCGAATCAAAATAATTGCAAACAAAACTCCCCCAGGATTGTTGTTAGTTGGAGGCACCCATTGTTTCGGGAAAGCCATGGATTGATGCTTGTTGGTGGTGGGGGAGTATAAACTTTACCATTCTTCTTGGGAAATGCCTATATTGTGTGTAGCATGGAAGATATCGAGATATCTCGGTTGTTATGTTGACAATGAAAGTATACCACTCAAAATATTATTCATCTCTATTTCAAAACTGAGCTCTGGCACCTCTCAAATCCCTGCTTCCCTCTGCGAAGGGCCTATCCATTTACTTTTATGTTGAGCCATCATCCTCTTAGTAAAAAGCACCAGTTGGAGAGCACCACTGTCATTTGCATCCATTACTATAGTTTACAGTGAGTATGACTTGACTGGATCTCTTTTACCATGAATTACAATGTCTAGTCAGTTCTTGATCTTTAAAGGTGCTCTGAATTTATGTTTTGCGGTCTCAGGAAGGGCTAGCGAGATACCATCTTATCATATCATATTATGATTGTTTTGAGAAAGTGTTGTCATCCGAGATTTATTATTATTGCTCGCTAGTTGATTATGCCATTGATATGAGTAAACATGAGACCTAAATGTTATGGTGAATATGGTTAGTTCATAATCTTTGCTGAAAACTCGAATGCTGGCTTTACATATTTGCAACAACAAGAGCAAACAGAGTTTGTAAAAGTCTTTCTTTATCACTTCCAGTTTGTCAACTGAAATGCTTGAGGACAAGCAAAGGTTTAAGCTTGGGGGAGTTGATACGTCTCTGTCGTATCTACTTTTCCAAACACTTTTGCCCTTGTTTTGGACTCTAATTTGCATTTTGAATGGAACTATCCCGGACTGACGTAGTTTTCAGCAGAATTGCCATGGTGTTATTTTTGTGTAGAAATAAAAGTTCTCGAAACGTCCTAAAAATCAACGGAGATTATTGTTGGAATATACTAAAAATACTGGAAGAAGAATCCACGTCAGAGGGCCCACACCCTGTCCACGAGGGTGGGGGCGCGCCTACACCCTGGGCGTGCCCCCTGCCTTGTGGGCCCCCTGACGCTCCACCAACCTCAACTCCAACTCCATATATTCATGTTCGGGGAGAAAAAAACAGAGAGAAGGATTCATCATGATTTACAATACGGATCCGCCGCCAAGCCCTAAACTCTCCCGGGAGGGCTGATCTGGAGTCCGTTCGGGGCTTCGGAGAGGGGAATCCGTCGCCATCGTCATCATCAACCTTCCTCCATCACCAATTTCATGATGCTCACCGCCGTGCGTGAGTAATTCCATCGTAGGCTTGCTGGACGGTGATGGGTTGGATGAGATTTATCATGTAATCGAGTTAGTTTTATTAGGGTTTGATCCCTAGTATTCACTATGTTCTGATATTGATGTTGATCTGACTTTGCTATGATTAATGCTTGTCACTAGGGCCCGAGTGCCATGATTTCAGATCTGAACCTATTATGTTTTCATGAATATATGTGAGTTCTTGATCCTATCTTGCAAGTCTATAGTCACCTATTATGTGTTATGATCCGTTAACCCCGAAGTGACAATAACCGGGATACTTACTGGTGATGATCGTAGTTTGAGGAGTTCATGTATTCACTATGTGTTAATGCTTTGGTCCGGTACTCTATTAAAAGGAGGCCTTAATATGCCTTATTTTCCAATAGGACCCCGCTACCACGGGAGGGTAGGACAAAATATGTCATGCAAGTTCTTTTCCATAAGCACGTATGACTATATTCGGAATACATGACTACATTACATTGATGAACTGGAGCTACTTCTGTGTCACCCTATGTTATAACTGTTGCATGATCAATCGCATCCGACATATCCATCACCGATCCAATGCCTACGAGCTTTCCATATATTGTTCTTCGCTTATTTACTTTTCCGTGGTTACTGTTACAATCACTATAAAACCAAAACTGCTATCGTTACTTCTGCCACCGTTACCACTAATATCATATTACTTTGCTACTAAATACCTTGTTGCAGATATTAAGTTTCCAGGTGTGGTTGAATTGACAACTCAGCTGCTAATAGTTGAGAATATTCTTTGGCTCCCCTTGTGTCAAATCAATAAATTTGGGTTGAATACTCTACCCTCGAAAACTGTTGTGATCCCCTATACTTGTGGGTTATCATGCATCACCATGATCTTGCGTGTGCTTAGGATTTTTTTTGAAATTACTGCGTTCCCCAACAGTGGCATCAGAGCCAGGTTTATGCGTAGATGTCATATGCACGAGTAGAACACAAAGGAGTTGTGGGCATGGGTATATACATATTGCTTGCCGTCACTAGTTGATTCTTGATTCAGCAGCATTGTTGGATGAAGCGGCCCAGACCGACATTACGCATACGCTTACGCGAGACTGGTTCTACCGGCGTGCTTCGCACACAGGTGGCTAGTGGGTGTCTGTTTCTCCAGCTTTAGCTGAATCAGATTCGATGAACAGGGTTCTTTCTGAAGATCAAAAAGCAATCACTATACCACGTTGTGGGTTTTGATGTGTAGGTAAGTGATGACCCACAAGTATAGGGGATCTATCATAGTCCTTTCGATAAGTGAGAGTATCGAGCCCAACGAGGAGCAGAAGGAAATGATAAGCGGTTTCTAGCAAGGTATTCTCTGCAAGTACTGAAATAAGTGGTAATAGATAGTTTTGTGATAGGATAATTTGTAACGAGCAACAAGTAACAAAAGTAAATAAGGTGCAGCAAGGTGGCCCAATCCTTTTGGTAGCAAAGGACAAGCCTGGGAAAACTCTTATATAGAGAAAAGCGCTCCCGAGAACACATGGGAATATCATCAAGCTAGTTTTCATCACGCTCATATGATTCGCTTTCGGTACTTTGATAATCTGATATGTGGGTGGACCGGTGCTTGGGTACAGTCCTTACTTGGACAAGCATCCACTTATGATTAACCTCTATTGCAAGCATCCGCAACTACAACAAAAGTATTAAGGTTAACCTAACCATAGCATGAAACATATGGATCCAAATTAGCCCCTTACGAAGCAATGCATAAACTAGGGTTTAAGCTTCTGTCACTCTAGCAACCCATCATCCACTTATTACTCCCCAATGCCTTCCTCTAGGCCCAAACAATTGTGAAGTGTCATGTAGTCGACGTTCACATAACACCACTAGAGGAGAGACAACATACATCTCATCAAAATATCAAACGAATACCAAATTCACATGACTACTAATAGCAAGACTTCTCCCATGTCCTCAGGAACAAACGTAACTACTCGCAAAGCATAAACATGTTCATAATCAGAGGGGTATTAATATGCATATAGGATCTGAACATATGATCTTCCACCAAATAAACCAACTAGCATCAACTACGAGTAATTAACACTACTAGCAACCTACTAGCACCAATCCCGGACTTGGAGACAAGAATTGGATACAAGAGATGAACTAGGGTTTTGAGAGGAGATGATGCTGATGAAGATGTTGATGGAGATTGCCCTCTCCCGATGAGAGGAGCGTTGGTGATGACGATGGCGATGATTTCCCCCTCCGGGAGGGAAGTTTCCCCGGCAGAACAGCTCTGCCGGAGCCCTAGATTGGTTCCGCCAAGGTTCCGCCTTGTGGCGCTGGAGTTTCGTTCGAGAAGATGGCTTCTTATTTTTTTTCATCGAAAGACTTCATATAGCAGAAGATGGCCACCGGAGGGCCACCAGGGGGCCCATGAGGTAGGGGGCACGCCCAGGGGGTTAGGGCGCGCCCCTGACCCTCGTGGGCAGGGTGTGGCCCCCCTGGTGAATTTCTTCCGCTGAGTTTTTTTTATATATTCTGAAAACGTCTTCCGTGAAGTTTCAGGACTTTTGGAGCTATGTAGAATAGGTCTCTAATATTTGCTCCTTTTCCAGCCCAGAATCCCAGCTGTCGGCATTATCCCTCTTTATGGAAACCTTGTAAAATAAGAGAGAATAGGCATAAGTATTGTGACATAATGTGTAATAACAGCCCATAATGAAATAAATATTGATATAAAAGCATGATGCAAAATGGACGTACCAACTCCCCCAAGCTTAGACCTTGCTTGTCCTCAAGCGAAAGCCGAAATCGAAAAATATATCCACATGTTTAGAGATAGAGGTGTCGATAAAAATAAAATACGGACATGAGGGCATCATGATCATTCTTAGAACAGCAACTTATATAATTCTTGTCATATAATTTCTTATGCTAGAGTAATAATTCAATCACAATTTCAAGTATGAATCGTAAATTTCATTGACAACTAACAAACTATAATCTCAGTCATTGGAGCAATTGCAATTTATCATAACATAGGAAAGAGTCAACATATAAGAGCTTTTCAGCAAGTCCACATACTCAACTATCGTATAGTCTTTCACAATTGCTGACACTCACGCAATACTTATGGGTATGGAGTTAATCGGACACAGAGATAGATAGGGGCTTATAGTTTTGCCTCCCAACGTTTTACCTCAAGGGTAATGTCAACAATAATAGTTCATGAAAACTCACATCCAATTAGCCATATATACCAGGATCTTTCCAACATATTGTGCTTGCCAAAGGATAAAATGTAAAAAAAGAAGAAGGGTGAAGATCACCACGACTCTTATGCAATGTAGGGGATAAAAGTAAAAGATAAGCCCTTCGCAGAGGGAAGCAGAGGTTGTCATGTGCTTTTGTAGTTGGATGCACAAAATCTTAATGCAAAAGAACGTCACTTTATATTGCCACTTATGATATGGACCTTTATTATGCAGTCTGTCGCTTTTATTTCTTCCGTATCACACGATCCTATAAATCTTATTTCTCCCACACTAATAAGTCATACATATTTAGAGAGCAATTTTTATTGCTTGCACCGATGACAACTTTCATGGAGGACCTTACTCAATCCATAGGTAGGTATGGTGGACTCTCATGGCAAAACTGGTTTAAGGGTATTTGGAAGCACAAGTAGTATCTCTACTTGGTGCGATGAATTTGGCCAACATGAGAGGGAAAGGCAAGCTCAACCATGTTGGATGATCCATGACAATATAATTTATCTCAGATGTAAGAAAACATAACCCATTATGTTGTCTTCCTTGTCCAACATCAACTCTTTAGCATGTCATATTTTAATGAGTGCTGGCAATCATAAAAGATGTTCAAGATAGTATATCTATATGTGAAGACCTCTCTTTCTTTATTACTTCCTATTAATTGCAACGATGACCAAAACTATGTTTGTCAACTCTCAACAACTTTTATTCATCATACTTTTTCTATGTGAGCTCATCACTCTCCATAAGATTCACATGATCTCTTTGTTTCTTTTTATTTCTTTCTCTTTTCTTTTATTCCCTTAGGATCATGGCAAAATAATCAAGCCCTTGACTCAACACTAATCTTTATTATATAGCTCACGGACTCGATTACATAGAGGAATTATAAAGCAAAACTCACGACTAGATCATACTAAGAACTTTTATTCTACTAGATCAAGATATTATCAAAAGGATTGAACTAAGGAAAACTGTAGCGACCAGACCTCAAACGGTCCAATCTCTATGCTCAGGTGTCATCCCTGGATCAGTAATGGTGACACCACACAGTACTTGAAGGATTTATAACAGAGTAGCAATCACACACTTATTACATCGAGTGTCTCAAAAGAGAACTTATTACAATAAATATGTCTTAAGGCCATCTAATAACGATAACAGCGTAAGGCTTGGAAGATAAGTGAGTCCATCAACTCCAACGGCATCACTGAGTATAGAACCACGACCTAAAAGCACCTTACTCGTCGTCTGAAAAGTCTACAACATGAACGTTGCAGCCCGAAACGGGTCAGCACATGGAATATGCTGGCAATGTAACACATAGAGAGTAATGAAAGATATAGGCTATACTATATGCATATTTGGCTGGTGGAAAGCTCTATGGTTACAGTTTTGTGAAAAGCCAATTTTTCCCTACTGCAAAGGAATAAATTTTAATTAACTATCATGGTAGTTGTTAAACATTGAGAATGGTTGACAGCATTCTCAATCCCAATTAAGCAACATCATTAAACAAAACCCAACAAAATTAATTTAGAGTAACATGATGAGATTCACATGATAATCCAGGTACTAGATACTCAAGATGTCCATAACCGGGGACACGGCTAACCATGATTAGTTTATACACTCTGCAGAGGTTTGCACACTTTTCCCCCACAAGACTCGATCTCCTCCGTTGGATTTCCCGCACTGCATGGTGTTTGAGAAATGGATGACCGAGACATAGTCTTTCAGAAGCGCTAGCACCTTACGACCGGGTAGACCGTTACACCTACTTTCCCCTACATCTGCTAGTCTACCACTTTAAGAGTTCGCACGACTTAGTCAACTATGCTAGAGCCCATAGTAGCTTGTGGCTGCACACGGAAGTTTCTCACTACAAGAAATATGTCAACTTATGACCTTCTGTCAGTGACCCTCGAAGAATTGGTCATAAATTTATGACCATTTTAGACCAATTGGTCAAAAGCTGTCTCGGGCTCTAAACCCTAAACCATAACGACCATTTTGGTCAAAAAGGTCATAATTTCATTAGAGGAAATGGTCATAAAGCAAACAGCGCTAGTCCGCTGCCTTATTTCTAGTTGTTAACGACCAATATAGATGGTCATAGCCTTGTAAATTGTGGTGGGTTGCTATGACTAGGCGCCACGTCATCAGTTTTGCCTATGTGTCATGTCCATGTGGCAGTTTTTGCCCTAGGTTGTGAAGCAACCTATATTTCTGTCATTCCCAAAATTCCCAAAAAAATCTCATAAATTCTTCGGGTCATATCTTCATCAAATATGTAAAAACCTTCCTTGCCTAGTTCAAAAATAATTCAAAAATATTCATTTTCCTATTCTGTTCAGAACAACAGTTTGTGAAGAAAGTACCACTTTGGCATGTTCAAATAGTATCCATTTTCTAAAGTGCTTTCCTATGCCCAAATAACCATCCTCCAACAAATACCAGCTCAATCCATTCATTATTTTGAGCCGAGCTTCAACATTCGTAGTTATGTCCAGTGTGGTAGTTTGCAAAGCAAGTACCACCTAGGCTCCTCCTTTTGAGCTGAAAATTTGTGAAGACGGTGTTCTTAGTAACTGATCATCCTCAGCCAAAACGCACGCCCAGTAGCCATGTACATTTCCCGTACCGCTAATCAAACACTTGGCTGCTAATTCATGTTTGAGCATCGATCGGTCTCCTCGTGAGAATCTTATGTTGTAATTTTCTTCCTAGCACCTACCCGGGGAGTGCCCAACCCACTAGACATGCATATGCCGCTCAGAACACATGGCAATGCAAGGGTCACGCGGTGACCACGCGGCGGGCATGCGAGTTTACGCGCTCTAGAGTTGGGGCCCTCGGCCACCGCCCAAACCTCGACGTATCGCCACCAAACCATGTATTTATGATTAAATAGGTACTTATGTACCTAGAAATGATTTTTGTAAAAAATAAATAGCAAACTATGAGACAGCTGTAGTTCAAATTTGACCCGCTTCCAACTAAATCGGCGGAAATTTGTCTTTTTCACGAGAGGTGGATCAAAACTTTTTACACCCAACCATTTTGTCAATTGTGCATTAAATATGGCCTAGTATTTTAGAAAAATGATTTGGTCCAATTTTGCAACAATTATTTGGGAGGTCCTTCACAAAAAAACCTCCTTTGGGCACTCGAAAAATGGAAAATGGTTTTTTCGTCCAAAGAAAATGAAAACTTCCTTAGGCAAAATTGTTTACCATTCCAATATGCACCCTTGTGCACAATATGAGATCATTTTGAACAAACTATGCCATGAATGTGGCCATAAGATTGATCATTTGGCTTGAAAGCCATTGATCTCCACACGTGATAGCTCGTTTCTGAGAACACTTTTTTAAAATAATTGCCGAATTAAAAGTTTGTTATTTTTCTTGGGAACTTGGCCACATATAATGACACAATGCAAAGGTTTCCCAATTTTTTGATTTTTTTTGAATTTTTTATGCCCGTTACAAAATGCGGTCAAAACGACAGGAATGACCGTTCCTAGCTAGTGGTTGAATCTTGGAATTTTTTTGGTGTTTCTCTTATTAAATAGGTACTTATGTACCTAGAAATGATTTTTGTAAAAAATAAATAGCAAACTATGATGCAGCTGCAGTTCAAATTTGACCCGCTTCCTACTGAATCGGTGGAAATTTGTCTTTTTCACGAGAGGTGGATCAAAACTTTGTACACCCAACCATTTTGTCTATTGTGCATTAAATATGGCCTAGTATTTTAGAAAAATGATTTGGTCCAATTTTGCAACAATTATTTGGGACGTCCTTCACAAAAAACCTTCTTTTTGGACACTTGAAAAATGGAAAATGGTTTTTTCGTACAAAGAAAATGAAAACTTCCTTAGGCAATATTGTTTTCCATTCCAATATGCACCCTTGGGTACAATATGAGATCATTTTAACAAACTATGCCATGAATGTGGCCATAAGATTGATCATTTGGCTTGAAAGCCATTGATCTCCACACCTAATAGCTCGTTTCTGAGAACACTTTTAAAAAAATAATTACCGTATTACAAGTTTGTTATTTTTCCTAGGAACTTGGCCACATATAATGACACAATGCGAAGGTTTCCCAATTTTTTGATTTTTTTGAATTTTTTATGCCCGTTTCAAAATGCGGTCAAAACGGCGGGAATGACCGTTCCTAGCTAGTGGTTGAATCTTGGAATTTTTTTGGTGTTTCTCTAATTAAATAGATACTTATGTACCTAGAAATAATTTTTGGAAAAAATAAATAGCAAACTACAAGGCAGCTACAGTTCAAATTTGACCCGCTTCCAACTGAATCGGTGGAAATTTGTCTTTTTCACGAGAGGTGGATCAAAACTTTTTACACCCAACCATTTGGTCAATTGTGCATTAAATATGGCCTAGTATTTTAGAAAAATGATTTGGTACAATTTTACAACAATTATTTGGGAGGTTCTTCACAAAGAAACCTCCTTTTTGGACACTCGAAAAATGGAAAATGGTTTTTTCGTCCAAAGAAATTGAAAACTTCCTTAGGCAATATTGTTTTCCATTCCAATATGCACCCTTGGGTACAATATGAGATCATTTTAACAAACTATGCCATGAATGTGGCCATTAGATTGATCATTTGGCTTGAAAGCCACTGATCTCCATACCTGATAGCTCGTTTCTGAGAATACTTTTTAAAAATAATTACCGTATTACAAGTTTGTTATTTTTCCTAGGAACTTGGCCACATATAATGACACAATGCAAAAGTTTCCCAATTTTTTGATTTTTTTTGAATTTTTTATGCCCGTTTCAAAATGTGGTAAACTGGCGGGAATGACCGTTCCTAGCTAGTGGTTGAATCTTGGAATTTTTTGATGTTTCTCTGATTAAATAGATACATATGTACCTAGAAATGATTTTTGGAAAAAATAAATAGCAAACTAGAAGGCAGCTACAGTTCAAATTTGACCCGCTTCCAGCTGAATCGGCGGAAATTTGTCTTTTTCACGAGAGGTGGATCAAAAGTTTTTACACCCAACCATTTGGTCAATTATGCATTAAATATGTCCTAGTAATTTAGAAAAATGATTTGGTCCAATTTTACAACAATTATTTGGGAGGTTCTTCACAAAAAAACATTTTTGCCACAAGAAAAATGATTAAAAAAATATAGAAAGATAAAAAATGCATGGAAATCGGTGATCATCCATAAAATGGGGTCTAATTTGAGTGAAAAATTTGGTTGTGCCATTTTGAAAAATATTTTGATAGTTGCTTCACAAAATTCCCCTAGTTTTAGTACTTACAAACTGTTTTAAATCACAAAATTTCTGAACCAATCATGGCTCTTCTCATGGATCACCCCACTATAGTCGATCTGAACCGTCTGCGTCCGAAGGATCCAATGTCTATCATTCACCTCTCAGGTCATAGAGGCCCAACCCAAACCCTAGCAGCAACGCAATCCCCCTCTCCCCCTCTCCCACCGCCGCCTGTCTCTCCCCATCTCCCCGATCCAGATCTCTCCGTCGCCGCCCAAACCCAATCCCCAACCCAATCTCCTGAGTGCGATGCCGCGCCCCTGCTTTGTCCCTCTGCATCGCCTACATCATCCGGCACCATGGCCTCCTGCATCGCCGGATCAGGGTGCCACCACCATGCGGGCCCCGACCCCGCACCCCACGGTGGCCGGAGACGATGGCGAGGAAGGGCTCGGTCCCCTGACGAATCCTCCTCCCTCCATGCCAGCACGCCTCGATCCCATCGGCCCAACGCCCAGGCCCAGCACGTGTTGCCTCCATGGACTCCACTGCGAGTTCTACCAGGCCGTGGACGGGGAGCACAGCCGCCGCCTCCTCGCGCTGCTCGCCACCTCCCTCACCGTGCTTGACGCCATGCAAGGTCTGCCTCTCTCCTCCTCATGGTCTCTCTCTGTTGCTTGGTTTGATTTTGCTGATGCGGTTTCCTTCCTCCCCTCCCTAATGCATGCGCGCAGGTGCACCGCCTAGTAGGAGACCACGGCTCCGTCTGCTTCTTCCGTTGTTGTGTGGTCGACGACGATGACGACGCGGCTGTGCGGTCAGTGCCCTCTGAAGCCGCTCGCCCGGGACGTGCCGTGCCGGAGGAGGGGTCCAGATCCGGGCCTCACCAAGATCAATTGTCCCTGGAACTCGGGGGGACAAGATGGACGTGCCTCTGCTGGTCCCCGAGCTCCCTCCTCTCGATTCTTCCTTGTGCTACTCAGGCCCGCTTAGTCCGACTCTGCGGATGTAGGTGAGCCACTACCTTCCCCTCCTTTGTTTTCTCCAGTGCTCTTTCTGTCCATGCCCGACCATCGAGCCCTGTTCTTTGTGGTCTGTCAAGCTTCTGTTCGACAGAATGCCTGCAAGCTGCTGCTAATCACTTGCACTTGCTAGCTACCGCTAGTGGTCTCATGTTCTTGAAAACTAACAAGAGTGGTCTTACTGAAAACTGACAATCTCAACTCCAAATTTGATTGGGTGCTCTACCAGCCATTGTTCCTCTTTCTAGTCTAGTACAGACACTGCAAACCTGCTATTTCTTCAGTACTACGGACGTAATAGCAGCTCTCCCTTTAAAAAAATTCAGAGCAGAAGCATTCCTGGAGCAAAAAACTTGAATAGCTTGTCGTGTCTGGATCAGTAAGCATAATCATGGGCTTATATTCGTGTGTAGCTTGATTGATCACTTTCTTGCTTCAGTCTTCTGTTCGACGGAACGCTTGCAAGCTCTGTTAATCCAGTAGTTAGAGAAGATTTTCCAAGCTTTCATCTTTGAGTGTTACTGGAAACTCGATGGTTATTACAATCTAATTACAAAATGATAATCACCAATTTTCCTCTAGTGCACTGTTCGTCGGTGATAAGTAGCCTTCATTTATACAATTATTTAGAAAGCATTCCTAGAGTGAACACTTGAACAACTTGTTGTCTCTTGTGTATGTATAACAGCAAGCAGTATGGGTTGAGGGGCAATTAGTAACCCTAGTCACCGAATGCTCTCTTGCGGGACGATGTACGATGCAAACACTATCAGCTTCCTTTCTCGCATGCATGCAACTTGTAATAAGGATTTGTCCATAAAAACTTTTGTAGAAACTTTGTGGACCGCAGCTCTTTCTCTCTATTTTTAAATTAAAATCTTGTATGCGGCAGATTACCTCTTTCTCTCTATTTTTAAACGTATTTCTTTCTGTCCAAGTGCTCTTCATCTTGTGTGTCATCTGCAAGGCAATCAAGTTAACTAGATGTTGCTCTTTTCATGATCTGCTTCATAGATACATGCATATGTGATTGCTTCTTGCCTTCCTGCCTGCTACATCTCTGCTAGCATAAATCAAAGAGAAGAAATAGATCTACCTATTTTTTACCTGTAGCCTTTAATAAATTATATGAATCTGTAGCCTTTAATGAATTAAATGTATGACTGTGATGGGAATTATGGCACTACTTGATGTCTGCATCCTATACTTTGCTTGTGAATGATGCTATGTTGTTCTGCAGACTGTCAACAGGACTCATATTTAGCCATGCTTTAGTCACTGTGCCCTTAGTTCTTTTTTTGTAGGGAGCTATGCTTATCATCAGAAACTCTTGGTGATGATGTTATTCCTCTTTTGGTTCATGTGTTGCAATTATATACCACATAATTCTACACCATGTGGTGGACATAAGTATCTTAGTGACTTCATTTGAGTGTGCATTTCTATTAATTCTAAGCTTCTGTTGCTGTGAAAATGTACCTCACTGACCGTCTGTCTATTTATTGTGTACTTCTTGCATGAGGAGGTGACTAGTGATGCGGCGCGCGAAGCAGCAGTAGGGGAAGGGGGTCTCCTGCTCGAGGAGGCGGAGGAGTAGGGGCGTGCCCAGCCGGCAGCCCTGTCCTGCTTGTGGGGGAGGGGCAGGAGGGGTCTGCTCCTCTGCTTCCATTGCGATCACGGCAGGTAGCTCCTCCATCTCCGCCCCCTCTTCCCGTGCTCACTACTTCTGCTGCTCAGTTGACGAATATGTGATGCACTTGTCCCAAGGAATTTTAGAGGGATCTGTATGAACAAGTCATGTTTTTATTTTATTTTATTTAGGTTGTTAGTTACCAAACAGAGAGAGAAGATGAGCTCATGCTTGGATTTTTTTTCTGCCAGCACATGATTTGTATGTATGCAATCATCATCTTGCGTGTGTGAGCTGGTTCTTTGCTTGCGCATTGCGTCGATGACCAAGTGTTAGTGCCGATTTGTTGTGGTGGTGCTCATCTGGACATTGATTTCTTGCTGATAATTTGTCTACTCCACTTGTTTATTTTTACTAAAAACTTTGTTTTCATGTTTCTAAAATACAGAGAAGAACACCCTATGTTCTGGTAAAATATTTGTTGGCTATGATATGAAATTCCATGATGTGTGTGTTGTTTCAGTTTCTGTAGCTACAACAAAGTCCTAGTTTACTCTGTACTTGCTGCTGATGATTGCTAGCTAAACTTACTATGCCGCTACCTAGTAAAAACCAACTTACTATGCTGCTGCCTAGTAAAATTATTTCTGTGTTTGATGCATGGCCTATCTTACTTCGTGCTTATACATTCTGTTCTGTACCTAACTTATATTGGAAGCTGACTATTCTGTAAGATGGATCTAACCATCATTAAGTGCACAAGTTTTCAGGATAATTCACAACTGCATTAAAAAATTCTAGTGGGAGTTATACATGTTTTCTCATGATAGATTGATCTGGACTGAAACATGATTTTGCATCCTGTTTTCCGTCGACAAATATACAAGTTATACAAGTTATATCAGCAAGTTACTGTATGTGTTAGAGAAATTAGTGTTGATTTATTTGTTGTTCTTTTTTTTCTTTCTAATTTTTGCATGAGAGCAAACTGGTGTAGCTAGCTGAAATATGCAGCCATGAATCAGGAAGTAGCATATTCAGTTTTGCTAATAGAAAATAAATGTATTAAAAACTTTAAAAACTGTATAATAAGTGCTTGTTCATGTTTGGTTTTCTCTAAACTTTGTTTGTATGATCGAGGGAAAATTTACTTGGTTCTTTTCTCTAAACTGTGCTTGGAACATTCGTTTTTATGATCTAAAATTGCCTTCCTGTGATGATGCAGGTGCCCAGTTTGTGCTCGCTACCGAAGGAGCTACATGTTGAAGAAGATTGAAGACACTTGTAGAGCTACAGTGTTAACACCAGGGCACCGTATCACGTGTAGAGCTTGTAGAGCTTGTATGAGCTTATTATGTGTAGAGATTGTAAAGTATATGTTATTTGTACAATAGGAGCTCTGTACTGAATCTGGCTGATAATATTTGGAGTATTATGTGTGTGTTTTGTTTGTGCCAATTTAAATACTGGTTATTTATTTACTGTTAAATTGAAATATGAAGAATATAAACTTGCTAGCTGGGACCCACGTACCTGAACCTGACATCTGGGACCCATTTGACTAGTGGACCTTTTTTATATTACAAAAAAACTAAAACTTTCTAGCGGAAAAGGCCACGACCCAAAAATGAGAAGGCTTAATTGTTGGGCTTGGCCCATCTACCTAGCCAAAATTAATATGAGAAAAAAACACAAATAGGCCGAATTGTTGGGCTAGGCCAATGTAGAAAATCGAATTGGACCGGGCTGAATCTTGTGCCACGTCAGATTGCCACGCTGGATGCCTACGTGGCCTGGGGAGGTTGCTAGTGACCAAAATGCCACAGTAGACGTATTTTGGTCATAAACGTCTTCGACCATTCCAGAAGAAAGGTCGCTATAGTCAGTTTATGACCGCCAGCTTTTGACCTTCTGTTTTTGCTCACAAAAGGTCGCAAATGAAAAACCATGATCTTTTAGTGACCAATAGTGGTGGTCACAAGTTGACATATTTCTTGTAGTGTCTAGCATTAATAATCTCATGATCCCTTAGAGCCTGGGTGGCGGTCCAAAAGAAAAACAGGCAATCGCTGGAATACCCAGATGCCTCAATCCACCCAGATGTGTGTTTTAGTTGCCACTTTAGATAAACCATTAATTTAACAATCTCACATATGTCATGGATACACTCACCCAATCCACGTCTACTAGCATAGCATAGCATAATAAGCAAACGTAGAAGTAACTCCCAAAGGTTTGATAATAAACAGGTAATAGGTACTACCTCAACTACTTCCCAAACCCACAATTTAATTAGATCCTAAACATGCAATGTGTGAGGATTGATCTAATGCAATAAAACTGGGTAATTGGAAGTATGATCAAAGTGTTACTTGCCTTGCTGATGATCCGCAAAACCTAGCGATTCAAAGTACCAAGCGGCGCACTCCGGGTACTCTATCGCAAACAAACAAGCATACAATAAGTACTCATCTAATGCACAGGTAAAACTCGAATAAGAGATCTAACCAGAAAGTTCAACTTAAGAACTCCGGTTGGCAAAAAGAATCAAATCGAACGAAGCAACGAAAGACAAACGGCAAAAGAAACAGGCTTCATTTACTATTCTGGATCTAGGTCAATTTTTATAGTGGCAAAAACTTGTTTGAGTTGGTTAAATGGAAAGAGGGTTTCGAGACGAAACTCCAGGCACTTGAACCGCCTGATTCCGATAAACGAGCGAAAAGTTATACTAAAACGAAAATCGGATCAGGAATCGCGATCAGAAAAATCGTGGATTTAATCCGAGAAAAAAGAAAACAACGAACAGATTAACGAACGAACGTTCGTTATCTGGATCTAAACAATGAACGTGTTCGTTAAAACAAACGAACGAGCGAACGCTCGCTAATTAAATAAACCGGAAAAACCGATCTATATAAAAAAACGAAACTAAAAAAACCGAACGGTTTTTCGAGAAAAACCGGCGGCGGTGAGGTCTACCTCCGGCGAGTGGCGGGGCGGCGGTCCGGAGGGTGGCGGCGGCAAAGGCGGCTAGGGTTCGGGGGGGGGGGGGGGGGGGGGGGGGGGGGGGGGGGGGGGGGGGGGGGGGGGGGGGGGGGGGGGGGGGGGGTCCGGCTGGGCCTTCCCTAGCTTATAAAGCCGGCCGGGCCTAGTGTCCGGGTCGGACACGACCCGTTAGGTGGGTTTGTTTTTTTAAATAGTTACGCTCAGAAAAAAACAAAAGGAATACTAAATGGACTCAAAAAATCCTGAAAAAGATTGTCCCTGGCTTCTAAAATCAAGCTGCACAGGATGAACATTTATTTGGGGCCAAAATGCAATTTTGAAAAACATGCATTTTTCCTAAATTTAAATAAAATAGGAAATAAAACCAAAATAAAATCTTATTTGATTTTCTTATTAAATCCGCAATATTTTATTCCCTCTCTCATATTTTTGTAATAGAAATAATTGAAGATAAAATAAATAAAATCAAATGATCCTATTTTCAAAATTTGAGAAAACTCAAATATGACAATAACGAAATCCCCAACTCTCTCCGAGGGTCCTTGAGTTGCGTAGAATTTTCTAGGATCAGCCAAAATGCAATAAATTATGATATGCAATGATGATCTAGTGTACAACATTCCAAATTGAAAATTTGGGATGTTACAAACCTACCCCCCTTAAGATGAATCTCGCCCTCGAGATTCGGGTTGGCTAGAAAATAGGTGAGGGTGGTCCTTCAGCAATTCTTCCTCTCGCTCCCAGGTGGCTTCATCCTCCGTGTTGTGGCTCCACTGAACTTTGCAAAACTTGATAACCTTGCTATGGGTTACTTGGCTGGCATACTCAAGAATCTTGACTAGTTTCTCCTCATAGGTCAAATCACTGTCCAACTGAATTGCTTCCAGCGGCACTGTGTCTCTCAGCGGTATATCAGCCATCTCCGCGTGGCACTTCTTCATCTGGGAAATGTGGAACACGTCGTGAACTCCTGACAATCCTTCAGGCAATTCCAATTTGTAGGCCACTTCTCCCATACGCTCCAAAACCTTGTATGGTCCTACAAAACGTGGCGCTAACTTTCCCTTAACTCCAAAGCGCTTAACTCCTCGAAGTGGAGATACTCGAAGATAAACTCGGTCTCCAACTTCGAAAACTGTCTCCTTGAGTTTAGAATCTACGTAGCTCTTCTGCCTGGATTGGGCTACCTTGAGCCTATCGCGAATCAATTTTACTTTCTGTTCAGACTCCTTTATCAGATTTGGTCCAAACAACTGACGGTCTCCAACTTCATCCCACGACAATGGGGTCCTGCACCTCCTTCCGTACAAGGCTTTGAAAGGGGCCATCTTCAAACTGGATTGATAACTGTTGTTATAAGAGAACTCTGCGTATGGCAAATTCTCGTCCCAACTAGATCCGTAATCTAGCGCACAAGCTCTCAGCATATCCTCCAAAATTTGATTGACTCTCTCTGTCTGTCCATCTGTGTGCGGATGGAAAGCTGTACTGAATTCTAGCTTGGTACCCAAAGTTTCATGCAACTGATTCCAGAACTTTGAGGTAAACTGGGTTCCTCTATCTGATACAATGCTCCTTGGAACTCTATGCAGACATACGATTCTGGTCATGTATATCTTTGCTAACTTTGCACTGGTATAGGTAGTCTTCACTGGAATGAAATGAGCTACCTTTGTCAAACGATCGACTACAACCCAAATCGAGTCATAGCCTGAACGAGTTCTGAGTAAACCCGTAATAAAATCCATGCCTAGCTTATCCCACTTCCATTCGGGTATCGGCAATGGCTGTAGCAATCCTGCTGGCTTCTGATGCTCTGCCTTTACTCTCTGACATACATCACAAACTGCTACGTACTCCGCAATGTCCTTCTTCATTCCGGTCCACCAGAAAGTATCCTTCAAATCCAAATACATCTTGATATTTCCTGGGTGAGAGTATGGTGAATCATGGGTTCCTGCAGAATTAACTTCCTGATCTCTGGGTCATTAGGCACATAAACGCGGTCTTCAAACCATAAGGTATCGTGTTCGTCCTCACGAAATCCTTTAGCTTTTCCTTTGCTCATTTTCTCCCTAGTAGAAGCGATCTCCTTGTCGGTTTTCTTGGCTTTTCTGATCTTATCCATCAACGTAGACCGAATCTCCAATGCTGCTACATAGCCTCTCGGAACTATCTCCAAACATAGCTCACAAAGATTTTCGGCTAACTCCCTTGGTAAATCTCTCGTCATTAGTGTGTTGACATGGCTTTTATGACTCAACGCGTCAGCTACTACGTTAGCCTTTCCAGGGTGATAATGCAATCTCATATCATAATCCTTGATGAGCTCCAACCATCGCCTTTGTTTGAGATTCAACTCCTTCTGAGTGAAAATATACTTCAAACTCTTGTGGTCCGTGTACACCTCATAATGGTTTCCAATGAGAAAGTGTCTCCAGGTTTTCAATGCATGCACTATGGCTGCTAACTCCAAATCATGCGTAGCATAATTCAACTCATGAGGCATAAGTTATCGCGAGGCATATGAAACAACTCTTCCTTCCTGCATAAGCACTACTCCAAGTCCTCGACATGAAGCATCGCAATACACCTCATAATCTTTGGTTTGATCTGGCAAAATCAACACTGGTGATGTAACCAAACGTTTCTTCAGCTCCTGGAAACTGGCCTCACATTCCTCAGTCCATATGAACTTGGTATCCTTTTTCAACAACTCCGTCATACGCTTTGCAATCTTCGAGAAATTCTCAATGAATCTCCGGTAGTATCCTGCAAGTCCAAGAAAACTCCGGATTTCTCCAACTATTGTTGGGGCTTCCCAATTTGTCACAGTGTCAACCTTAGTGGGATCTACTGCTATACCCTCTCCGGATATAACGTGTCTGAGAAATCCAACTTCCTTCAACCAAAACTCACATTTGCTAAACTTGGCATATAACTGATGTTCTCTGAGCTTACCAAGTACCAACCGCAAATTCTCCTTATGCTCCGCTTCATTCTTGGAGTAAACCAGGATATCATCGATGAACACTACGATGAACTTATCCAGAAACTCCATAAATACTTTGTTCATCATGTTCATAAAATAAGCAGGTGCGTTAGTTAGACCAAATGACATAACGGTATACTCGTACAGCCCATACCTGGTGGTAAAAGCCGTCTTAGGTATATCCTGTTCTCGAATCTTCAACTGATGGTATCCTGATCGCAGGTCGATCTTTGAAAATACCTTAGCTCCTTGCAATCGATCAAACAGATCATTGATCATCGGTAGTGGGTACTTGTTCTTGATGGTTACTTCATTCAATCCTCGATAATCAACAACCATCCTTAACGATCCATCGTTCTTCTCCACTAGAAGTACTGGCGATCTCCAAGGCGAAGAACTTGGGCGAACATAACCTTTATCCAGTAACTCCTTAATCTGCTTCTTAATCTCCACCCAATCCTTTGCGGGCATCCTATATGGTCTCTTAGATATTGGACCTGTGCCTGGCAAAAGCTCAATCAAAAACTCGATATCTCTATCCGGTGGCATGCCTGGCAACTCTTTTGGAAATACATCAGGGAAATCCTTCACTACTGGTACTTCCTCCTGCACAACTCCTGTTAGAAAATTTACTTGAGTCCTCATCGGCACATGCCGGGATACGTACTTGATCCTTCTCCCTTCTGGGGTGGTAAGCAAAATCGACTTACTAGCGCAATCGATGTTTCCTCCATACATCGACAGCCAATCCATACCCAGAATTACATACAATCCTCGTGATTCCAAAATGATCAAATCCGAGGGAAACACATGCCTACCTATACTCAATGGCACTTGAAAACATCCCTGGCTAGCCATATACTCCGCTCCTGGTGAGCTTACTAACATAGGTGTTCTAAGAACTTTGGTGGGCAGGTTATACTTATCCACAAATCCCCTTGATATGTATGAATGCGATGCACCAGTATCGAAAATAACGAGTGCCGTAAATGACTTAACCAAAAACTTACCGATTACTGCATCCGGCTGCTCTTCAACCTCCTCCACGTTAACGTGGTTCACCTGTCCCCTGGTGAAAGGGTTCGGCTTCTTCCCAGAGCTTCCATTACCATTTCCATTCTGGGATTCAGGAAATTCATTGGCATAATGTCCGGTCTTCTGGAATTTAAAGCAAGTGACTTGACTCAGGTCTCTCTTGGCTGGGGTTGATGGGTTGGTGTGGTTCTGGCCGTTGCTTCCTCCATTCCCATTACCATTCTTGGTGCCGTTGTGATTGTGTGAGCTACCTCCTCCATGGGTATGCTGAAAATGTCCTCCCGGTCTAGGGGTAAAACGTGGCTTCTGCTGAGCTCCAGAATTGTACTTCCCTTGTCCATACTTCCTCTTGCGGTTCTCAATCTGCTGCTGCTTCCCTTCAATCATGAGAGCACGATGTACCAACTCCTGGTAGTTGTTGAAGGTTGCCACCATCAACTGCATGCTCAACTCATCATTCAGTCCTTCCAAAAACTTCTCTTGCTTAGCTGCATCCGTAGCAACGTCATCTGGGGCATAACGTGCTAGCTTACTAAAGTCCTCCACATACTGGCCAACTATCCGTCCTCCTTGGCGCAAGTTGCGAAACTCTCACTTCTTCATGGCCATAGCTCCTGCTGAAACATGGGCAGTATGGAAAGCCTGCTGAAACTGGTCCCACGTGACAGTGTCGACAGGGAAAGTGGCTGTGAAATTCTCCCACCATGATGCTGCGGGTCCTTCAAGCTGATGTGCGGCAAACTTCACCTTTTCCACATCTGTGCATCCTGCCATGGTCAACTCCCTTGCTGTCTTGCGGAGCCAATCATCTGCTACTATCGGCATGGTGCTACTGGAAAACACCGGCGGATTCCGCCTAAGAAAACGGACTAAGTGATCAACATGTGGTGGTGGTGGTGGGTTGTTGTTGTTGTTCCCCTGATTCTGATTCTGGACTAGCAATTGCATCTATGTGTTCTGCTGCTGGATCAACTGGGTGAGCTCCTGTGGGAAGGTAAATCCGGGGTCACGTCTCGGAGGCATCTGAGGGTTTAGAAAAGATGAGATTTAAGAATAGAGAAGGGTCTAGAGAGAAAACACTACCCATATGCTCATGAGGCAAAAGCAAACAATTCACTTCATTCAATCAAACAAGGGCATACAATCGATCTAGCTATCGCAAAAGTGCTCGGACTACTATATTTACATGGTGGACTACTACTACTGATGGGGTGGTCTACTAAAAATACTCTTCGGTTGCAGACTCCATGATATCTGCTCCAGCTTCATCAACATTGTCATCATCGCTATCATCTAGATCCGAGTCGGTGTCGTCGATGATGATGTAGTCTTCTGGGCGAATCTCCTTGGGTTCTTCGTCTTCTTCTACTGGTGTAGGGCCTCCCATAAATATTCCAATCTTCATTGTTAAGTCGGCATTCTTATCCACGAGTACTTCAATTTCCTCTTCATAATCTTCACGTGTAGCCTTGAGTTCTTCCTCCAGTTCCTTGATTCTTGCCCTCGCCTTCTTCAGATCTATCATGTCGGCGCACATCTAGTTCTCCTGACATCGAATGTGCTGGTTTAACTCCTGGATAAAAGCTGCAATTGATCTATCCTTCCTGGTACTGATCATCTCCCAGTGCTCATCTCGGCGCACACAAATCTGGTAGATAGTATCCTTGAGATCATTGCGGTAAACTTCTCCAATGCGTCCCATGGCGATGTGAGCTGCCATGCTCTTCCCTAGATTCTAAGTTGGTGCATCAAAAGAAAACTCTACGGGCTCAGTGACTGGCATTAACGTCCTTCCTGGAACTTGGACTTGAATCATCCAGCGCTCTTCTTCAGGTAAAGTGGCGTTGTAAGTCCCGGTGAAGCTTGGTACTCCTATGTTCAGGTATCTAGTGACTTCCTTCAAGTGTCGTCCAAAGGGTGTATCTTCATCCGGTTGCGTGAACTTGTTCCTTGCATCCGCCATCCTAAAAGAGCAGAAAAGATGAGAAGTCAGAATGAGAAGAGAGTGAGTAGTGATCTAGGGCTTTAGCTTAGTGGTCGTGTCCTACAGTCAGCATGTGCTCTGATACCATCTTGTAGCGACCAGACCTCAAACGGTCCAATCTCTGTGCTCAGGTGTCATCCCTGGATCAGTAATGCTGACACCACACACTACTTGAAGGATTTATAACTAAGTAGCAATCACACACTTATTACATCGAGTGTCTCAAAAGAGAACTTATTACAATAAATATGGCTTAAGGCCATCTAATAACGATAACAGCAGAAGGCTTGGAAGATAAGTGAGTCCATCAACTCCAACGGCATCACTGAGTATAGAACCATGACCTAAAAGCACCTTACTCATCGTCTGAAAAGTCTGCAACATGAACGTTGCAGCCCGAAACGGGTCAGCACATGGAATAGGCTGGCAATGTAACACATAGAGAGTAATGAAAGCTATAGGCTATACTATATGCATATTTGGCTGGTGGAAAGCTCTATGGTTACAGTTTTGCGAAAAGCCAATTTTTCCCTACTGCAAAGGAATAAATTTTAATTAACTATCATGGTAGTTGTTAAACATTGAGAATGGTTGACAGCATTCTCAATCCCAATTAAGCAACATCATTAAACAAAACCCAACAAAATTAATTTAGAGTAACATGATGAGATTCACATGATAATCCAGGTACTAGATACTCAAGATGTCCATAACCGGGGACACGGCTAACCATGATTAGTTTATACACTCTGCAGAGGTTTGCACACTTTTCCCCACAAGACTCGATCTCCTCCGTTGGATTTCCCGCACTGCATGGTGTTTGAGAAACGGATGACCGAGACATAGTCTTTCAGAAGCGCTAGCACCTTACGATCGGGTAGACCATTACACCTACTTTCCCCTACATCTGCTAGTCTACCACTGTAAGAGTTCGCACGACTTAGTCAACTATGCTAGAGCCCATAGTAGCTTGTGGCTGCACACGGAAGTTTCTAGCATGAATAATCTCATGATCCCTTTGAGCCTGGTGGTGGTCCAAAAGAAAAACAGACAATCGCTGGAATACCCAGGTGCCTCAATCCACCAAGATGTGTATTTAAGTTGCCACCTTAGATAAACCATTAATTTAACAATCTCACATCTGTCATGGATACACTCACCCAATCCATGTCTACTAGCATAGCATGGCATAATAAGCAAACGTAGAAGTAACTCCCAAAGGTTTGATAATAAAACACTCAACTACATCCCAAACCCACAATTTAATTAGATCCTAATCACGCAATGTGTGAGGGTTGATCTAATGCAATAAAACTGGGTAATTGGAAGTATGATCAAAGTGTTACTTGCCTTGCTGATGATCCGGAAACCTAGCGATTCGAAGTAGCAAGCGGCGCACTCCGGGTACTCTATCCGCAAACAAACAAGCATACAATAAGTACTCATCTAATGCACAGGTAAAACTCGAATAAAGATCTACCAGAAAGTTCAACATAAGAACTCCGGTTGGCAAAAGAATCAAATCGAACGAAGCAAAGAAAGACAAACGGCAAAAGAAACAGGCTTCATTTACTATTATGGATCTAGAGCAATCTTTACAGTGGAAAAAACTTGTTTGAGTTGGTTAAACGGAAAGTGGGTTTCGAGACGAAACTCCAGGCGCTTGAATCGCCTGATTCCGATAAACGAGCAAAAAGTTATACTAAAACAAAAATCAGATCAGGAATCGGAATTAGAAAAATCATGGATTTAAACCGAGAAAAAAAAGAAAACGACGAACGGATTAACGAACGAACGTTCGTTATCTGGATCTAACTGATGAACGCGTTCGTTAAAACAAACGAACGAGCGAACGCTCGCTAATTAAATAAACCGGAAAACCGATCTATAAAAAAACGAAACTAAAAAACCAAACGAAAAACCGACGGAAAACCGAACGGTTTTTCGAAGAAAAACCGGCGGCGGCGAGGTCAGCGGGTCGACGGGCGGGCGGCTCCGGGGCGCGGGGTCGGCGACGGGGCGGCGGCGCGGCGGCAGGCGCGGCGGCGGCGCGAGCGGCGGGGCGGCAGGCGGCGGCGGCGGGCGGCTAGGGTTGGGGGTCCGGCTGGGCCTCCCCGGCTTATAAAGCCGGCCGGGCCAAGTGTCCGGGTCGGACACGGCCCGTTAGGTCGGTTGCGTTTTAAATAGTTACGCTCAGAAAAAACAAAAGGAATACTAAACGGACTCCAAAAATCCCGAAATAAATTTTCCCCGGCTTCTAAAATCAAGCCGCACAGGATGAACATTTATTTGGGGCCTAAATGCAATTTTGAAAAACGCGCATTTTTCCTAAATTCAAATAAAATAGCAAATAAACCAAAATAAATCTTATTTGATTTTTTATTAAATCCTCAATATTTCTTTATTTTGGGAAAGTCATTTTATTCCCTCTCTCATATTTAATAGAAATAATTGAAGATAAAATAAATAAAATCAAATGATCCTATTTTCAAATATTGAAAAACTCAAATATGAAAATAACGAAATCCCCAACTCTCTCCGAGGGTCCTTGAGTTGCGTAGAATTTTCTAGGATCAATCAAAATGCAATAAAATATGATATGCAATGATGATCTAGTGTATAACATTCCAAATTGGAAATTTCGATGTACATCATCAACCATCCTCCATCACCAATTTCATGATGCTCACCGCCGTGCGTGAGTAATTCCATCGTAGGCTTGCTGGACGGTGATGGGTTGGATGAGATTTATCATGTAATCGAGTTAGTTTTGTTAGGGTTTGATCCCTAGTATCCACTATGTTCTGAGATTGATGTTGCTATGACTTTGCTATGCTTAATGCTTGTCACTAGGGCCCGAGTGCCATGATTTCAGATCTGAACCTATTATGTTTTCATCAATATATGAGAGTTCTTGATCCTATCTTGCAAGTCTATAGTCACCTACTATGTGTTATGATCCAACCCCGAAGTGACAATAATCGGGACCACTCCCGGTGATGACCGTAGTTTGAGGAGTTCATGTATTCACTATGTGTTAATGCTTTGTTCCGGTACTCTATTAAAAGGAGGCCTTAATATCCCTTAGTTTCCGCTAGGACCCCGCTGCCACGGGAGGGTAGGACAAAAGATGTCATGCAAGTTCTTTTCCATAAGCACGTATGATTATTCGGAATACATGCCTACATTACATTGATGCTTGGAGCTAGTTCTGTGTCACCCTAGGTTATGACTGTTACATGATGAACCGCATCTGGCATAATTCTCCATCACCGATCCATTGCCTACGAGATTTCCATATATTGTTCTTCGCTTATTTACTTTTCCGTTGCTATTGCATCATCACTACAAAATACCAAAAACATTACTCTATTTACTTTTGCTACCGTTACCACTACTATCATATTACTTTGCTACTAAACATTTGCTGCAGATATTAAGTTTCCAGGTGTGGTTGAATTGACAACTCAGCTGCTAATACTTGAGAATATTCTTTGGCTCCCCTTGTGTCGAATCAGTAAATTTGGGTTGAATACTCTACCCTCGAAAGCTGTTGCGATCCCCTATACTTGTGGGTTATCAAGACTATTTTCTGGCGCCGTTGCCGGGGAGCATAGCTCTATTCTTTGAGTCACTTGGGATTTATATCTGCTTATCCTATGAAGAACTTGAAAGACTAAAAGAACCAAGATTTCCCTCAACTACGAGGAGGTAAGGAACTGCCATCTAGCTCGGCACTTGATTCACCTTCTGTTTTGAGTAAACTTGCGACACCTAACACTGCCTGCTATTCGTTCTGATATGTCGCATGTTATTGATGATGCCACTTGCTATGCATGATACTTATGATGAAACTACTTCTATGCTTGATACTACTGTGCCACTTGTGAATTTCTTGATGAACAACCTTGCTAGGGTTAGAGAGAGTGAAAATATTGAATCTGTTAATATTGATGAAAGTGATGATGAAGACTCTCCTTCTAATGAATATGAATCACCTGTTATTCCTGAGGGTTATGTTTTTGAAAAAGAAGCTGCTCTAGCTATTTTAGCTTGCAAAGATAGATACGAACTCAAGAGGTTATTAGCTAAATGGAAGCAGCAATCTCTTAATGCTAGAATGAAACCTGACCCTGCTTTTGCTACTTCACCTATCTGTGTTACCGATAAGGATTATGAATTCTCGGTTGATCCTGATATAATTACTTTGGTTGAATCTAATCCTTTTCATGGCTACGAATCTAAAACTGTTGTGGCACATCTTACTAAATTAAATGATATTGCCACCCTGTTCACTAAAGATGAGAGAACTCGCCACTTTTATATCCTTAAAATATTTCCGTTCTCATTAAAGGGTGATGCTAAGATATGGTTTAATTCTCTTGATCCTGGTTGTGTGCGTAGTCCCTAGGATATGATTTATTACTTCTCTGCTAAATATTTCCCTGCTCATAAGAAACAAGCTGCTTTAAGGGATATATATATATATATATATATATAACTTTTTGCAAATTGAAGAATAAAGTCTCCCACAAGCTTGGGGGAGGCTTCTCAAGTTACTTAATGCTTTGCCAGATCATCCTCTTAAGAAAAATGAAATACATGATATCTTTTATAATGGACTAACCGATGCTTCCATAGATTACCTGGATAGTTGTGCTGGTTCTGTTTTCAGAGAAAGAACATCGGATGAAGCTGAAATTGTATTGAATAATATGTTAACAAATGAAAATAATTGGACACTTCCTGAGCCTATTCCTAAACCAACTCCGAAGAAGAGAGGAATTCTATTTCTCAGTCCTGAAGATATGCAAGAGGCAAAGAAATCTATGAAAGAAAAAGGTATTAAAGCTAAAGATGTTAAGAATTTACCTCCTATTGAAGAAATACACGGTCTTAATTTACCGCCTGTTGAAGAAACATATGATCTTAATCCATTACCTATTGAAGAAACTCATGGTCTTGATAACCCGACATAGGTAGTAAAGGTAAATTCTCTCTATAAATATGATAAAGCTGAAATCCCATTTACTAAGTTTGCTAGCCCATGCTTAGATGAGTTTGATAAATTTATGGTTAAGCAAGAAGACTTCAATGCTTATTTTGGTAGACAATTGAAATACAATTCAAATATGCTTGAACACTTGGGTGATTATATGGCTAATGTTATAGGTGAACTTAAACTTATTAGTAAACATGCTTCTATGGTTACCACTCAAGTAGAACAAGTACTTAAAGCTCAAAATGATTTGCTCAAAGAATTGAATAGTAAGAATAATGATTATGCTGTTAGAGTGGCTACTAGAACTGGTAGAATGACTCAGGAACCTCTGTATCCTGAAGGCCATCGTAAGAGAATTGAGCAACATTCTCAGAGAAATAATATAGATGCACCTAGTCCTTCTAAAAGGAAGAAAAAGAAAATGATAGGACTTTGCATGCTTCTAGTGAACCTATTGCTCAACCACCTGAGAATCCAAATGATATTTCTATTTCTAATGCTGAAACACAATCTGGTAATGAACCTGAAACTAGTGATAATGTTAATGATAATGTTCATGATGATGCTCAACCTAGTAATGATAATGATATAGAAATTGAACCTGCTGTTGATCTTGATAACCCACAATCAAAGAATCAACGTTATGATAAGAAAGACTTTGTTGCTAGGAAATATGGTAAAGAAAGAGAACCATGGGTTCAGAAACCCATGCCTTTTCCTCCCAAACCATCCAAGAAAAAGGATGATGAGGATTTTGAGCGCTTTGCTAAAATGATTAGACCTATCTTTTTGCGTATGCGATTAACTGATATGCTTAAAATGAATCCTCATGCTAAGTATATGAAAGAAATTGTTGCAAATAAGAGAAAGATACCGGAAGCTGAAATTTCCACCATGCTTGCTAATTATACTTTTAAAGGTGGACTACCTAAGAAACTTGGAGATCCAGGAGTACCCACTATACCATGCTCCATTAAAAAAAACTATGTTAAAACTGCTTTATGTGATCTTGGAGCCGGTGTTAGTATTATGCCTCTCTCTTTATATTGTACTTGATTTGAATAAGTTGACACCTACTGAAATATCTTTGCAAATGGCTGATAAATCAACTGCTATACCTATCGGTATTTGTGAGGATGTGCCTGTTGTAGTTGCAAACGTTACTATTTTAACGGACTTTGTTATCCTTGATATTCCTGAGGACGATAGTATGTCTATTATTCTTGGAAGACCCTTTTTGAATACTGCAGGGGCTGTTATTGATTGCACTAAAGGCAATGTCACTTTTCATGTTAATGGTAATGAGCATACGGTACACTTTCTGAGGAAACAACCTCAAGATCATAGTATCAACTCTATTGGAAAAATTCCATCGATTATATTTGGAGGTTTTGAATTTCCTATTCCTACCGTCAAGAAGAAATATGATATTCTTATTATTGGGGATGTGCATATCCCCGTTGAGGTAACATAGTGTTATTCAAAATTTCTCCGGTTCCATGTTCTTCAGAATGAGTTCGTTAACAAGACTTGATCAACCTTGTTAGTGGATTCCTTTTGATGAGCCTGAGATGGATGAAACTAGAAGGCACAACCTTCTATACCCTCCTTTTACTTTCTGTTATTTATATTAAATAAAATTAAAATAAGTTTTTTCCGTCTGTTATCTCAATTATCCGTGCAATATAAAAATACCTCGAAAATAAAAGTTTTCCAAATGCCCTGAAATTTAAATATGTTTTTCTGGAATATTTGAGAATATTTGGCACTGAGAACACAGCAGGGGGGCATCCACCTGGCCACGAGGGTGGAGGGCGCGCCCTACCCCCCTAGGCGCGCCCCCTGCCTCACGGGCCCACGGTGGCCCTCCTCCACTTATTCCTGCACCCACACACTCCTTCTTCCTCCCGCAAACACGAATATCTAGCTCAAGCACGAGTTCTAGCTCATTTTGCTGCGATTTTCGATCTCCTTGCTCAAAGCACCTCTCACAAAACTGCTTGGGGGGATTGTTCCTTGGTATATGACTCCTCCATTGGTCCAATTAGTTTTTGTTATGGTGCTTTATTCATTGCAAGTTTGTGCTGCTTAGGTGACCCTGTTCTTGAGCTTGCATGTCAAATTTATATGGTCAAAAGTAGTTTTGATGCATGATATAGGCTCTAGGCACTTGTAGGAGTTGTTGCTATCAATTTTGTTGAGCTTGGTTCACTTTTGCTTGAAGTTACTAAAAATTTCAGAATTTTTCAGAGAATAATGAAGAGATTTTTGAGGGGCTCATCAAGCCGAAGCTCGAAGGAAAAGCAAAATGAAGAAGCAAAGAAGCCCAAATATAATCTGCCTCGCACCGCGGAGGTTAGGCCGTGTGAATGGCCCTCTAATGATTTCTTGAGAGCAGCTGGGATTTATGATGATTTTTATTAATTGGCTGAGAATGCAGGCCTCACCGCCTTCCTCCACGACCAACGCGACCAGTATCTCTTACTCACCAATATCTTTGTGCAGAACTTTCATTTCCATTCTAGGAGCTCACCACCTACGGTGGAGTTTTATTTATATGATGAGCATAAGGAGATGTCACTTTATGATTTTTGTTAGGTTTGTTTGGTCCCTTCCGACGGCACGACAGAGGAACCATATCGCGGCGATGTGGATGGGTTTATTGATACCATCACTGTAGGGGAAACGAGGAAGGTTTCCAATGCACGAATCACTAGCATACATTTTCCTGTTTTACGCTACTTTGCAATATTTGCTAGTCGTTGCTTAATTGGTCATGGAAACTGTGGAAACCTTAGTGTTCCTGATATTATTATTTTTTCCATGGTTTATTCAGTGATAACTCTGTTAGTATGGGCGGTATTATTGCTAAACGGTTAAGTCTAAACCGTACAAAGGGGCCCATCTTTGGAGGCATCTATGCTTCACGCCTAGCTGCACATTTTAACATACCTATTAGGCATTATGAGAAGGAAGAAAAATTGCTACCTTGTGTTTATTTAGATTATAAGAGTATGGTGGCACACGATTTTATTGTTAAGAATAGGGAAGGGGAGCTTAAATACAAATTGTTATTTCATCAACATCATCCTAAGACTATTACCATGCCCGCTCCTTCCTTATTTGATTTATCTTCAGGCCAGTACCTTGTTCCGTTAGAGGCTATCCACGCCTACCGGAACCCTACATCAGCCACAGAGCCAGAGTTGGAACCACAAGTTGATACTCCACGACAGTTTAATTACCATTGGGATCCGGAGATGATTGCCAACCAGTGGCAATCAGAGTCTTCTTCATCGCAGTACGACTCAAACTATTATTATGGATATCCGCCAGGCCAGCCGTGGCCATAGACCAACTTAGGCCAAAATTCTAAGCTTGGGGGAGTACGTATTTCTCATCGACATTATATTCATGTTCACACACTCATTGCTAGATGTTGGTGCTCATACTTTTTCATTGTATCATCCATGCTAGTTTATTTTCCTTTTTATGTTTTCTTCTTGTGTGTTTAATAAACCTTAAGAAACCCCCCCCAAAAAATTTAGTTGTAGCTTTTAATTATTTTACTTTCCATGTTTATAGTAGTAATTAAAAAGAAAACCCAAAAAGATTTCATGTTCTTCTTTTGCTTGTTCGGAGCTTTCCCATGTAAATAGTTTTATTTCTTTTCTTTTCTTTGGAGGTCAATAGGAGAATACCATGATTAAATTGTGAAGTGGCTCTTATATGCATTATTGTTGATCTGACAAAAGAGCACATATTGCCTTGTCTTCTCCTGTTTATTGAATGCTTGCAGATTCCAGCTTAGTCCAATGCACGTGCACTCTTAATATTATTCACATCATTTAGTCGTGCAAGTGAAAGGCAATTATGACGATATATGATGGACTGACTGAGATGAGAAAAGCTGGTATGAACTCGACCTCTCTTGTTTTTGTAAATATGATTAGTTCATCATTCCTGATTCAGCCTATTATGAATAAACATGTTTGCAATGACAACTAGAGATCATAGTTTCTTATGCCATGCTTGATTAGCTAGGAGCTTATAACGGTTTACCTTGCGTGCCAACATGCTATTAAAATGGCTGTGATGTGGTATGATAGGGTGGTATCCTCCTCTGAATGATTTAAGTGACTTGACTTGGCGCATGTTCACGCATGTAGTTGAAACAAAATCAACATAGCCTTTACGATATTTATGTTCATGGTGGATTATATCCTACTCATGCTTGCATTCGGTGTTGATTAATTTTAATGCATGTTCATGACTGTTTTCGCTCTCTAGCTGGTCGCTTCCCAGTCTTTTGCTAGCCTTCACCTGTACTAAGCGGGAATACTGCTTGTGCATCCAACTCCATAAACCCCAAAGTTATTCCATATGAGTCCACCATACCTACCTATATAGGTATCTACCTACCGTTCCAAGTAAATTTGTATGTGCCAAACTCTAAACCTTCAAATAAATATCCTGTTTTGTATGCTTGAATAGCTCATGTATAAACTAGGGCTGTCTGTATCTTCCATGTTAGGCGGGTTATTCTCAAGAGGAGTGGACTCCGCTCCTCACTCACGAGAAAATGGCTGGTCACTAGGATGCCCAGTCCCATGCTTTATGCAAATCAAATCAAAATAATTGCAAACAAAACTCCCCCTGGGATTCTTGTTAGTTAGAGGCACTCGTTGTTTCGAGCAAGCCATGGATTGATGATTGTTGGTGGAGGGGGAGTATAAACTTTACCATTCTGTTTGGGAACCGCCTATAATGTGTGTAGCATGGAAGATATCGCCATCTCTTGGTTGTTATGTTGACAATGAAAGTATACCGCTCAAAATACTATTGACCTCTATTTCAAAACTGACCTCAGGCACCTCTACAAATCCCTGCTTCCCTCTGCGAAGGGCCTATATATTTACTTTCATGTTGAGTCATCATCCTCTTATTAAAAAGCACCAGTTGGAGAGCACCGCTTTCATTTGCATTCATTACTGTTAGTTTACATTGAGTATGACTTGACTGGATCTCTTTTACCATGAATTACAATGTCTAGTCAATCCTTGATCATTAAAGGTGCTTTGCATTTATGTTTTGTAGTCTCAAAAAGGGCTAGCGAGATACCATCTTGTTATATCATATTATGATTATTTTGAGAAAGTATTGTCATCCGAGATTTATTATTATTGCTCGCTAGTTGATTATGCCATTGATATGAGTAAACATGAGACCTATGCGTTATTGTGAATATGGTTAGTTCATAATCTTTGCTGAAAACTTGAATGCTGGCTTTACATATTTACAACAAAAAGAGCAAACAGAGTTTGTAAAAGTTTTTCTTTACCACTTTCATTTTGTCAATTGAATTGCTTGAGGACAAGCAAAGGTTTAATCTTGGGGGAGTTGATACGTCTCCGTCGTATCTACTTTTCCAAACACTTTTGCCCTTGTTTTGGACTCTAACTTGCATGATTTGAATGGAACTAACCCAGACTGACGCTGTTTTCAGCAGAATTGGCATGGTGTTATTTATGTGCAGATACAAAAGTTCTTGGAATGACCTGAAACTTCACGGAACGTCTATTTGGAAATAATAAAAAATCCTTGCAAAAGATGAAGACTAGGGGCCCACCACCTGTCCACGAGGGTGGGGGGCGCGCCCCCCTACCTCGTGGCCCCCCTGGAGCTCCTCCAGCCTCAACTCCAACTCTATATATTTGGTTTCGGAGAGAAAAAAAATCATAGAGAAGGATTCATCGCGTTTTACGATACGGAGCCGCCGCCAAGCCCTAAAAACTCTCGGGAGGGCTGATCTGGAGTCCGTTTGGTCATCCGGAGAGGGGAATCCGTCGCCATCGTCATCATCAACCATCCTCCATCACCAATTTCATGATGCCCACCGACGTGCGTGAGTAATTCTATCGTGGCCTTGCTGGACAGTGATGGGTTGGATGAGATTTATCATGTAATCGAGTTAGTTTTGTTAGGGTTTGATCCCTAGTATCCACTATGTTCTGAGATTGATGTTGCTATGACTTTGCTATGCTTAATGCTTGTCACTAGGGCCCGAGTGCCATGATTTCAGATCTGAACCTATTATGTTTTCATCAATATATGAGAGTTCTTAATCCTATCTTGCAAGTCTATAGTCACCTATTATGTGTTATGATCCGTTAACCCCGAAGTTACAATAATCGGGATACTTACCGGTGATGATCGTAGTTTGAGGAGTTCATGTATTCACTATGTGTTAATGCTTTGGTCCGGTACTCTATTAAAAGGAGGCCTTAATATCCCTTAGTTTCCGCTAGGACCCTGCTGCCATGGGAGGGTAGGACAAAAGATGTCATGCAAGTTCTTTTCTATAAGCACGTATGACTATATTCGGAATACATGCCTACAATACATTGATGAATTGGAGCTAGTTATGTGTCACTCTAGGTTATGACTGTTACATGATGAACCGCATCCGGCATAATTCTCTATCACCGATCCATTGCCTATGAGCTTTCCATATATTGTTCTCCACTTATTTACTTTTCCGTTGCTATTACTATCATCACTACAAAATACTAAAACCATTACTTTTGCTATCATTACCTTTTGCTACTGTTACCACTACTATCATATTACTTTGATACTAAATACTTTGCTGCAGATATTAAGTTTCCAGGTGTGGTTGAATTGACAACTCAGCTGCTAATACCTGAGAATATTCTTTGGCTCCCCTTGTGTCGAATCAATAAATTTGGGTTGAATACTCTACCCTCGAAAACGGTTGCGATCCCCTATACTTGTGGGTTATCAAGGGGCGGTGGCTATGGACGGGAGCGCCATGCTCTCAATCAGAAGGAGTGCCTGGTTAGCCGATGATCTAGACGATTCCTCCTATTCCCTGAAAGGAAAAACACACTCGTCGAAGATGACATGGCGTGATGTTAGTATGCAACGGGAGGCGGGATCATAACATTGATAGCCGCAATGGTCAGGAGGGTAGCCAAAGAAAACACAAGCAACAGATCGAGGTGCAAGCTTATGTTGAGCGGTGGCAGAGGTGTTAGGATAACACAGACAACCGAAAACACAAAGATGTTGATACTCACGAGGAAAACCAAAGAGAAGCTCATGCGGTGTTTGATGGTGGCGAGGACAACAAGGACGAAGATTGAGTAGGTACGTGGCAGTGTTAAGAGCTTCAACCCAAAATCGAGGAGGAAGATGAGCATGAAATAACATAGTACGGACACTATCATTCAAAGTCCAAAGAATGCGTTTGGCGTGGCCATTTTGTTCAGAGGTATATGGACAAGAAAGCCGAAAGTGAATGCCGTGAGAAGCAAAGAAATCACGAGACGCATTATTATCAAATTCCTTGCCATTATCCGTTTGAAAACTCAGAATATTGCGCTGAAATTGCATAGCAACAAACGCATGAAAATGAGAGAGAAGCAGAAAAACTTCAGATTTGTGACGTAATGGAAAAGTCCAAGTATAGTGAGAAAAATCATCAAGAATGACAAGATAATAGAGAAAACCGGAGACACTTTTTATTGGAGATGTCCATACATCGCAATGCATAAGAGCAAAAGGGAAACTAGTCTGAGAATCTGATTGTTTGAAAGGTAAGCTAACGTGCTTGCCCAACCTACAAGCATGACATGTTGTAGACATAGCTTTATTACAGGAAAACTCAAAAGACGATAATGTTTTGGAGAGAGCAGCATGTCCCGGATGTCCAAGCCCTTGGTGCCAAAGATCGGAGGTCTCGGCAAGGAGAGCTTGAGGCCTGGATGCAAGTGGATAAAGTTCATCGGGGCTGTCACATCATAGAATCACTCGTCGCGTGTGAAGGTCCTTGACAGAAAAACCAAACATGTCAAACTCAACAGTAATGGGATTTTCACGAGTAAGGCGGCGAACGGAAATAATTTTTTTTAATGATATGAGGAGTAATGAAAACATTACGAAGATGAATAGGAAAAGAAGATGTGGGAAAAGAAACGTTACCGGTGTGGGTGGTCGGGAGAGAATCCCCATTACCGATGATGACACGGGTGGAAGTAGAATATGGTTGAGAGTGAGAAAGGATACCGGGATGGTTCGCCATATGCGAGGTAGCACCGGTGTCAAGGAACCAGTCAGCCCCGTTGCCGCCACCACTGATGGATAGATTGTTGAGGGCAGCGTGTAGTTGCGTTTGGTCTCAAGCCGAAGGTTGATGAAGAGGCGGGACCGGCACATAGCCAGGGTAGACGGGACCAGAGGGGTAGCAGTCCAGGCCACCTGCCCTAGCTGGGCTGCATACACATGCGGCTAAGAGGCGCTGGGTCGAGGCCCGAGCAGGCCAGCACCGGGCGCACGCTAGTTCGGGGGCCAGGCTGCGAACATCCCCGACAGGGGGTAGCCCCGAGAGGCCATGCTGGGGTGTTGCGTGCGTCCGGAAGAGGAGTCGTCGTGCTGCTAGGGCTGGCAGGAGGAGCGGCCAGCTTCTTCTTCTTGCCGCGATTGCGGCCGCCATTGGGAGAGGGCGCAGCAGGGGCACCATGGGCAACTGGATGTGGAGTCGAAGTAGAAGTGGTCGGGCGGGACTGACCGGCGATGAGAGTCGTCAGCCAGGCATGGTGACCGCCACAGGAGAGGCGGCGCTCCTCCTGAAGAAGAACACCACGGGCCCGTGTGAAGGTGAGGCCGGTGGGGTTGATGGTGAGCGCCGCAATGCAATGGCCGAAGTCGTCGTTCACCCCGTTGATAAGAGCCAGCAGCATGTCTTGGTCAGAGACCGGCGAGCTGACGTCCCGAAGAGTGTCGGAGAGACACTTGAGACGGCTGCAGAAGGCAGTGACGGAGAGGTCACCCTGAACGATGTTGTGAAACTCCCGCTTGGCGAATATGGCACACTGTAGACGGTTGTCAAGGAAGATCACGGAGATGACCGTCCATGCGTTGGCGGCGGTGTCGGAGGGCCTGATGATGATGTGTAGGATGTCAGGAGAGATGGTGGTGTAGAGCCATGAGATGATGCACTGATCGATCTGGGTCCACTCAACATCAGCGAACATCATTAGAGCATTGGTCGACCCATCAACATGACCGACGAGACCGAGCTTGCGGAAGGTGAGGTGGAAAAAAGTTTGCCAGATCGAGAAGTTGGACTCATCGAAGCTAAGGGTGGCGGGAACATGGCTGCGGATGTTGATGAGTTGCACGGCGGTGGTGCTAGGGGCGGCTGGGTGAGTGGAGTCAGTGAAGGGGTTGGAGCTGGGGGTGGAGCCAGATGGGGTGGAGTGGCTGGAGCAGGAGTTGGAGGCGAAGGGATTGGAGCTGGGGTTGGAGAAGAAGTCTTCGAAGGGATGCATGGCTATGGCGGTTGATGAGGACAGTAGTAGCTAGGGCGACAGGTGAGGGTGTGGTTCCGGCATGAGCAACGGGAAGAGGTCACGGGAAAGAGAAAACTGATACCATGTAGGATTGAATAATTGGGAATATGCAGCGCATTGTATTGATCCATAGGGAAATTACATATATACACAAGAATACTTGACCTCCAAGACTCTATCTCTATGTACAAGGAAAGATATCAAGAGGAGGCAAGTATGGAAGTAAACATCCTACGTGATCGCATGTGATACAATGCCTATATTCCTACAAGGGCGAAACAACAGAGACAAAAAAAGTACGAGATAAGCACTTACCAGACGGCGATGAGCCCGACGCCGGAAGGTAAACAGCTGCGGGCGGCAGAGAGGAGAGCAAACCCTAGCGGCCGCGGAGAGGACTAGAGGAGAGGCGGGTGTGCATGGATGGGACCAATGGGAACGAGATCGTCTGACTTTTATATCCCCACAACTATAATAAATTTAGGACCTTGATTAGCTTTCCGTGGGCACGGTTTTAATATGGTAACCTAGCAATACATGCATGCATGCGAGTATTTAATCAAAAATTACCACATTTCATGAAAACGTGCCTAACTTTACAAATTTGTGCCAAAAACTACCACTTTTTATTAATCCATGGCAAAAAACTACCACTTTCAGAAAATGACCAGTTTAGAAGATTTAAACATGTTTATGACAAGTGGGGCCCACCCGTCAGGGCTGACGTGGCAGAAATGTCAACACCGTTTATGTTGACTGTTAAGTTGACTGTTATGACAAGTGGGCCCCACACGTGAGTATCTATCTTCTTCTTCCTGCTCCTATATTCTCTTGCCCATTTCAACAAACACCTCGTCTTCGTGCCCCACGGCGAGCACTTGTGTCATCCATGTCGCCCACCTAGAGGCTGCCGGGTCGAGGATGACGGAGGTAGCGCCAGAGCAGGCGTGAGACGGCGGCCGCGAGGGTGCTCGCGCAGCCGTCGAGCCGCGCGCAGGTCGTGAGCACGTGCTGGTCACGCTGGCCGATCATCGTCGCATGCGGGAGCGCGGGTGGGCGGGCTGGCCGTCGTTGCGGTCGCCTGTGGGCCGGCATCCGAGCTCGCCGCCGTAGCTGTCGCGCGCAGAAGTGCGGGTAGGCCGCCATAGCCGTCCCGTGGGTGCTCACGCAGCCGTCGAGCCGCGCGTAGGCCGCGAGAACGCGCTGGTCGCCGAGCCGCATGCTTGCGCTGGCCGGTCGCCAAGCGGTGCATACGTGCTCGCGCTGGCTGGTCGGCAAGCCATGCATACTTGCTCGTTGGTGCTAGCAAGCTAGCGCTGGGTGGTCGCGTGTGGTCGAGCAGTGTGTGTCCGTCCGAGTGCCCGATCTGTGTGTCGTCATCGCATGCTGCCGCCGGGCATGCTCATCGTCATCTTGTGCGCTTGTTGACTTGCCACGCCAGCCCTGACGGTGGGCCTGATACGTCCGTTTTGCATCATGCTTTTATATCGATATTTATTGCATTATGGGCGGTTATTACACATTATGTCACAATACTTATGCCTATTCTCTCTTATTTTACAAGGTTTACATAATGAGGGAGAATGCCAGCAGCTGGGATTCTTGGCTGGAAAAGGAGCAAATATTAGAGACCTATTCTGCATAGCTTCAAAAGTCCTGAAACTTCACGGAAGACGTTTTCAGAATATATAAAAAATACTCATCGGAAGAAATTCACCAGGGGGTAGGTGAAGGAAATATGCCCTAGAGGCAATAATAAAGTTATTATTTATTTCCTTATATCATGATAAATGTTTATTATTCATGCTAGAATTGTATTAACCGGAAACATAATACATGTGTGAATACATAGACAAACAGAGTGTCACTAGTATGCCTCTACTTGACTAGCTCGTTAATCAAAGATGGTTATGTTTCCTAACCATGGACAAAGAGTTGTTATTTGATTAACGGGATCACATCATTAGATGAATGATCTGATTGACATGACCCATTCCGTTAGCTTAGCACTTGATCGTTTAGTATGTTGCTATTGCTTTCTTCATAACTTATACATGTTCCTATGACTATGAGATTATGCAACTCCCGTGTGCCGGAGGAACACTTTGTGTGCTACCAAACGTCACAACGTAACTGGGTGATTATAAAGGTGCTCTACAGGTGTCTCCAAAGGTACATGTTGGGTTGGCATATTTCGAGATTGGGATTTGTCACTCCGATCGTCGGAGAGGTATCTCTGGGCCCTCTCGGTAATGCACATCGCTTAAGCCTTGCAAGCATTGCAACTAATGAGTTAGTTGCGGGATGATGTATTACGGAACGAGTAAAGAGACTTGCCGGTAACGAGATTGAACTAGGTATTGGATATCGATGATCGAATCTCGGGCAAGTAACATACCGATGACAAAGGGAACAACGTATGTTGTTATGCGGTCTGACCGATAAAGATCTTCGTAGAATATGTAGGAGCCAATATGAGCATCCAGGTTCTGCTATTGGTTATTAACCGGAGACGTGTCTCGGTCATGTCTACATTGTTCTCGAACCCATAGGGTCCGCACGCTTAAGGTTTCGATGATAGTTATATTATGAGTTTATGAGTTTTGATGTACCGAAGGAGTTCGGAGTCCCGGATGAGATCGGGGACATGACGAGGAGTCTCGAAATGGTCGAGACGTAAAGATCGATATATTGGACGACTATATTCGGACATCGGAAAGGTTCCGAGTGATTCGAGTATTTTTCGGAGTACCGGAGAGTTACGGGAATTCACCGGGGAGTATATGGGCCTTATTGGGCTTTAGGGGAAAGAGATAGGAGAGGTTGGGCGCCCCCCAAGGCCTAGTCCGAATTGGACTAGGGGGAAGGGCTGCACCCCCTCCTTCCTTCTCTTCTCCTTTCCCTTGCCTTGACTCCTACTCCTACTACATGGAAGGACTCCTAGGTGGACTAGGAAAGGGGGAATCCTACTCCCGGTGGGAGTAGGACTCCCCTAGGCGTGCCATAGAGAGGGCCGGCCCTCCCCTCCTCCACTCCTTTATATACGGGGGCAGGGGGCACCCCATAGACACACAAGTTGATCCACGTGATCATATTCTTAGCCGTGTGCGGCGCCCCCTGCCACCATAGTCCTTGATAATATTGTAGCGGTGCTTAGGCGAAGCCCTGCGACAGTAGTACATCAAGATCGTCACCACGCCGTCGTGCTGACGGAACTCTTCCCCGACACTTTGCTGGATCGGAGTCTGGGGATCGTCATCGAGCTGAACGTGTGCTAAAACTCGGAGGTGCCGTAGTTTCGGTGCTTGATCGGTCGGGCCGTGGAGACGTACGACTACATCAACCAAACGCTTCCGTTGTCGATCTACAAGGGTACGTAGATCACACTCTTCCCTCTCGTTGCTATGCATCACCATGATCTTGCGTGTGCGTAGGAAATTTTTTGAAATTACTACGTTCCCCAACAGTGGTATTCGAGCCTAGGTTTTTATGGTTTGATGTTATATGCACGAGTAGAACACAAGTGAGTTGTGGGCGATATAAGTCATACTGCTTACCAGCATGTCATACTTTGGTTCGGCGGTATTGTTGGATGAAGCGGCCCGGACCGACATTACGCGTACGCTTACGCGAGACTGGTTCTACCGCGGTGCTTTGCACACAGGTGGCTGGCGGGTGTCAGTTTCTCCAACTTTAGTTGAACCGAGTGTAGCTACGCCCGGTCCTTGCGAAGGTTAAAACAGCACCAACTTGACAAACTATCGTTGTGGTTTTGATGCGTAGGTAAGAACGGTTCTTGCTAAGCCCATAGCAGCCACGTAAAACTTGCAACAACAAAGTAGAGGACGTCTAACTTGTTTTTGCAGGGCATGTTGTGATGTGATATGGTCAAGACGTGATGAGATATAAGTCGTTGTATGAGATGATCATGTTTTGTTGAAGTTATCGGCAACTGGCAAAAGCCTTATGGTTGTCTCTCTATTGCATAAGATGCAAGCGTCCAATAATTACTTTACTTTATCGCTATGCGATAGCAATAGTTGCAAGAGCAATTGTTGGCGAGACGACCACGTGATGACACATTGATATAGATCAAGATGATGGAGATCATGGTGTCATGCCGGTGACGATAGAGATCATGACAGTACTTTGGAGATGGAAATCAAAGGCGCAAGATGATGATGGCCATATCATGTCACATATTTTGATTGCATGTGATGTTTATGTTTTATACATCTTATTTTTCTTAGTTTGACGGTAGCATTTT
Source organism: Triticum urartu (assembly GCF_003073215.2). Classification (NCBI taxonomy): domain Eukaryota; kingdom Viridiplantae; phylum Streptophyta; class Magnoliopsida; order Poales; family Poaceae; genus Triticum; species Triticum urartu. The sequence goes on from NC_053022.1 coordinate 466,230,663, forward strand.
AAGATGATCTCTCACTAATTATCAAGAAGTGTTCTCCCTGAGTATGCACCATTGCGAAAGTTCTTCGTGCTGAGACACCACGTGATGATCGGGTGTGATAGGCTCTACGTTCAAATACAACGGGTGCAAAACAGTTGCACACGCGGAATACTCAGGTTATACTTGACGAGCCAAGCATATACAGATATGGCCTCGGAACACGGAGACCGAAAGGTCGAGCGTGAATCATATAGTAGATATGATCAACATAGTGATGTTCACCAATGAAACTGCTCCATCTCACGTGATGATCGGACATGGTTTAGTTGATTTGGATCACGTGATCACTTAGAGGATTAGAGGGATGTCTATCTAAGTGGGAGTTCTTAAGTAATATGATTAATTGAACTTTAATTTATCATGAACTTAGTCCTGATAGTATTTTGCAAATCATGTTGTAGATCAATAGCTCGCGTTGTTGCTTCCCTGTGTTTATTTTGATATGTTCCTAGAGAAAATTGTGTTGAAAGATGTTAGTAGCAATGATGCGGATTGGATCCGTGATCTGAGGTTTATCCTCATTGCTGCACAGAAGAATTATGTCCTTGATGCACCGCTAGGTGACAGACCTATTGCAGGAGCAGATGTAGACGTTATGAACGTTAGGCTAGCTCAATATGATGACTACTTGATAGTTTAGTGCACCATGCTTAATGGCTTAGAATCGGGAATTCAGAGACGTTTTGAACGTCATGGACCATATGAGATGTTCCAGGAGTTGAAGTTAATAATTCAAGCAAATACCCGAGTTGAGAGATATGAAGTCTCCAACAAGTTCTATAGCTAAAAGATGGAGGAGAATCGCTCAACTAGTGAGCATGTGCTCAGATTGTCTGGGTACTACAATCGCTTGAATCAAGTGGGAGTTAATCTTCCAGATAAGATAGTGATTGACAGAATTCTCTAGTCACCATCACCAAGTTAGTAGAACTCCGTGATGAACTATGGTATGCAAGGGATGACGAAAATGATTCCTGAGCTTTTCATGATGATGAAATCGATGAAGGTAGAAATCAAGAAAAACATCAAGTGTTGATGGTTGACAAGACCACTAGTTTCAAGAAAAGGGCAAAGAGAAGAAGGGGAACTTCAAGAAGAACGGCAAGCGAGTTGCTTCTCAAGTGAAGAAGCCCAAGTCTAGTCCTAAGACTAAGACTAAATGCTTCTACTGCAAAGGGACTGGTCACTGGAAGCGGAACTACCCCAAGTGATTGGCGGATAAGAAGGATGGCAAAGTGAACATAAGTATATTTGATATACATGTTATTGATGTGTACTTTACTAGTGTTTATAGCAACCTCTCATTATTTGATACTAGTTCAGTTGCTAAGATTAGTAACTCGAAACGGGAGTTGCAGAATAAACAGAGACTAGTTAAGGGTGAAGTGACAATGTGTGTTGGAAGTGGTTCCAAGATTGATATGATCATCATTGCACACTCCCTATAATTTCAGGATTAGTGTTGAACCTAAATAAGTGTTATTTGGTGTTTGCATTGAAGCATGAATATGATTTGATCATGTTTATTGTAATACGGTTATTCATTTAAGTAAGAGAATAAATTGTTGTTCTGTTTACATGAATAAAACCTTATATGGTTACACACCCAATGAAAATAGTTCGTTGGATCTCAATCGTAGTGATACACATATTCATAATATTGAAGCCAAAAGATGCAAAGTTAATAATAATAGTGCAACTTATTTGTGGCACTGCCGTTTAGGTCATATTAGTGTAAAGCGCATGAAGAAACTCCATGCTGATGGGATTTTGGAATCACTTGATTATGAATCACTTGATGCTTGCGAACCATGCCTCATGGGCAAGATGACTAAGACTCCGTTCTCCGAAACAATGGAGCGAGCAACAAACTTATTGGAAATAATACATACTGATGTATGCGGTCCGATGAGTATTAAGGCTCGCGGCAAGTATCATTATTTTCAGAACTTCACAGATGATTTGAGCAGATATGGGTATATCTACTTGATGAAACATAAGTCTGAAACATTTGAAAAGTTCAAAGAATTTCAGAGTGAAGTGGAAAATCATCGTAACAAGAAAATAAAGTTTCTACGATCTGATCATGGAAGAGAATATTTGAGTTACGAGTTTGGCCTTTAATTAAAACAATGTGGAATAGTTTCACAAACTCATGCCACCTGGAACACCACAGCATAATGGTGTGTCCGAACGTCATAACCGTACTTTATTGGATATAGTACAATCTATGATGTTTCTTACCGATTTACCAATATTGTTTTGGGATCATGCATTAGAGACAGCTGCATTCACATTAAAAAGGGGCACCATCTAATTCCGTTGAGACGACACAATATGAACTATGGTTTGGCAAGAAACCAAAGTTGTCGTTTCTTAAAGTTTGGGGTTGCGATGCTTATAAGAAAAAGTTTCATCATGATAAGCTCAAACCCAAATCGGAGAAATGTGTCTTCATAGGATACCCAAAGGAGACAGTTGGGTACACCTTCTATCACAGATCCGAAGGCAAGACATTCGTTGCTGAGAATGGATACTTTCTAGAGAAGAAGCTTCTCTCGAAAGAAGTGAGTGGGAGGAAAGTAGAACTTGATAAGGTAATTGTACCTTCTCCCGAATTGGAAAGTAGTTCATCACAGAAATCAGTTCCAGTGATGCCTACACCGATTAGTGAGGAAGTTAATGATGATGATCATGAAACTTTGGATCAGGTTACTACCCCGAACCTCGTAGTTCAACCATAATAAGATCCGCACCAGAGTGGTACGGTAATCCTGTTCTGGAGGTCATGTTACTTGACCATGACGAACCTACGAACTATGAGGAAGCGATGACGAGCCCAGATTCCGCGAAATGGCTTGAGGCCATGAAATCTGAGATGAGATCCATGTATGAGAACAAAGTATGGACTTTGATTGACTTGCCCAATGATCGGCGAGCCATTGAGATTAAATGGATCTTCAAGAGGAAGATGGACGTTGATAGTAGAGTTACTATCTACAAAGCTAGAATTGTCGCAAAAGGTTTTCGACAAGTTCAAGGTGTCGACTACGATGAGAGTTTCTCAGTCGTATCTATGCTTAAGTCTGTCCGAATCATGTTAGCAATTGCCGCATTTTATGAAATCCGGCAAATGAATAAACAAAACTGCATTCCTTAATGGATTTATTAAAGAAGAGTTGTATATGATACAACCAGAAGGTTTTGTCAATCCTAAAGGTGCTAACAAAATGTGCAAGCTCCAGCGATCCATCTATGGACTGGTGCAAGCATCTCAGAGTTGGAATATGCGCTTTGATGAGATGATCAAAGCATATAGTTTTATACAGACTTGCGGTGAAGCCTATATTTACAAGAAAGTGAGTGGGAGCACTACGACATTTCTGATAAGTATATGTGAATGACATATTGTTGATCGGAAATAATGTAGAATTATTCTGTAAAGCATAAAGGAGTGTTTGAAAGGAGTTTTTCAAAGAAAGACTTCGGTGAAGCTGCTTACATATTGAGCTTCAAGATCTATAGAGATAGATCAAGACGCTTGATAATTTTTTCCAATGAGTACATACCTTGACAAGATTTTGAAGTAGTTCAAAATGGAGCAGTCAAAGAAAGAGTTCTTGCCTGTATTACAAGGTGTGAAGTTGAGTAAGACTCAAAGCCCGACCACGGCAAAAGATAGAAAGAGAATGAAAGTCATTCCCTATGCCTTGGCCATAGGTTCTATAAAGTATGTCATGCTGTGTACCAGATCTATTGTATACCCTGCACTGATTTTGCAAGGGAGTACAATAGTGATCTAGTAGTAGATCACTGGACAGCGGTCAAAATTATCCTTAGTGGAATAAGGAAATATTTCTCGATTATGGACGTGACAAAAAGGTTCGTCGTAAAGGGTTACGTCGATGCAAGTTTTTGACACTGATCCAGATGATTCTAAATCTCAATCTGGATACATATTGAAAGTGTGAGCAATTAGCTAGAGTAGCTCCATGCAGAGCATTGTAGACATAGAATTTTGCAAAATACATACGGATCTGAATTTGGCAGGCTCGTTGACTAAATTTCTCTCACAAGCAAAACATGATCACTCTTTGGGTGTTAATCACATAGTGATGTGAACTAGATTATTGAATCTAGTAAACCCTTTTGGTGTTAGTCACATGGAGATGTGAACCAATCACATAAAGATGTGAACTATTGGTGTTAATCACATAGCGATGTGAACTAGATTATTGACTCTAGTGCAAGTGGGAGACTGAAGGAAATATGCCCTAGAGGCAATAATAAAGTTATTATTTATTTCCTTATATCATGATAAATGTTTATTTTCATGCTAGAATTGTATTAACCGGAAACATAATACATGTGTGAATACATAGACAAACAGAGTGTCACTAGTATGCCTCTACTTGACTAGCTCGTTAATCAAAGATGGTTATGTTTCCTAACCATGGACAAAGAGTTGTTATTTGATTAACGGGATCACATCATTAGATGAATGATCTGATTGACATGACCCATTCCGTTAGCTTAGCACTTGATCGTTTAGTATGTTGCTATTGCTTTCTTCATAACTTATACATGTTCCTATGACTATGAGATTATGCAACTCCCGTGTGCCGGAGGAACACTTTATGTGCTACCAAACGTCACAACGTAACTGGGTGATTATAAAGGTGCTCTACAGGTGTCTCCAAAGGTACATGTTGGGTTGGCATATTTCGAGATTGGGATTTGTCACTCCGATCGTCGGAGAGGTATCTCTGGGCCCTCTCGGTAATGCACATCGCTTAAGCCTTGCAAGCATTGCAACTAATGAGTTAGTTGCGGGATGATGTATTACGGAACGAGTAAAGAGACTTGCCGGTAACGAGATTGAACTAGGTATTGGATATCGATGATCGAATCTCGGGCAAGTAACATACCGATGACAAAGGGAACAACGTATGTTGTTATGCGGTCTGACCGATAAAGATCTTCGTAGAATATGTAGGAGCCAATATGAGCATCCAGGTTCCGCTATTGGTTATTAACCGGAGACGTGTCTCGGTCATGTCTACATTGTTCTCGAACCCATAGGGTCCGCACGCTTAAGGTTTCGATGATAGTTATATTATGAGTTTATGAGTTTTGATGTACCGAAGGAGTTCGGAGTCCCGGATGAGATCGGGGACATGACGAGGAGTCTCGAAATGGTCGAGACGTAAAGATCGATATATTGGACGACTATATTCGGACATCGGAAAGGTTCCGAGTGATTCGAGTATTTTTCGGAGTACCGGAGAGTTACGGGAATTCACCGGGGAGTATATGGGCCTTATTGGGCTTTAGGGGAAAGAGATAGGAGAGGTTGGGCGCCCCCCCAAGGCCTAGTCCGAATTGGACTAGGGGGAAGGGCTGCACCCCCTCCTTCCTTCTCTTCTCCTTTCCCTTGCCTTGACTCCTACTCCTACTACATGGAAGGACTCCTAGGTGGACTAGGAAAGGGGGAATCCTACTCCCGGTGGGAGTAGGACTCCCCTAGGCGCGCCATAGAGAGGGCCGGCCCTCCCCTCCTCCACTCCTTTATATACGGGGGCAGGGGGCACCCCATAGACACACAAGTTGATCCACGTGATCATATTCTTAGCCGTGTGCGGCGCCCCCTGCCACCATAGTCCTTGATAATATTGTAGCGGTGCTTAGGCGAAGCCCTGCGACAGTAGTACATCAAGATCGTCACCACGCCGTCGTGCTGACGGAACTCTTCCCCGACACTTTGCTGGATCGGAGTCCGGGGATCGTCATCGAGCTGAACGTGTGCTAAAACTCGAAGGTGCCGTAGTTTCGGTGCTTGATCGGTCGGGCCGTGGAGACGTACGACTACATCAACCAAATGCTTCCGTTGTCGATCTACAAGGGTACGTAGATCACACTCTTCCCTCTCGTTGCTATGCATCACCATGATCTTGCGTGTGCGTAGGAATTTTTTTGAAATTACTACGTTCCCCAACAGTAGGGCGCGCCCCCTACCTCGTGGGCCCCCTGGTGGCCCTCTGGTGGCCATCTTCTGCTATATGAAGTCTTTCGATGGGAAAAAATCATAATCCATCTTCTCGGACGAAACTCCGCCGCCACGAGGCAGAACCTTGGCGGAACCAATCTAGGGCTCTGGCGGAGCTGTTCTGCCGGGGAAACTTCCCTCCCGGAGGGGGAAATCATCACCATCGTCATCACCAACGCTCCTCTCATCAGGGGAGGGCAATCTCCATCAACATCTTCATCAGCACCATCTCCCCTCAAAACCCTAGTTCATCTCTTGTATCCAATTCTTGTCTCCAAGTCCGGGATTGGTGCTAGTAGGTTGCTAGTAGTGTTAATTACTCCTTGTAGTTGATGCTAGTTGGTTTAATTGGTGGAAGATCATATGTTCAGATCCTATATGCATATTAATACCCCTCTGATTATGAACATGTTTATGCTTTGTGAGTAGTTACTTTTGTTCCCGAGGACATGGGAGAAGTCTTGCTATTAGTAGTCATGTGAATTTAGTATTCGTTCGATATTTTGTTGAGATGTATGTTGTCTCTCCTCTAGTGGTGTTATGTGAACGTCGACTACATGACACTTCACCATTATTTGGGCCTAGAGGAAGGCATTGGGAAGTAATAAGTAGATGATGGGTTGCTAGAGTGACAGAAGCTTAAACCCTAGTTTATGCGTTGCTTCGTAAGGGGCTGATTTGGATCCATATGTTTCATGCTATGGTTAGGTTTACCTTAATACTTTTGTTGTAGTTGCGGATGCTTGCAATAGAGGTTAATCATAAGTGGGATGCTTGTCCAAGTAAGGGCAGTACCCAAGCACCGGTCCACCCACATACCAAACTATCAAAGTACCGAACGCGGATCATATGAGCGTGATGAAAACTAGCTTGAGATATTCCCATGTGTCCTCGGGAGCGCTTTTGTCTATATAAGAGTTTTGTCCAGGCTTGTCCTTTGCTACAAAAAGGATTGGGCCACCTTGCTGCACTTTATTTACTTTTGTTACTTGTTGCTCGTTACAAATTATCCTATCACAAAACTATCTGTTACCACTTATTTCAGTACTTGCAGAGAATACCTTGCTGGAAACCGCTTATCATTTCCTTCTGCTCCTCGTTGGGTTCGACACTCTTACTTATCGAAAGGGCTACTGTCGGTGTCAAAACCGGCGGATCTCGGGTAGGGGGTCCCGAACTGTGCGTCTAGGCTGGATGGTAACATGAGGCAAGGGACATGAAGTTTTACCCAGGTTCAGGCCCTCTTGGTGGAGGTAAAACCCTACGTCCTACTTGATTAATATTGATGATATGGGTAGTACAAGAGTAGATCTACCACGAGATCAGAGAGGCTAAACCCTAGAAGCTAGCCTATGGTACGATTATTGTTCTGAATGTTGTCCTACGGACTAAAACCCTCCGGTTTATATAGACACCGGAGAGGGTTAGGGTTACACAAAGTCGGTTACAATGGTAGGAGATCTACATATCCGTATCGCCAAGCTTGCCTTCTACGCCAAGGAAAGTCCCTTCCGGACACGGGACGAAGTCTTCAATCTTGTATCTTCATAGTCCAGGAGTCCGGCTGAAGGTATAGTCCGGCCATCCGAACACCCCCTAATCCAGGACTCCCTCAACTACGATAGATCCCCTATACTTGTGGGTCATCAAGACTCTTTTCTGGCACCGTTGCCGGGGAGTGAAGCGCCTTTGGTAGGTGGAATTTGGCAAGGAAAAATTTATATAGTGTGCTGAAATTTACTGTCACTTGTTACTATGGAAAGTAATCCACTGAGGGGCTTTTTCGGGGTATCTTCACCCCGACCAGTAGAGCAAAGAGTTGCTCCTCAACCTACTAAACCTACTGAAAATGAAAATGTCTACTTTGAAATCCCTTCGGGTATGATAGAAAAACCGCTAGCTAATCCTTTTTTAGGAGATGGAACAAAACATCCTGATGAGCATCTAATATATGTGGATGAAGTTTGTGGATTATTTAATCTTGTAGGTGTACCCGGAGATGTTGTTAAGAAGAAGGTCTTCCCTTTATCTTTGAAGGGAGATGCATCGACATGGTATAGGCTATCTGATGATATGGGGTCTTGGAATTACAAACGATTGGAATTGGAATTTCATTAGAAGTTTTATCCTATGCATCTTGTTCATCGTGATCGCAATTATACATATAATTTTTGGCCTCGCGAAGGAGAAAGCATCGCTCAAGCTTGGGGGAGGCTTAAATCAATGTTATATTCATGCCCCAATCTCTTAAGAGAAATTATTATTCAAAAAATTTATGCTGGGCTTTCTGATAGCAATCGCACCATGCTTGATACTTCTTGTGCTGGCTCTTTTATGATGAAGACTATTGAATTCAAATGGAATTTATTGGAAAGAATTAAACACAACTCTGAAGATTGGGACCTCGACAAAGGTAAGGAGTCAGGTATGACACCTAGTTTTGATTATGTTAAATCTTTTATGGATAACGATGTTTTCTGTAAACTTAGCACTAAATATGGACTTGACTCTAAGATAGTAGCTTCTTTCTGTGAATCTTTAGCTACTTATGTTGATCTCCCCAAGGAGAAGTGGTTTAAATATCGTCCTCCCATAGAAGTAAAAGCAGCTGCACCTATTAAAGTTGAAGAAAATATTTTCACTTATAATGATCCTATTGTTCCTACTGCGTATGTTGAGAAACCACCTTTCCCTGTTAGGATAAAGGATCATGCTAAAGCTTCAACTATGGTTCGTAAAAGCAATATTAAAACATATACACCTCCTGAGCAAGTTAAAGTTGAACCTAATATTGCTATTGTTAAAGATCTCTTGTCTGATAATATTGATGGGCATGTTATTTATTTCTATGATGAAACTGCTAGAATAGCTAAACCATGTGCTAAACATAAAAGTAGACCTGTGGTAGGCATGCCTGTTATTTCTGTTAAAATAGGAGACCATTGTTATCATGGCTTATGTGATATGGGTGCTAGTGCTAGCGCAATAAGTCATTCCTTATACAAAGAAATTATGCATGATATTGCACCTGCTGAGATAGAAGATATTGATGTCACAATTAAACTTGCCAATAGAGATACTATTTCACCGATGGGAATTGTTAGAGATGTTGAAGTCTTGTGTGGGAAAACTAAATATCCTGATGATTTTCTTGTTCTTGGTTCCCCACAAGATAGCTTTTGTCCCATTATATTTGGTAGACCTTTCTTAAACGCTGTTAATGCTACCATAGATTGCAAAAGGGATGTTGTTACTATCGGTTTAGATGATATGACTCATGAATTTAATTTCTCTAAATTTAGTAGACAACATCGTGAAGAAGAATTACCTAGTAAGGATGAAATTATTGGTCTTGCTTCTATTTCCGTACCTCCTAGTGATCCTTTAGAACAATATTTGCTAGACCATGAAAATGACATGTTTATGAATTAAAGAAGGGAAATAGATGAAGTATTCTTTAAACAGGAACCTATTCTGAAAAACAATTTACTTGTTGAAATCCTAGGGGATCCTCCTCCACCCAAGGGTGATCCCGTGTTTGAGCTTAAACCTTTACCTGATACTCTTAAATATGCTTATCTTGATGAGAAAAAGATATATCCTGTTATTATTAGTGCTAACCTTTCAGAGCATGAGGAAGAGAGATTATTGAAAACTCTGAAGAAGCACTGTGCTGCTATTGGGTATACTCTTGATGATCTTAATGGCATTAGTCCCACTCTATGTCAACATAAAATAAATTTGGAAGAAGATGCTAAACCAGTTCGTGATCATCAACGACGGCTGAATCCTAAAATGAAACAAGTGGTAAGAAAGGAAATACTAAAGCTCCTTGAGGCAGGTATAATCTATCCCGTTGCAGATAGTCAGTGGGTAAGTCATGTCCATTGTGACCCTAAGAAGGGAGGTATTACTATCGTTCCTAATGATAAAGATGAATTGATTCCTCAAAGAATTATTACATGTTATAGGATGGTAATTGATTTCCGCAAATTAAATAAGGCAACTAAAAAGGATCATTACCCCTTACCTTTTATTGATCAAATGCTAGAAAGATTATCCAGACATACACATTTTTGCTCTCTAGATGGTTATTCTGGTTTCTCTCAAATACCCGTGTCAGCAAAAGATCAATCAAAGACTACTTTTACTTGCCCTTTTGGTACTTTTGCTTATAGACGTATGCCTTTTGGTCTATGTAATGCACCTGCTACCTTTCAAAGATGCATGATGGCTATATTCTCTGACTTTTGTGAAAATATTTGTGAGGTTTTCATGGACGATTTCTCCGTCTATGGATCTTCTTTTGATGATTGCTTGAGCAACCTTGATCGAGTTTTGCAAAGATGTGAAGAAACTAATCTTGTCTTGAATTGGGAAAAGTGCCACTTTATGGTTAATGAAGGTATTGTCTTGGGGCACAAAGTTTCTGAAAGAGGTATTGAAGTTGATAAAGCCAAGGTTGATGCTATTGAAAAGATGCCATGTCCCAAGGACATCAAAGGTATAAGAAGTTTCCTTGGTCATGCCGGATTTTATAGGAGGTTCATTAAGGACTTCTCAAAAATTTCTCGGCCTCTGACTAATTTATTACAAAAAGATATACCATTTGTTTTTGATGATGATTGTGTAGAAGCATTTGAAATACTTAAGAAAGCATTAATCTCTGCACCTATTGTTCAGCCACCTGATTGGAATTTACCCTTTGAAATTATGTGTGCTGCTAGTGATTATGCTGTAGGTGCTGTTCTAGGGCAAAGAGTTGATAAGAAATTAAATGTTATTCAATATGCTAGTAAAACCCTAGACAATGCTCAAACAAATTATGCTACTACTGAAAAAGAATTCTTAGTAGTTGTATTTGCTTGTGATAAGTTCAGACCTTATATTGTTGATTCTAAAGTAACTATTCACGCTGATCATGCTGCTATTAAATATATTATGGAAAAGAAAGATGCTAAACCTAGACTTATTAGATGGGTTCTCTTGCTACAAGAATTTGATTTACATATTGTTGATAGAAAGGGAGCTGAGAACCCCGTTGCAGACAACTTGTCTAGGTTAGAAAATGTGCTTGATGACCCACTACCTATTGATGATAGCTTTCCTGATGAGCACTTAAATGTCATAAATACTTCTCATACTGCTCCATGGTATGCTGATTATGCTCACTACATTGTTGTTAAGTTTATACCACCTAGTTTCACATACCAGCAAAAGAAAAAATTTACTATGATTTGAGGCATTACTTTTGGGATGACCCACATCTTTATAAAGAAGGAGTAGATGGTGTTATTAGATGTTGTGTACCTGAGCATGAACAGGGATAGATCCTACGCAAGTGTCACTCCGAAGCTTATGGAGGACACCATGCTGGAGATAGAACTGCACATAAGGTATTGCAATCTGGTTTTTATTGGCCTACTCTCTTCAAGGATGCCCGTAAGTTTGTCTTATCTTGTGATGAATGTCAAAGAATTGGTAATATTAGTAGACGTCAAGAAATGCCTATGAACTATTCACTCGTTATTGAACTATTTGACGTTTGGGGCTTTGATTATATGGGGTCTTTTCTTTTCTCTAATGGATATACACATATTTTAGTTACTGTTGATTACGTTACTAAGTGGGTAGAAGCTCTTCCAACTAGTAGTGCTGATCATAACACTTCTATTAAAATGCTTAAAGAAGTTATTTTTCCAAGATTTGGAGTCCCTAGATATTTAATGACTGATGATGGTTCACATTTTATTCATGGTGCTTTCCATAAAATGCTTGCTAAATATGATGTTAATCATAGAATTGCATCACCTTATCACCCATAGTCTAGTGGTCAAGTAGAATTGAGTAATAGAGAGCTCAAATTAATTTTACAAAAGACTGTTAACAGATCTAGAAAGGATTGGTCCAAGAAACTTGATGATGCATTATGGGCCTATAGAACTGCATATAAAAATCCTATGGGTATGTCTCCGTATAAAATGGTTTATGGAAAAGCATGTCACTTACCTCTCGAACTAGAACATAAGGCATATTGGGCCATTAAAGAGCTCAATTATGATTTCAAACTTGCCGGTGAGAAGAGGCTATTTGATATTAGCTCACTTGATGAATGGAGAACCCAAGCCTATGAAAATGCCAAGTTGTTTAAAGAAAAAGTTAAAAGATGGCATGAAAAAAGAATACAAAAGCGTGAGTTTAATGTAGGTGATTATGTATTGCTATACAACTCTCGTTTAAGATTTTTTGCAGGAAAACTTCTCTCTAAATGGGAAGGTCCTTACGTTATCGAGGAGGTCCATCGTTCCGGTGCCATAAAAATTAACAATTTCGAAGGCACAAATCCGAAGGTGGTGAACGTTCAAAGAATCAAACATTATATCTCAGGTAATCCTATAAATGTTGAAACCAATGTTATTGAAACCGTAACCCCAGAGGAATACATAAGGGACACTTTTCGGAACATTTTAGACTCGGAAAAGGAATAGGTATGTGGTACGGTAAGTAAACCGACTCCAAAACAGTTTTTAAGGCAATATTTCTCTGTTTTGGAATATTTAGAAAAATAGAAAAATAAGAAGCAGTCCGGAAGGACACGAGGGCTCCACGAGGGTGGAGGGCGCGCCCTACCCTACTGGGCGCACCCCCTACCTCGTGGGCACCTCGTGCGCTTTCCGGACTCCGTTTTCTTACACGTTACGTATTTTGGTCGGTAAAAATTCATTATATAATCTCCCGGAGGTTTTGACTCCCGTATCACGCAATTATCCTCTGTTTTGTGTTTCGAGCTGTTGCTGCTGCAGATTAGAGCAAGATGTCTTTGCAAGAGTCAGTCGGGGAGAGCCGGGTGTCTCACCTGGCACCGAGATCAATGAAAAACAACAATGTTGACCTCTTTGGGCCAGCAACGGAGGAAGAGATGGAGGCCGAATTGAAGAGGATAGATGCGACGAAAAAGGATCAAGAAGTCACTTCCTGCTTCCAAGCTGGATTCACAATGGGAGAAATGCAGAGCTCGGCTATTCCAAACTCGGTTATCCCTTCCAATGTTAGATTTCTTTATTATGAGAATATGAAAAAGAGTGTCACTGGTTCTCCCGCAACTATGCAGCACCCTTGGGTGTAGGGAGCTTTGGCTGTTACAGGAAAACTCCCAATGGAAATAATGGACCTGAAGCAGCAAGTCAATAAGCTCGAGGAGGAGAATCATATCCTGAGGGGCATCATCGCCAAGAACATCACATCACCACCCATGAAAAGAGAGACATAATCACATGGGTATGGGCACTCCCCTTGGCAACTGCCAAGCTTGGGGGAGTGCCCGGGTATCGTATCACCATCACTTTTATCTTTACCATTTTTCTTAGTTCGATCCTTTTGGTAATATCTTGATCTAGTAGAATAAAAGTTCTTAGTATGATCTAGTTGTGAGTTTTGCTTTATAATTCGTCTATGTAATCGAGTCTGTGAGCTATATATATAATAAAGATTAGTGTTGAGTCAAGGGCTTGATTCTTTTGCCATGATCTTAAGTGAATAAAAGAAAAAAAGAGAAAGAAATAAAAAGAAACAAAGAGATCATATGGATCTCATGGAGAGTAATGAGCTCACATAGAAAAAGTATGATGAATAAAAGTTGTTGAGAGTTGACAAACATAGTTTTGGTCATCATTGCAATTAATAGGAAGTAATAAAGAAAGAGATGTCTTCACATATAGATATACTATATTGGACATCTTTTATGATTGTGAGCACTCATTAAAATATGACATGCTAAAAGAGTTGATGTTGGACAAGGAAGACAACATAATGGGTTATGTTTTCTTACATTTGAGATAAATTATATTGTCATGGATCATCCAACATGGTTGAGCTTGCCTTTCCCCCTCGTGCTAGCCAAATTCATTGCACCAAGTAGAGATACTACTTGTGCTTCCAAATACCCTTAAACCAGTTTTGCCATCAGAGTCCACTATACCTACCTATGGATTGAGTAAGATCCTCTAAGTAAGTTGTCATCGGTGCAAGCAATAAAAATTGCTCTCTAAATATGTATGACTTATTAGTGTGGGAGAAATAAGCTTTATACGACCGTGTGATATGGAAGAAATAAAAGCGACAGACTGCATAATAAAGGTCCATATTACAAGTGGCAATATAGAGCAAGATGTCTTCGCAAGAGTCAGTCGGGGAGAGCCGCGTGTCTCACCCGGCACCGAGATCAATGACAAACAACAATGTTGACCTCTTTGGGCCAGCAACGGAGGAAGAGATGGAGGCCGAATTGAAGAGGATAGATGCCATGGAGGAGGATCAAGAAGTCACTTCCCGCTTCCGAGCTGGATTCACAATGGGAGAACTGCAGAGCTTAGCTATTCCAAACTCAGTTATCCCTTCCAATGTTAGATTTCTTTCTTATGAGAATATGAAAGAGTGTCACTGGTTCTCCCGTAGCTATGCAGCACCCTTGGGTGCAGGGAGCTTTGCCCGTTACAAGAAAACTCCGAAAGGAAATAATGGACCTCAAGCAGCAAGTCAATAAGCTCGAGGAGGAGAACCGTATCCTAAGGGGCATCCTTGCCAAGAACATCACATCACCACCCACGAAAAGAGAGACATAATCACCTGGGTATGGGCACTCCCCTTGGCAACTACCAAGCTTGGGGGAGTCCCCCGGTATCGAATCACCATCACTTTTCTCTTTACCGTTTTTGTAACATCCCAAATTTTCAATTTGGAATGTTATACACTAGATCATCATTGCATATCATAATTTATTGCATTTTGGCTGATCCTAGAAAATTCTATGCAACTCAAGGACCCTCGGAGAGAGTTGGGGATTTCGTTATTTTCATATTTGAGTTTTCTCTAATTTTGAAAATAGGATCATTTGATTTTATTTATTTTATCTTCAATTATTTCTATTACAAAAATATGAGAGAGGGAATAAAATGACTTTCCCAAAATAAAGAAATATTAAGGATTTAATAAGAAAATCAAATAAGATTTTATTTTGGTTTTATTTGTTATTTTATTTGAATTTAGGAAACATGCGCGTTTTTCAAAATTGCATTTAGGCCCCAAATAAATGTTCATCCTGTGTGGCTTGATTTTAGAAGCCGGGGAAAATTTATTTCGGGATTTTTGGAGTCCGTTTAGTATTCCTTTTGTTTTTTTCTGAGCGTAACTATTTTAAAAAAAGAACCAACCTAACGGGCCATGTCCGACCCGGACACTAGGCCCGGCCGGCTTTATAAGCCGGGGAAGGCCCAGCTGGACCCCCTCGAACCCTAGCCGCCCTAGCCGCCCCGTCGCCGCCGCCGGAACGCCGCCCCGCCGGACCGCCACCTCGCCACTTGCCGGAGGTAGACCTCGCCGCCACTGGTTTTTCTCGAAAAACCGTTTGGTTTTTCCGTCGGTTTTTCGTTCGGTTTTTTTAGTTTTGTGTTTTTATATAGATCCGTTTTTCTGGTTTATTTAATTAGCGAGCGTTCGCTCGTTCGTTCGTTTTAACGAACACGTTCATCGTTTAGATCCAGATAACGAACGTTCGTTCGTTAATCTGTTCGTCGCTTTCTTTTTTCTCGGATTAAATCTGCGATTTTTCTGATCGCGATTCCTGATCCGATTTTCGTTTTAGTATAACTTTTCGCTCGTTTATCGGAATTAGGCGGTTCAAGCGCCTGGAGTTTCGTCTCGAAACCCTCTTTCCGTTTAACCAACTCAAACAAGTTTTTGCCACTATAAAAATTGCCCTAGATCCAGAATAGTAAACGAAGCTTGTTTCTTTTGCCGTTTGTCTTTCGTTGCTTCGTTCGATTTGATTCTTTTTGCCAACCGGAGTTCTTAAGTTGAACTTTCTGGTTAGATCTCTTATTCGAGTTTTACTTGTGCATTAGATGAGTAATTATTGTATGCTTGTTTGTTTGCAATAGAGTACCCGGAGTGCGCCGCTTGCTACTTCGAATCGCTAGGTTTTGCGAATCATCAGCAAGGCAAGTAACACTTTGATCATACTTCCACTTACCCAGTTTTATTGCATTAGGTCAATCCTCACACATTGCATGTTTAGGATCTAATTAAATTGTGGGTTTGGGAAGTAGTTGAGGTAGTACCTATTACCTGTTTATTATCAAACCTTTGGGAGTTACTTCTACGTTTGCTTATTATGCTATGCTATGCTAGTAGACGTGGATTGGGTGAGTGTATCCATGACAGATGTGAGATTGTAAAATTAATGGTTTATCTAAGGTGGAAACTTAAATACACATCTGGGTGGATTGAGGCACCTGGGTATTCCAGCGATTGCCTGTTTTTCTTTTGGGCCGCCACCTAGGTTCAAAGGGATCATGAGATTATTCATGCTAGAAACTTCCGTGTGCAGCCACAAGCTACTATGGGCTCTAGCATAGTTGACTAAGTCGTGCGAACTCTTAAAGTGGTAGACTAGCAGATGTAGGGGAAAGTAGGTGTAACGGTCTACCCGGTCGTAAGGTGCTAGCGCTTCTGAAAGACTATGTCTCGGTCATCCATTTCTCAAACACCATGCAGTGCGGGAAATCCAACGGAGGAGATCGAGTCTTGTGGGGGAAAAGTGTGCAAACCTCTGCAGAGTGTATAAACTAATCATGGTTAGCCGTGTCCCCGGTTATGGACATCTTGAGTATCTAGTACCTGGATTATCATGTGAATCTCATCATGTTACTCTAAATTAATTTTGTTGGGTTTTGTTTAATGATGTTGCTTAATTGGGATTGAGAATGCTGTCAACCATTCTCAATGTTTAACAACTACCATGATAGTTAATTAAAATTTATTCCTTTGCAGTAGGGAAAAATTGGCTTTTCACAAAACTGTAACCATAGAGCTTTCCACCAGCCAAATATGCATATAGTATAGCCTATATCTTTCATTACTCTCTATGTGTTACATTGCCAGCATATTCCATGTGCTGACCCGTTTCGGGCTGCAACGTTCATGTTGTAGACTTTTCAGACGACGAGTAAGGTGCTTTTAGGTCGTGGTTCTATACTCAGTGATGCCGTTGGAGTTGATGGACTCACTTATCTTCCAAGCCTTACGCTGTTATCGTTATTAGATGGCCTTAAGACATATTTATTGTAATAAGTTCTCTTTTGAGACACTCGATGTAATAAGTGTGTGATTGCTACTCTGTTATAAATCCTTCAAGTACTGTGTGGTGTCACCATTACTGATCCAGGGATGACACCTGAGCATAGAGATTGGACCGTTTGAGGTCTGGTCGCTACAGTTTTCCTTAGTTCAATCCTTTTGATAATATCTTGATCTAGTAGAATAAAAGTTCTTAGTATGATCTAGTCGTGAGTTTTGCTTTATAATTCCTCTATGTAATCGAGTCCGTGAGCTATATAATAAAGATTAGTGTTGAGTCAAGGGCTTGATTATTTTGCCATGATCCTAAGGGAATAAAAGAAAAGAGAAAGAAATAAAAAGAAACAAAGAGATCATGTGAATCTTATGGAGAGTGATGAGCTCACATAGAAAAAGTATGATGAATAAAAGTTGTTGAGAGTTGACAAACATAGTTTTGGTCATCGTTGCAATTAATAGGAAGTAATAAAGAAAGAGAGGTCTTCACATATAGATATACTATCTTGAACATCTTTTATGATTGCCAGCACTCATTAAAATATGACATGCTAAAGAGTTGATGTTGGACAAGGAAGACAACATAATGGGTTATGTTTTCTTACATCTGAGATAAATTATATTGTCATGGATCATCCAACATGGTTGAGCTTGCCTTTCCCTCTCATGTTGGCCAAATTCATCGCACCAAGTAGAGATACTACTTGTGCTTCCAAATACCCTTAAACCAGTTTTGCCATGAGAGTCCACCATACCTACCTATGGATTGAGTAAGGTCCTCCATGAAAGTTGTCATCGGTGCAAGCAATAAAAATTGCTCTCTAAATATGTATGACTTATTAGTGTGGGAGAAATAAGATTTATAGGATCGTGTGATACGGAAGAAATAAAAGCGACAGACTGCATAATAAAGGTCCATATCATAAGTGGCAATATAAAGTGACGTTCTTTTGCATTAAGATTTTGTGCATCCAACTACAAAAGCACATGACAACCTCTGCTTCCCTCTGCGAAGGGCTTATCTTTTACTTTTATCCCCTACATTGCATAAGAGTCGTGGTGATCTTCACCCTTCTTCTTTTTTTACATTTTATCCTTTGGCAAGCACAATATGTTGGAAAGATCCTGGTATATATGGCTAATTGGATGTGAGTTTTCATGAACTATTATTGTTGACATTACCCTTGAGGTAAAACGTTGGGAGGCAAAACTATAAGCCCCTATCTATCTCTGTGTCCGATTAACTCCATACCCATAAGTATTGCGTGAGTGTCAGCAATTGTGAAAGACTATACGATAGTTGAGTATGTGGACTTGCTGAAAAGCTCTTATATGTTGACTCTTTCCTATGTTATGATAAATTGCAATTGCTCCAATGACTGAGATTATAGTTTGTTAGTTGTCAATGAAATTTACGATTCATACTTGAAATTGTGATTGAATTATTACTCTAGCATAAGAAATTATATGACAAGAATTATATAAGTTGCTGTTCTAAGAATGATCATGATGCCCTCATGTCCGTATTTTATTTTTATCGACACCTCTATCTCTAAACATGTGGATATATTTTTCGATTTCGGCTTTCGCTTGAGGACAAGCAAGGTCTAAGCTTGGGGGAGTTGGTACGTCCATTTTGCATCATGCTTTTATATCAATATTTATTTCATTATGGGCTGTTATTACACATTATGTCACAATACTTATGCCTATTCTCTCTTATTTTACAAGGTTTCCATAAAGAGGGATAATGCCGACAGCTGGGATTCTGGGCTGGAAAAGGAGCAAATATTAGAGACCTATTCTACATAGCTCCAAAAGTCCTGAAACTTCACGGAAGACGTTTTCAGAATATATAAAAAAAACTCAGCGGAAGAAATTCACCAGGGGGGCCACACCCTGCCCACGAGGGTCAGGGGCGCGCCCTAACCCCCTGGGCGTGCCCCCTACCTCATGGGCCCCCTGGTGGCCCTCCGGTGGCCATCTTCTGCTATATGAAGTCTTTCGATGAAAAAAAATAAGAAGCCATCTTCTCGAACGAAACTCCAGCGCCACAAGGCGGAACCTTGGCGGAACCAATCTAGGGCTCCGGCAGAGCTGTTCTGCCGGGGAAACTTCCCTCCCGGAGGGGGAAATCATCGCCATCGTCATCACCAACGCTCCTCTCATCGGGAGAGGGCAATCTCCATCAACATCTTCATCAGCATCATCTCCTCTCAAAACCCTAGTTCATCTCTTGTATCCAATTCTTGTCTCCAAGTCCGGGATTGGTGCTAGTAGGTTGCTAGTAGTGTTAATTACTCGTAGTTGATGCTAGTTGGTTTATTTGGTGGAAGATCATATGTTCAGATCCTATATGCATATTAATACCCCTCTGATTATGAACATGTTTATGCTTTGCGAGTAGTTACGTTTGTTCCTGAGGACATGGGAGAAGTCTTGCTATTAGTAGTCATGTGAATTTGGTATTCGTTTGATATTTTGATGAGATGTATGTTGTCTCTCCTCTAGTGGTGTTATGTGAACGTCGACTACATGACACTTCACAATTGTTTGGGCCTAGAGGAAGGCATTGGGGAGTAATAAGTGGATGATGGGTTGCTAGAGTGACAGAAGCTTAAACCCTAGTTTATGCATTGCTTCGTAAGGGGCTAATTTGGATCCATATGTTTCATGCTATGGTTAGGTTAACCTTAATACTTTTGTTGTAGTTGCGGATGCTTGCAATAGAGGTTAATCATAAGTGGATGCTTGTCCAAGTAAGGACTGTACCCAAGCACCGGTCCACCCACATATCAGATTATCAAAGTACCGAAAGCGAATCATATGAGCGTGATGAAAACTAGCTTGATGATATTCCCATGTGTTCTCGGGAGCGCTTTTCTCTATATAAGAGTTTTCCCAGGCTTGTCCTTTGCTACCAAAAGGATTGGGCCACCTTGCTGCACCTTATTTACTTTTGTTACTTGTTGCTCGTTACAAATTATCCTATCACAAAACTATCTATTACCACTTATTTCAGTACTTGCAGAGAATACCTTGCTAGAAACCGCTTATCATTTCCTTCTGCTCCTCGTTGGGCTCGATACTCTCACTTATCGAAAGGACTATGATAGATCCCCTATACTTGTGGGTCATCACTTACCTACACATCAAAACCCACAACGTGGTATAGTGATTGCTTTTTGATCTTCAGAAAGAACCCTGTTCATCGAATCTGATTCAGCTAAAGCTGGAGAAACAGACACCCACTAGCCACCTGTGTGCGAAGCACGCCGGTAGAACCAGTCTCGCGTAAGCGTATGCGTAATGTCGGTCTGGGCCGCTTCATCCAACAATGCTGCTGAATCAAGAATCAACTAGTGACGGCAAGCAATATGTATATACCCATGCCCACAACTCCTTTGTGTTCTACTCGTGCATATGACATCTACGCATAAACCTGGCTCTGATGCCACTGTTGGGGAACGCAGTAATTTCAAAAAAAATCCTAAGCACACGCAAGATCATGGTGATGCATGATAACCCACAAGTATAGGGGATCACAACAGTTTTCGAGGGTAGAGTATTCAACCCAAATTTATTGATTTGACACAAGGGGAGCCAAAGAATATTCTCAACTATTAGCAGCTGAGTTGTCAATTCAACCACACCTGGAAACTTAATATCTGCAACAAGGTATTTAGTAGCAAAGTAATATGATATTAGTGGTAACGGTGGCAGAAGTAACGATAGCAGTTTTGGTTTTATAGTGATTGTAACAGTAACCACGGAAAAGTAAATAAGCGAAGAACAATATATGGAAAGCTCGTAGGCATTGGATCGGTGATGGATATGTCGGATGCGATTGATCATGCAACAGTTATAACATAGGGTGACACAGAAGTAGCTCCAGTTCATCAATGTAATGTAGTCATGTATTCCGAATATAGTCATACGTGCTTATGGAAAAGAACTTGCATGACATATTTTGTCCTACCCTCCCGTGGTAGCGGGGTCCTATTGGAAAATAAGGCATATTAAGGCCTCCTTTTAATAGAGTACCGGACCAAAGCATTAACACATAGTGAATACATGAACTCCTCAAACTACGATCATCACCAGTAAGTATCCCGGTTATTGTCACTTCGGGGTTAACGGATCATAACACATAATAGGTGACTATAGACTTGCAAGATAGGATCAAGAACTCACATATATTCATGAAAACATAATAGGTTCAGATCTGAAATCATGGCACTCGGGCCCTAGTGACAAGCATTAATCATAGCAAAGTCAGATCAACATCAATATCAGAACATAGTGAATACTAGGGATCAAACCCTAATAAAACTAACTCGATTACATGATAAATCTCATCCAACCCATCACCGTCCAGCAAGCCTACGATGGAATTACTCACGCACGGCGGTGAGCATCATGAAATTGGTGATGGAGGAAGGTTGATGATGACGATGGCGACGGATTCCCCTCTCCGAAGCCCCGAACGGACTCCAGATCAGCCCTCCCGGGAGAGTTTAGGGCTTGGCGGCGGATCCGTATTGTAAATCATGATGAATCCTTCTCTCTGTTTTTTTCTCCCCGAACATGAATATATGGAGTTGGAGTTGAGGTTGGTGGAGCGTCAGGGGGCCCACAAGGCAGGGGGCACGCCCAGGGTGTAGGCGCGCCCCCACCCTCGTGGACAGGGTGTGGGCCCTCTGACGTGGATTCTTCTTCCAGTATTTTTAGTATATTCCAACAATAATCTCCGTTGATTTTTAGGACGTTTCGAGAACTTTTATTTCTACACAAAAATAACACCATGGCAATTCTGCTGAAAACTACGTCAGTCCGGGATAGTTCCATTCAAAATGCAAATTAGAGTCCAAAACAAGGGCAAAAGTGTTTGGAAAAGTAGATACGACAGAGACGTATCAACTCCCCCAAGCTTAAACCTTTGCTTGTCCTCAAGCATTTCAGTTGACAAACTGGAAGTGATAAAGAAAGACTTTTACAAACTCTGTTTGCTCTTGTTGTTGCAAATATGTAAAGCCAGCATTCGAGTTTTCAGCAAAGATTATGAACTAACCATATTCACCATAACATTTAGGTCTCATGTTTACTCATATCAATGGCATAATCAACTAGCGAGCAATAATAATAAATCTCGGATGACAACACTTTCTCAAAACAATCATAATATGATATGATAAGATGGTATCTCGCTAGCCCTTCCTGAGACCGCAAAACATAAATTCAGAGCACCTTTAAAGATCAAGAACTGACTAGACATTGTAATTCATGGTAAAAGAGATCCAGTCAAGTCATACTCACTGTAAACTATAGTAATGGATGCAAATGACAGTGGTGCTCTCCAACTGGTGCTTTTTACTAAGAGGATGATGGCTCAACATAAAAGTAAATGGATAGGCCCTTCGCAGAGGGAAGCAGGGATTTGAGAGGTGCCAGAGCTCAGTTTTGAAATAGAGATGAATAATATTTTGAGTGGTATACTTTCATTGTCAACATAACAACCGAGATATCTCGATATCTTCCATGCTACACACAATATAGGCATTTCCCAAGAAGAATGGTAAAGTTTATACTCCCCCACCACCAACAAGCATCAATCCATGGCTTTCCCGAAACAATGGGTGCCTCCAACTAACAACAATCCTGGGGGAGTTTTGTTTGCAATTATTTTGATTCGATTTGAGCATTGGACTGGGCATCCCGGTGACCAGCCATTTTCTCATGAGTGAGGAGTGAAGTCCACTCCTCTTGAGAATAACCCGCCTAACATGGAAGGTACAGACAGCCCTAGTTGATACATGAGCTATTCGAGCATACAAAACAGAATGTTTATTTGAAGGTTTAGAGTTTGTCACATACAAATTTACTTGGAACGGTAGGTAGATACCGTATATAAGAAGGTATGGTGGACTCATATGGAACAACTTTTGGGGTTTATGGAGTTGGATGCACAAGCAGTATTCCCGCTTAGTACAAGTGAAGGCTGGAAAGAGACTGGGAAGCGACTAGCTAGAGAGCGACAACAGTCATGAACATGCATTAAAATTAATCAACACCGAATGCAAGCATGGGTAGGATATAATGCACCATGAACATAAATATCATAGAGGCTGTGTTGATTTTGTTTCAACTACATGCATGAACATGTGCCAAGTCAAGCCACTCAAATCGTTCAAAGGAGGATACCACCCCATCATACCACATCACAACCATTTTAATAGCATGTTGGCACGCAAGGTAAACCATTATAAACTCCTAGCTAATTAAGCATGGCATAAGCAACTATAATCTCTAATTTTCATTGCAAACATGTTTCATTCATAATAGGCTAAATCAGGAATGATGAACTAATCATATTTACAAAAATAAGAGAGGTCGAGTTCATACCATATTTTCTCATCTCAATCAGTTCATCATATATCATCATTATTGCCTTTCACTTGCATGACCGAATAGTGTGGATAATAATAATAGTGCACGTGCATTGGACTAAGCTGGAATCTGCAAGCATTCAATTCAAGGGAGAAGACAAGGTAATATGGGCTCTTCGTTAGAATCAACAATAATGCATATGAGAGCCATTTAACATTTTCATCATGGTCTTCTCCTCTCGACCCCCAAAGAACAAGAAAGAAATTAAACTATTTACACAGGAAAGCTCCCAACAAGAAAAAGAAGAACGAGAAATCTTTTTTGGTTTTCTTTTTAATTACTGCTACTACAGGCATGGGAAGTAAACTAGCTAAAAGCTACAACTAATTTTTTGGGGGTTTTCCTAAGGTTTATCAAACACAAAAGAAGAAAGCTTAAAAAGAAATTTAAACTAGCATGGATGATACAATGAAAAAGTATCAGCACCGACAACTGGCATGAGTGTGTGAACATGAATTTAATGTCGGTGAGAAATACGTACTACCCCAAGCTTAGGCTTTTGGCCTAAGTTGGTCTATGCCCATGGATCAAAGTGGTCCTCTCCGGTGTAAGGAGGAGTGTCCTCTGGGTGCCATTGGTTAACGATCTCCTTCGGATCCCACTGATAAACTGACTGCCGATAAGGGTCCAGGGGTGGTTCCAGCTCAGGCTCTGGAGCTGGTGTCACGCTCCAGTATCCATAAACGTCCTCCGGTAAAACAAGGTACTTGCCTGAAAATATGTTAAACAAAGAGGGAGCGGGGAAGGTAATAGTCTCAAAGTTATTCATACCAAAAATCAGTCTATATTTAAGCATCTTCTTCTTATTCTTAACAATAAAATCATGTGCTACCATGCTCTTATAATCTAGAAAAATATTAGGCAGCAACTTTTCCTCTTTCTCATAATGTCTGATAGGTATGTTAAAGTGTGCAGCTAGGCGCGAGGCAAAAATGCCTCCAAGGACAGGGCCCTTAGTACGGTTCAGATTTAACCGTTTAGCAACAATAGCGCCTAAAGTGAAAGTAGTATCTTGAAACAAGGCATGGCGCAAAATAACAATATCAGGAGCACTAAGTTTCCCACAGTTCCCGCAATCAATTAAGCATCTACTAGAAAATATTGCAAAGTAACGTAGAACAGGAAAATGAATGCTAGTAATTCTTGCATCGGAAACTTTCCTCATTTCCCCTACAGCAATCTTCCACATCATTACGATGTGGTTCCTCTATGCTACCCTCAAAAGGTATCAAACAAACCTGGCAAAAATCACGAAGTGACATCTCCTTATGCTCATCATATAAATAAAATTCCACCGAAGGTGGTGATCTCCTAGCATGGAAATGAAAATTTGCACAAAGATATTGGTGAGTAAGAGATACTGTTCACGCTAGTCGTGGAGGAAGGCGATGAGGCCTGTATTCTCAGCCAAATAGTAAAAATCTACATGAATCCCGGCTTCTCTCAAGAACTCATCACAAGACCATTCACACGACCGAACCTCCACAGTACGAGTGAGATTATACTTGGGCTTCTTGTTCTCTTCACTTTGTTTATCCTTCGAGCTTCGGCTCGATGAGCCCCTCAAAAATCTCTTCATCTTTTTCTAAATTTTTTTGAAATTATTAATAACTTAAAATAAAAGTGAACCAAACTCAACAAGATTGATAGCAACTACTCCTACAAGTGCCTAGAGGCCATATCATGCATTAAAACTACTTTTGACCACATAAATTTGACATGCAAACTCAAGAACATGGTCACCTTAGCAGCAAAAAATTTCAATAAATAAAGCACTAGAACAAAGACTAATTGGACCATTGGAGGAGTCACATACCGAAGAACAATCCCCCGAAGCAGTTTTGTGAATGGAGCTTTGAGCAAGGAGATCAAAAATGGCAGCAAGATGAGCTAGAACTCGTGCTTGAGCTGGTTGGTGATTTTTTGGGAGGAAGAAGGAGTGTGTGGTGGCTAGAATAAGTGGAGGGGGCACCAGGGGCCCACGAGGTAGGGGGCGCACCCAAGGGGTGGGCGCGCCCTGGACCCTCGTGGCCAGGTGCTGGCTCCCCCTAATGTGTTCTCGGTGCCAGATATTCACAAATATTCTAGAAAAATTCATATTAAATTTTCAGGGCATTTGGAGAACTTTTATTTTCGGGGTATTTTTTATTGCATAGATAATTCAGAAAACAGGTAGAAAATACTATTCTTGCTTTATTTAATGTAAATAACATAAAGTAAAAAGAGGGTACAGAGAGTTGTTTTTTCTAAATTCATCCATCTCATGATCATCAAAAGGAATCCACTAACAAGGTTGATCAGGTCTTGATAACAAACTCATTTCGAATAACATGAAATCGGAGAATTTTTGAATAAAACTAGGTTACCACAATGGGGATATGCATGTCCCCAACAATAAGAATATCATATTTCTTCTTGACAGTAGGAAGAGGAAATTCAAAACCTCCAATAGTAATAGTTGAAATTTTTCCAATAGAATTGATACTGTGAACTCGAGGTTGTTTCCTCGGAAAGTGTACCGTATGCTCATTACCATTAACATGAAAAGTGACATTTCCTTTATTGCAATCAATAACAGCCCCTGCAGTATTCAAAAAGGGTCTTCCAAGAATAATAGACATACTATCGTCCTCGAGAATATAAAAAATAACAAAGTCTGTTAAAATAGTAACGTTTGCAACCACAACAGGCACATCCTCACAAATACCGACAGGTATTGCAGTTGATTTATCAGCCATTTGCAAAGATATTTCAGTAGGTGTCAACTTATTCAAATCAAGTCTACGATATAAGGAGAGAGGCATAACACTAACACTGGCTCCAAGATCACATAAGGCAGTTTTAACATAGTTTCTTTTAATGGAGCATGGTATAGTTGGTACTCCAGGATCTCCTAGTTTCTTTGGTATTCCACCCTTAAAAGTGTAATTAGCAAGCATGGTGGAAATTTCATCTTCCGGTATTTTTCTCTTATTAGTAACAATATCTTTCATGTACTTGCCATAAGGATTCACTTTAAGCATATCAGTCAAACGCATACGCAAAAAGATAGGTCTAATCATTCCAACAAAGCGCTCAAAATCCTCATCATCCTTTTTCTTGGATGGTTTTGGAGGAAAGGGCATGGGTTTCTGAACCCATGGTTCTCTTTCGTTACCGTGCTTCCTAGCAACAAAGTCTCTCTTATCATAACGTTGATTCTTTGATTGTGGGTTATCAAGATCAATAGTAGGTTCAATCTCTATATCATTGTCATTGCTAGGTTGAGCATCAACATGAACATCATCATTAATATTATCACTCGGTTCATGTTCATTACCAGATTGTGTTTCAGCATCAGAAATAGAAATATCATTGGGATTCTCAGGTGTGTCAACAATAGGATCATTAGAAGCATGCAAAGTCCTATCATTTTTCTTTTTCTTCCTCTTAGAAGGACTAGGTGCATCTACATTAGTTCTTTGAGAATCTTGCTCAATTCTTTTAGGATGGCCTTCGGGATACAAAGGTTCCTGAGTCATTTTACCACCTCTTGCCATAACTCTAATAGCATTATCATTTCTCTTATTATTTAATTCACTGAGAAAATCATTCTGAGCCTTAAGTACTTGCTCTACTTGAGTGGTAACCATGGAAGCATGTTTACTAATAAGTTTAAGTTCGCCCTTAACACTAGCCATATAATCACTCAAGTGTTCAATCATATAAGCATTATGTTTCAATTGTCTACCAACACAAGCATTGAAGTTTTCTTGTTTAACCATAAAATTATCAAACTCATCTAAGCATTGGCTAGCAAACTTAATAGGCGGAATTTCAGCTTTATCATATCTATAAACAAAATTTACCTTTACTACCTGTGTCGGGTTATCAAGACCATGTATTTCTTCAATAGGTGGTAAA
The DNA here is from genome assembly GCF_003073215.2 of Triticum urartu. Taxonomy (NCBI): domain Eukaryota; kingdom Viridiplantae; phylum Streptophyta; class Magnoliopsida; order Poales; family Poaceae; genus Triticum; species Triticum urartu. The sequence continues at coordinate 466,258,228 of NC_053022.1, forward strand.
TTCTTAACAACTTCAGCTTTAATACCTTTTTCTTTCATAGATTTCTTTGCCTCTTTCATATCTTCAGGACTGAGAAATAGAATAGCCCTTTTCTTCGGAGTTGGCTTAGGAGTTGGTTCAGGAAGTGTCCAATTATTTTCATTAGTCAACATATTATTCAATAGCAGTTCAGCTTGATCAACAGTTCTTTCCCTGAAAACACAACCAGCACAACTATCCAGGTAATCTCTGGAAGCATTGGTTAGTCCATTATAAAAGATATCAAATATTTCATTTTTCTTGAGAGGATGATCGGGCAAAGCATTAAGTAATCGGAGAAGCCTCCCCCAATCTTGTGGGAGACTCTCTTCTTCAATTTGCACAAAATTATATATTTCGCTTAAGGCAGCTTGTTTCTTATGAGCGGGGAAATATTTAGCAGAGAAGTAATAAATCATATCCTAGGGACTATGCACACAACCAAGATCAAGAGAATTAAACCATGTTTTAGCTTCACCCTTTAATGAGAACATAAATAACTTAAGGATATAATAATAGCGAGTTTTCTCATCATTAGTGAATAGGGTGGCTATATCATTTAATTTAGTAAGATGTGCCACAACAGTTTTAGATTCATAGCCATAAAAAGGATCAGATTCAACCAAAGTAATTATCTCAGGATCGACAGAGAAATCATAATCCTTATTAGTAATAAAGATAGGTGAAGTAGCAAAATCAGGGTCATATTTCATTCTAGCATTCAAAGACTTTTCTTTAAGCTTAGCTAATAATTTCTTAAGATCAGATCTATCATTGCAAGCTAGGAAGTCTCTAGCAGTTTCTTCATCCACAAAATAACCCTCAGGAACAACAGGCAATTCATATCTAGGGGGAGAACCTTCATCATCACTTTCATCATTATTATCAGTTTCAATAATTTCATTATCTCTAGCCCTAGAAAGTTGTTCCTCAAGAAATTCACCTAGTCGCATAGTATTATCAAGCATAGAAGTAGTTTCATCATAAGTATCATGCAAAGCAGAAGTGGCATCATCAATAACATGCGACCTATCAGAATCAATAGCATGTGTAGGTGTCGCAAGTTTACTCAAAACAGAAGGTGAACCAACTGCAGAGCTAGATGACAGTTCCTTACCTCCCCTCGTAGTTGAGGGAAAAATCTTGGTTCCTTGATCTTTCAAGTTCTTCATAGTGACCAGCAGATATAAATCCCAAGTGACTCAAAGAATAGAGCTATGCTCCCCGGCAACGGCGCCAGAAAATAGTCTTGATAACCCAGAAGTATAGGGGATCACAACAGTTTTCGAGGGTAGAGTATTCAACCCAAATTTATTGATTCGAGTTGTCAATTATTAACAGCTGAGTTGTCAATTCAACCACACCTGGAAACTTAATATCTGCAGTAAGGTATTTAGTAGCAAAGTAATATCATAGTAGTGGTAACGGTGGCAAAAGTAACGGTAGCAGTTTTGGTTTTATAGTGATTGTAACAGTAGCAACGGAAAAGTAAATAAGCGAAGAACAATATATGGAAAGCTCATAGGCATTGGATCGGTGATTGAGAATTATGTCGGATGCGATCGATCATGCAACAGCTATAACATAGGGTGACACAGAACTAGCTCCAATTCATCAATGTAATGTAGGCATGTATTCCGAATATAGTCATACGTGCTTATGGAAAAGAACTTGCATGACATCCTTTGTCCTACCCTCCCGTGGCAGCGGGGTCCTATTGGAAACTAAGGGATATTAAGGCCTCCTTTTAATAGAGTACCAGACCAAAGCATTAACACATAGTGAATACATGAACTCCTCAAACTACGTTCATCACTGGTAAGTATCCCGATTATTGTCACTTCGGGGTTAATGGATCATAACACATAATAGGTGAGTATAGACTTGCAGGATAGGATCAAGAACTCACATATATTCATGAAAACATAATAGGTTCAGATCTGAAATCATGGCACTCGGGACCTAGTGACAAGCATTAAGCATAGCAAAGTCATAGCAACATCAATTCGGAACATGGTGGATACTAGGGATCAAACCCTAACAAAACTAACTCGATTACATGATAAATCTCATCCAACCCATCACCGTCCAGCAAGCCTACGATGGAATTACTCACGCACGGCGGTGAGCATCATGAAATTGGTGATGGAGGAAGGTTGATGATGACGATGGCGACGGATTCCCCTCTCCGGAGCCCCAAACGGATCCAGATCAGCCCTCCCGAGAGAGTTTAGGGCTTGTCGGCGGCTCTGTATCGTAAAACGCGATGAATCCTTCTCTCTGATTTTTTCCTCCCCGAACACGAATATATGGAGTTGGAGTTGAGGTCGGTTGAGCGTCAGGGGGCCCACGAGGCAGGGAGACGCGCCCAGGGGGGTAGGCGCACCCCCACCCTCGTGGACAGGGTGTGGGCCCCCTGACGTGGATTCTTCTTCCAGTATTTTTAATATATTCCAAAAATAATCTCCGTTGATTTTCAGGTCATTCCAAGAACTTTTATTTCTACACAAAAATAACACCATGGCAATTCTGCTGAAAACAACGTCAGTCTGGGTTAGTTCCATTCAAATCATGAAATTAGAGTCCAAAACAAGGGCAAAAGTGTTTGGAAAAGTAGATATGACGGAGACTTATCAATGCATACCAACGAGAGGGGAGAGCATTGTCTATGTACCCTCGTAGACCATAAGCGGAAGCGTTATGAGAACGCGGTTGATGTAGTTGTACGTCTTCACGATCCGACTGATCCAAGTACCGAACGTACGGCACCTCCAAGTTCAGCACACGTTCAGCTCGGTGACGTCCCACGAACTCCGATCCAGCAGAGCTTCGAGGGAGAGTTCCGTCAGCAGGACGGCGTGATGATGGTGATGATGATGCTACCGACGCAGGGCTTCGCCTAAGCACCGCTACATATGACCGAGGTGGATTATGGTGGAGGGGGGCACCGCACACGGCTAAAAGATCAACTGATCAACTTGTGTCTTGGGGTGCCCCTACCCCCGTATATAAAGGAGCAAGGGGGAGGCCGGCCGGCCCTAACAGGGTGCGCCAGGAGGAGGAATCCTCATCCTAGTGGGAGTAGGCCTCCCCTTTCCTAGTCCCACTAGGAGGGGAAAGGAAGGAGTGGGAGAGGGAAAGGCAAGGGGGCGCCCCCCCTTCCTTGTCCTATTCGGACTCAAGGGGAGGGGGCGCGCGGCCTGCCCTGGCCGGCCCCTCTCTCTCTCCACTAGGGCCCAACAAGGCCCATTAACCCCCGGGGGTTTCTGGTAACCCCCCCCCCCCCCGGCACTCCGGTAAAATCCTGATTTCACCCAGAACTATTATGATGTCCAAATATAGGCTTCCAATATACCAATCTTTATGTCTCGGCCATTTTGAGACTCCTCGTCATGTCCGTGATCATATCCGAAACTCCGAACTACCTTCGGTACATCAAAACACATAAACTCATATTACCGATCGTCATCAAACTTTAAGCGCGCGGACCCTGCGGATTCGAGAACTATGTAGACATGACCGAGACTCATCTCCGGGCAATAACCAATAGAGAAACCTGGATGCTCATACTCGCTCCTACATATTCTACGAAAATCTTTAACGGTCAAACTGCATAACAACATACGTTGTTCCCTTTGCCATTGGTATGTTACTTGCCCGAGATTCGATCGTCGGTATCTCAATACCTAGTTCAATCTCGTTACTGGAAAGTATCTTTACTCGTTCCGTAATACATCATCCTGCAACTAACTCATTAGTTGCATTGCTTGCAAGGCTTATAGTAATGTGCATTACCGAGAGGGCCCAGAGATACCTCTTCGACAATCGGAGTGAAAATCCTAATCTTGATCTATGCCAACCCAACAAGTACCTTCGGAGACACCTGTAGAGCACCTTTATAATCACCCAATTACGTTGTGACATTTTGTAGCACACAAAGTGTTCCTCCGGTATTCAGGAGTTGCATAATCATAGTCATAGGAACATGCATAAGTCATGTAGAAAGCAATAGTAATCTACTAAACGATCGAATGCTAAGCTAACAGAATGGGTCAAGTCAATCACATCATTCTCTAATGATGTGATCCCGTTAATCAAATGACAACTCATGTCTATGGTTAGGAAACATAACCATCATTGATTCAACGAGCTAGTCAAGTAGAGGCATACTAGTGACACTTTGTTTTTCTATGTATTCACACATGTACTAAGTTTTCGGTTAATACAATTCTAGCATGAATAATAAACATTTATCATGATATAAGGAAATATAAATAACAACTTTATTATTGCCTCTAGGGCATATTTCCTTCAGGACCACCTTGTCGTACTGGATCCTGTGCACGTGCATGGGATGCATGGTGCTGATGTGGTGGGAGAGCACCGACGGCGGGCCTTCATAGCCGCAGACAGGCACGGGGCATTTGCAGGGCATGAGCGGACACACGCTCTGGTGATCGGCGAGCTTGTGGTAAGTGACATAGATCCTACAGCCTTCGTGCGGGCACTCCACCCTCACCGAGGATAGGACGGCGTCCACCCCCGTGTTCCGCATGTCGAAGCCACCGCCGTGCTCGCACTTCTGGCACTGCCGCTGGTTCCCGGGGCGCTCGACGCGGTAGTCTGTGCAGGCCAGGTGCCCTCCCTTGCACTACACAAATCAATCGAACAACACATCAATCAAGAAACCTGCACCTTGCTCGATCAGCCGAACGGAAGAGGTGTATTTGAACCTCATACACTAGAGGCTTCAAGGGGCGGAGTCACAAGGGGAAGTGGAGCAAGGTGAGGTCCATCGAGACCATAGATAGCTCCATCGTCGGGCCTTGTTCTGTCTGGATGATCTTGCCCTCCTCGTGCACAACCATCTCTCGCTTTAGGGCTAGGGCATTACAAAGCTTTACCGTCACATATTCATACTACTTCAAGGTGCATTAAATCAACACGTGCAAGTATCAAAAGGAGAGTCACGACATGCTGATACGTCTCCAACGTATCTATAGTTTATGAAGTATGCATGCTATTATTTTAACATTCTTGGGTGTTTTACAATCATTTTATAGCAATTTTATATCATTTTTTGGGACCAACCTATTGACTCAGTGCCTAGTGCGAGTTGCTATTTTTTGCTTGTTTTTACATCGCCAGAAATCAATACCAAACGGAGTCCAAACGCAACGAAACTCCATGAAGATTTTTTATGGACCGGAAGGAACCCAATGGGCTAGAGCTGCACCTGGGGGGTGCCCCGAGGGGGACACAACCCACCAGGGTGCGCCAGGCCCCCCTGGCGCGCCCAGGTGGGTTGTGCCCACCTCGGTGACCTCCTGTATCCCCTCTTTGCACTATAAATTCCCAAATATTCCGAAACCCTTCGGGGTTAACCTAGATTAGAAGTTCTGCCGCCGCAAGGCTCTGTAGCCACCAAAAACCAATCTAGACCCTTTCCGGCACCCTGCCGGAGGGGGAATCATCTCCGGTGGCCATCTTCATCATCCCGGCGACCACCACGATGAGGAGGGGGTAGTCCACCCTCGGGGCTGAGGGTTTGTACCAGTAGTTATGTGTTTAATCTGGCTCTCTCTCGTGATCTATATCATGCGCTTTGTTAATATAGTCGGATCATATGATGTTTCTCCCCTCTATACTCTTGTTATGATGAATTGAATCTTTACCCTTTGAAGTTTTGTCTTGTCGGATTAAATATTCAGAGATGAGAACACATGATATATGTATTGCGGTATGAATACTTGAGGTGACAATTGGGGTATCTTATTGATTCACTTGATATATGTTATGGCATTCAAATCGCGGATTCCCGCGGTGATATTGGGGTAACCTATGCATAGGGGTTGATGCACATTTTTAATATCTTTTCTCCGAAGGAAACTTTGGGGTCTCTTTGTAGTTCCTTGTGTGGATTGAGTATTATGAATATGAATTTTCTTTGGTGTTATCTTAGTACGGACTCTAGGATAGATCGAACGGAAAAAATAGTTTTTTGTTATTTTAGTACAGACTCTTGAATAGATCGAATGGAAAGAATAGCTTTGAGGTGGTTTCGTGCCCTACAAACAATTCCTATCTTTTGTTCTCCGCTAATAGGAACTCGAGAGTGATTCTTTATTGCACTTTGAGGGATAATCATATGATCCAACTATGTTAGCACTGTTGGGAGACTGCATTATCAAAAGTACGGACCCTAGGCCTCATTTTTAAGCATTGCAACACCGTTTTTGTGCCTGATTACTATTTGCTACCTTGACGTTTTTATTTATTCAGATTATAAAAATATATTTCTACCATCAATATTACACTTTTATCACCATCTCTTCACCGAACTAGTGCACCTATACAATTTGCCATGGTATTGGGTGTGTTGGGCACACAGGAGATTTCTTGTATTTGGTTGCAGGGTCGTTTGAGAGAGACCATCTTCATCCTACACCTCTCATGGATTGATAAACCTTAGGTCATCCACTTGAGGGAAAATTGCTACTGTCCTACAAAACTATGTGCTTGGAGGCCCAACACGTGTCTACAAGAATAAAGTTGCATAGTAGACATCAAGCTATTTTCTGGCCGTTGCCGGGGAGATGAGTGCTTGAAGGTATATCTTTAGATCTTGCAATTGAATATTTTAGTTTCTTGTTTTATCACTAGTTTGGCTTATAAAAGAAAACTACAAAAAATGGAATTGAGGTTGCATCATATTATTGATCATCTTTATAATATCTTTCTTGAAAATGATGGTTTGGAAAATTATGCTCAATTGCTTGAAGAAGAAGTCAATAAAATGCTTGGCACAAAATATTTGAATGATGAGCATGATTGCAATGTTTTTAGTGTGAATTCTTTGAATATCCTAAATGCTAATGATGATTGCATAAGTCACAAAAATGTTTCTTATAAGGATGTCACTTTTTGCGGAGTGAATTGGGAGTGTCTTTGCACACCAAAAAGGGAAGATAGATTTTGCAAGAAGCATAAATATTGGGAAACAAAAAAATTGCAAGAGAGGCTAGATGATTGTGCTGAAAGATGTAATTTTTTTTGCCATCCTTGTGAACTTTGCAATGAATGTGGTCATTTAAATCTCCAATGCAAATTATTTCATGATCAAATCATGTCCAAAAATTGTGATAACTTGATTACCCTTGAGCATCATAAAGATCTTAGTCTTCTTTTGGGGTATGAAGAAATGAAACGTATAACTAAGGGTTTTCCAAACCCCGAGAGGTTTCTTGATTTTGATCTAGAGAAATTTATATGTTTTGTGCGGTAAATTGCACTAAGAATCCTTATATTGCCAACTATCTAAAGTCAAGAGAACAAATAGAATATGAAGAGAGTACTGATGAAAGGGAAAATGTTTCCCAAAACCCTCCTAGTGTTTATTATGATGAATCCCTAAGATACACAATGACATTTTTTAAACACAAGGTGAAAATGTTTTGAACATCCTTTTTGTCAAAAACATGTCCAACATACTAAGAACAATACTGAAAAACACAATGATTTTTTAATAGATGAGGACCAATTTTTTTAAAAAAATCAATGAACATTTTTAATACACAATGAACACTTTCACAGATTTGAAAAAAAATGTTGATGTAACTATAGAAAGTGTTAAAGCATGATGAATATTTTTATATTACACGATGTACATGTGTGGGTTACACTATGAATAATTTTTAGTGCATGAAAAAAATGTTTTAAATGCATGATGAATTTATAGAAAAATATGCAATGATTTTTAACACAGTGAATATTTTTAACACATGTATAAAAATATTTTCCAAATACACATGAAATTTTTGTATACCCGTGAATTTCTTTGATGTATGTGAATATTTTATATTTTTAGCATGTGTATTTTACTCAAAAGTCTAAAAAGGTAGAAAAATAAATATGTAAGGAAAACCAAAAAAGAAAATAAAAAAATAATACTAGAGTGTTCACACCACTAGTTTTTTTGACAAAGCACGTTCCTAGTTTGTATCATGGCAAGTTTTTTAACCATGGCAAATTGCATTGCTGGACCATGGCAAATTAATTTTCACAGCCATGGAAATTTAGTCTTTCCTGGTCCATGGCAAGTTTTACTCCCTCCTTTCATCTATATAGGGCCTAATGCAAATTCAACATTCGAGACATTGTAAATTGAAGTTCTGGACCAGGGCTTTGGGGAACGAAAAAAAAATCTTGTGCAATTTTAGAAGTGCGAAAAACTGAAAAAACATGTCAAGTTTGTAGCACGACAACATTTTTACCATGGCAAACTGCATTAATTTACCATGAATAATTTATTTTCAGGGCTACGACAAATTTATTTTCAGAGCCATGGGAATTTACTTGATTCTTGACCATATCAAGTTTACATTCATTTTGTAAATTCAAAATTTTTGAGCCATGGTAAATCGCGTTGCTGGACCATGCTGGTTTTACATCAATGAAAAAAAATTGTAAGCAAATTGCATAGAGTTATAGCATGGCAATAGTCTTTACCATGCAAAATTGCATTGCTATAGCATGGCAAATTTATATAGGGCACCAAAATATCAAAACTCCACATAGATCATCACAATGCATTGCATACTTCTACAAAATTCAAACATACTTCAAGCAAAGTTTGGACATACTTGGATTACAACTACATGCAAAGTGCAAACATGGTACTTCTAGACTACTACTGGCACTACAGACACACTAGTCGTCGTCGATGTTGTCCCACTCGATGTCGGAACCCTCGTCACTCGAGCGCTGATGTTTGTCTGAATTCAATGTTCGAGCCCTTGTCATCATCAAACTCGACCTTGGCCACGACCTATGAGGAAGGCCATGCCTCATCGTTGTTCTTCACCTTCTCCTTCTTCTATGCGTCCCTCTTCCACTACCACAGGTACTGGATATACTCATGATGTTGTGCCATGAACCTCACCATTCTCTCCACGCCGCTCTCCGGGACGTCATCCCACTCCTCGATGACAATGTCGGTCTTTGGATTTGTCGGGCGGGATACAATGGTCACCTTAGGCTCCAAGGTAGTAGAATCCGCCCAGCGGTAGACCAAGCCGCCGCACTGCGATGTCATAGGCTTAAATCAATGACTTCTAGGTATTTGACACTAGTGCTCACGTTTTTTTATATTTATTACAGACATTTTGGCGATGTCCATTTAATGGGAGGAGATGTTCCTATCAATTACGAGACGCTTATGGTAACTTTCTCAATCTTAAAATATTGTGTCGGATCAATATCTGAAGGATGCTCATAGGGATAGTGTGTGCTTGCGTCCGTTCATGAGGGTTATCTATGGGGAGTGTCTATTTGACGTTTGACTGAAAATAAATTCGGCGTTAGTCAAGTTTTTCAACCAGTAATAGAACGACACTTGTATATATTTGTGTGTCCCTTTTTGTGTATCTTCGTTGTATATGTATGTCGATGCTAAAAGGCCAATCCTAACTGGGTTGGAACTGAACTCGGTTTCAAACATATGTGAGCTACAACTATCGCAATACCACAGCCAAAAAAAGCCTACTAATCCATCAACGTACTCTCTGTAGGTCTGGCATCAACTTACAGTGCAATTACAATCATTTGGCAGAAAAATACGGTGATAATTAGACTAGCATTAGAGTCTGCTGGTAACTTGCAGTCCACTCATAGTGATATCTTAAGAGTTGAAGTCTAGATACACAAAACATATAGTCAATTAGCACTGGAACTTCTAAAATTAGTGTATTTACGCATAACTTACACTCATATTGTGTGATTCTTACAGTGACATTATGACAGGAACTTGTCGAGACTCAAAGACACCCGTTTGCAGCCCTGAGTCATAAGTTGGTATGTATGTACGCGGGTTGGACTGGACCCATTTGCATTCATGACAAGCAAGTGAAAAACCTTGAAATTACAGTAAGAAAACCTTGCAAGTATAGTACCTCGTGTCATCTATGGATCATAGAGACACAGATGAACCAACATTGCAACAGAGAGGCCGGGGGCAATCCTCCTTTCCGAAACAAAAAAACAGTTGAACCAACATACACACTCCTATCATACAGATGACCACACACTGAACCAACATACACACTGCCCTATCCGTTGTGAAAAAAGCAGTTCAACATCTCTCTAATGCAAAAAAGGCCTTCTTGTCCATCATTGTTAATTTGTAGTCTGAAAAAAAAGATCAAACCGACATTAGACCAATCATTAAGATATATAGCACAAAGGGAAGCAATTAACACTGAGCCAAAAAGCTGAAAATACGTAGTACAAGAGATAGTGAATGATGTAGACGAGTACAGTAAATTAGGCAACCTTGAGCCAAAAGTAGAACTAAAAATATACTGGAAATCATGAACCTCTTTACTATAAATTTGTAGTATAGAAAACAAAAGTGCTTACATCATCAAAGAAATCAGTAACAAGAAGTCAAGAACTTATCCACCCTATTGAACTCGCTAAAAAACTTATCATTAGCATACTTTGTCCTTACGTTGAGGATGTCAGTGCTTGAAAAATGGTTAACAACTTGAGTCCTTGTAGTTCACACTTCCATAAACTTGAATGTAAATATACCGCAATTGCGTGCCTCGTTTCACATGAATAAAGGAAGAAAAAAAGATACCAACAAAATCAACAGAAGAATATAAGAGAAAATCAGGCCAGCTATACTAAAAAACAAATTACTTATTAGTTTGGTTGGGAACAACTATAGGTAGATAACGTCAATTTTTTCAAAATTGATTTGTTTCCCAATATGGGAGTAATAAAAGCAACCCTAATAGAAAAATACAAGAATAAAAGAAAACACCTATAAAGTTTATAATCCGTTCGAATAAAAGAAAATACAAGAGATAAATCTTAAAAGATAACAACACAGTGCCTATAAAAGGGAAACAAATTGATTAAAAATGTACTAGCATATCGCTAATCAGCAAGTGAAATTTAGAATGTTCATTAAAAGCTGGATCAAGGAAAGCAAAGGCTCTTCCCTTTAAACAAATGAAGAAAGAAAACCAATGCTTTCGAATGGTTACAGGGAAGTACAGCTGCAACAAGGAAGAATGATATGAAGAAAAAAATGTATATAGGGAATGAGAAATAAAAAGGAAATGGCAAAGGCAAACACCAAAAAAGTAGGCAGAATTTAAATTACTAACATTGAGGAAGAGAAATAAAAAGAAAGGGCAAAGACAAACACTAACAAGGAACCATGGAGTTAGCAATCCTTCAATTCCAATTGGGGCAAAGCTAAACACCAAAGCCACAACAACTAATTGGGGGAGAACCATGGAAGATCATACAAGAGACGATCCACAGGCTGGAAATCCTTCAATACCAATGTCTTTGCTCATGCCTAGTGATTTTCTTTGAGATCTAGAACCTGTAAAATCACAAGAATGAAAAGCATAGATCACAAATTCTTTCCATTTGACAAAGTGTATTGCACAGAGCACTCAGTTAAAATCAAAGAAATTGGTCACTTTTGTTTCAAAAGCACCAGGGCAGAAGAAACTAAAAATTACAGTAGCAAGAAAGTACTGAAATTACTATTATCAAGTTGCTGAAATTACTAGGCAAGCAGAAATTCCTGTGGGCAGCAAAGTTTCCGACACAAAGGTAGATTCAGTATATACTGACAGCGTGAATAGATGCAACACTACCCACCAAAGACACTGTGATTTACAGTCTAATTAGCACTGAAATTTTACTGTAATTGCACTGTAAATACAGTAAATATTCTAGCAAAAATGGCACTGTGATTACCCATGGAAATTACACTGTAACAACATTGAAAATTATAGAGAAATTGCACTGTAATAACAGTAAATAGCAGTGCGATTTACAGTGTAATTACCCTGAAAATTACACTGTAATTACAAGTATATTGTAAGAACACTATAATTACAATACGATTACTCTGTATTTTAGAGGAAATTACACTGTAATTAAAATGAAATTACAATCTTGAAGTTGTTGTAAACTTAGATGCAACACTACCCAAAACATAGAAAAAAGGTTATAATTACAGTGTCACTACTCTGTGATTTCAGACGAAAATACACTGTAATTAAAATGAAATTACAGTTATGAAGTTGCAGTAACTTAGATGCAACTACTACCTAATAACACACATCCCTGCATCTAACAACAAAAAATGTCAGCGGAATCAAACGCCCAGGCTAGCAGAAAGAAAATCAATAGGGGAATCGGATCCACTGCTACATCCATCCGCCTATCACTGTAATTGCAAAAAAATCGCCAAAATCCACCTCTAAGAGTACACATACACCTACATCTACATCAAACACAAGGGAAATCGAATCGACTCACAAGATCTAGAAGAAATTCAACGGTGAAAGGGAGAAGACCAGGATAACCAACTGAAACTACACAACACTGAAGCAGAAATCAATCTGAAGAAGAGGAGGAGGAGATCGGAATCAGATGACGAGGAAATCACCAAGAATCGCCTCCCTCTCTCAACTTTAACTCTCGCCAACAAATGAGGAAGGACAAGAATAATAAAAAAAGACAGAGAGCCAGGGGATAGGCGGTAATGGGCTGGCTGGGAAACGAAAGCGCACCCGGTAACAGACAGAAAAAAAATGTCCGAAAAAACCCAGACCCAGCGCAGATCTTGGCACAAGATCAAACGGCCAGAAATTTGAATGAAAACCAATTGTAAATCACTCGGCTGTAAATTAGCAAAACCGTATCTATGTACGTGTTCTATAAGCATATGTGATTGTACCGCGTAAAAACACAAGTCATGATAGCCTGACGGGCAGACAGATATTTTTTCACGACCTTTTTTTATCCTGCCGCGACGACGTCGGTCACATGCCCGTACAGGGAGTGCACGCGTCCTGTATCAGTTGCACACCATCGCTAGTTAGCTGTTGCCGTCACAGCATCGGCTAACTCCGTCAAGATGGTTGTGCCCGGCCAGATGGCCGCCTCCTTTTCCACCCCGCGCATCAATTTTCGAACGCGCCATTGCTTTCTTCCACACGCGTGCGCCCAGCTCCATCGATCAAATCGAATGAGGCATTTGATCTCAGTGTAAAGCATGGTGAGCCATGTGTTAGAATTATAGATGATGTAATCTCAACTGTTTATCTCCTTTCCTCTCTCATAACAACCTCAAACTCTATCCCGTGTAACAACCTAGATCCTAGCAATCAGGTGCAACTTGTACACCACGGCAAGGGCTTCTTGCCTCGATCAATATAACACCACGCGGCTCTCTGCAGAGAGTAGGAACGCTTCCCATCTGATATGGTATACAGAGCAATCCTCTTCCCATCGATCTAGCCAGCAGCCTCCTTCCTCGTTCTACCCTCGTCACGATCGTCACCATAGTCACCTTCCTCGACCATCGTCGCCATGTTGTCCCCATCAACCGTATCCATCAACCTTGGCGCTCTCCCATCAGAGAAGCTCACCAAGACTAACTTCATCTTGTGGAAGGCACAGGTCATGTCGGGCCTGTGAGGAGCGCAGGTCACCAGCCTTCTGGATGGATCAGATGCAGCGCCACTGAAGACGGTGCAGCGGCAGCAGGCGGATAAAACCACTGCCCTAGAACCCAATCCTCTATACGCACAATGGATTTCGAAGGATCAGCAAGTCCTAAGTCACCTCCTGAATTCCCTCTCAATGGAGATTCTCACCCAAGTTGCGAGCAAGGAGACGACGTTCGAGCTTTGGACTGCCATCACCACTCTGTTCGCCTCGCAATCCGAATCGCGCATCACCAATCTACGGATCGCCATCACCAACACAAAAAAGGGCTCCATGTCCAGCAGTGCCTTTATCTCTCGGATGAAGAACCTTGGGGATGAGCTCGCAGCGGCAGGACGACCCGTCTTGGATCCAGAGATGGTTGACTACGTGCTTGCCGGCCTTGACAGGGACTATGATCCCGTTGTGGCGGCCATAGGAGCAGTGAAGAACCAGATCTCCGTAGATTATTTGTTTGCCCAGATCACAGCTTTTGATCAGCATGTGGAGATGCTCGGCGATGGCCCTGATGCAGGCTTCAAGACTTCAGCCAACCTAGCCTACAGGGGACGCGGACGCGGTTACAACAGAGGCCGCGGACGCAGCAGCAGCAGGGGGCGCGGCCAAGGCAGGCGCTCCTCCCCAGCTCCATCTGGTGGAAACAGCGGCGGTGGAGGTGGCCGCGGTCGCCCACGGCAACAATGCCAACAGCAGGTTCGGGACTACCCAGAGTGCCAAATCTGTCTCAAGCATCACCCCGGAGGTGCTCGTGACTGTTGGCATCGATATGATGATGAAGATGAACATGAGGAGAAGGGAGCCAACATGGTCACCAACTCCTACGACATTGATACAAATTGGTATGTTGACACTGCTGCCACAAATCACATCACAGGGGATCTCGACAAGCTGACAATCAGAGACAAATATCGTGGACATGACCAAGTCCATACTGCAAGCGGTTCTGGTATGAAAATCACTCATGTTGGTAGTTCAATTATCAAAAACCCCATGAAAAACTTGCATCTTAAAAGAGTTTTATATGTGCCCACAACATCAAAGAACCTTCTTTCTGTTCATAAATTTACTCTTGATAACCGTGTTCTCATTGAGTTCTATCCATATTTATTTTTGGTAAAGGACTTGGACACGAGGAGAATCCTTCTTAGGGGCAAGTGCGTGGGAGGTCTCTACCGATCATATCTTCATCATCACCATCAAATAAACAAGCTTTAGTTGCAGTCAAGTCCTCTTCATCAAAGTGGCATAGTAGACGAGGTCATCCTTCGTTAGTTATTGTTAAATTTGTTCTTAGCAAGAATAAGCTTCCGTACTCTCATGAGTCAAACATTGAGTCTGTTTGTGATCCATGTCAACAAGCTAAAAGTCATCAGTTGCCATATCCTATATCTATTAGTATTTCCACTGCTCCATTGCAACTTGTGTTTTCTGATGTGTGGAGACCAGCCCCAGTCTCTGTTGGTAGGCACTTATACTATGTTAGTTTCATTGACGACTACAGCAAGTTTACATGGATCTACCTCCTCAAGAAACGTTCTGAAGTTTTCCAAGTCTTCAAGAATTTCCAAAATCTTGTTGAGTGAAAATTAAACACTAAAATAATTGCCATGCAAACCGACTGGGGAGGTGAATACAGAAAATTAAACTCCTTCTTTCAAGAACTTGGCGTTTCGCATCATGTTGCATGTCCTCATGCACACCAACAGAATGGCTCCGCTGAAAGGAAACATCGCCATGTTGTTGAAGTAGGACTAGCTCTACTAGCAAATTCTTGCATGCCACTGAAATTCTGGGATGAAGCCTTCTTAACTGCCACGTACCTCATCAACTTGCTACCTAGCAAGGTCATAAAGTATGAAACTCCCATCACACGCCTCCTTGGCATATCTCCTGACTAAATCACTACGTGTATTTGGTTGTGCCTATTGGCCCAACCTTCGCCCATATAATACACGCAAGCTTTCTTTTCGCTCAAAGAAGTGTGTGTTTCTTGGGTATAGGCCCATTCACAAAGGAGTCAAATGTCTCGATGTCTCTACTGGCAGGGTCTACATCTCTCGTGATGTAGTATTTGATGAGTCGGTATTTCCCTTTGAATCGCTTCATCCTAATGCCGGAGCACTTCTCAAACAAGAAATCCTTCTTCTTCCGCCACATCTCCAAAACTCTGATCATGGGGGCAACGATTGTACTAATCAAACTGATGATTATACTGGTAGGAATGTGCCTCCATGTGTGCATGGTCATGTAGCAGAAAACGGCGCAGAAAATGGTCGAGAAAATGATCAGAATTTTGCTGAAAACGAGCCAATATTTCATGTACCAGAAGAAAACGAAGCTAACGCGGAGCACGAGGCGGATCTGGAGTCACCTGGAACTCCTGTTCGCCTGATCGCCTCGGATCGGGGGCGCAGATACGCCCCGAACTACGCGTCCGCTGGACTCTCTCAGCCGCACCAATCCGCGAGCGCCACGTCACCGCAAGCGGACGAGCCGTGCACCGCACCGCGTCCCACGCGCGGGCAAGCAATAGCGATGGCAGATTCGGTGGGGCCTGCATCGGGATCCCTATCACATGCAGCGGCCAGCGGCGGATCTTCTGCGGGTGCCTGGGCTAGCGGATCAGGCACATGTGAGGCTACACAATCCGGTTCGGGATCTGCTGCGGAAAAGGAATCCGCTGCTGTTTCCTCGGGATCCTCTGCGCATGGGTCGCTTGTGCCATCTCCTGTAGCATGACAGCCACGCATACGTCAGAGTCAGCCCCAACAAGTCACAACTTCACGTGTCATGACAAGGTCGCAGAAAGGTATAAGAAATCCAAAAATCAAAACTGATGGTACTGTCCCATATGGTATGTTGTGCATTGCAGGAGAACCAACAAATGTAGAAGATGCACTTGAGGATCCCAATTGGAAAATAGCAATGGATGAAGAATACTCAGCGCTTATGAGGAACAAGACTTGGCATCTTGTACCAGAGAAAAGAGGTAAAAATATCATTGACTGCAAATGGGTTTATAGAATCAAAAGAAAGGCAGATGGCTCCATTGACAGGTATATAGCTTGCTTGGTTGCAAAAGGTTTTAAACAGCGCTATGGTTTGGGCTATGAAGATACTTTTAGTCCTATTGTCAAAGCCGCAACTATTAGACTTGTGCTAGCTATTTATGTGTCCAGGGGATGGAGCTTGAGACAGCTAGATGTCAAGAACGCGTTTTTGCATGGTGTTCTGGAAGAGGAGGTTTATATAAGACAACCGCCTGGATATGTAAATAAGCAGGTACCTCATCACGTGTGCAAGCTTGATAAGGCACTTTATGGCTTGAAGCAAGCACCAAGGGCATGGTATTCAAGGTTAAGCTCTAAGTTAAGGTGTTTGGGTTTTATTGCATCTAAGGCTGACACGTCATTGTTCATCTACAACAAAGCAAGCATAACTATATTCCTGCTAGTATATGTTGATGATATTATAGTTGCAAGCTCCTCACAAAGTGCTACTAATGCTCTCCTGCATGATTTAAGCTCAGAATTTGCTTTGAAAGATCTTGGTGATCTACACTTCTTTTGGGGCATAGAAGTTAAGAAGATTCAAGATGGTATAACATTAAACCAGGAAAAGTATGCCACTGAACTTCTCGCTCGTATGGGGATGAAAGATTGGAAGCCTTCACCTACACCATTATCTTCTTCAGAAAAGCTTTCAGCTTTTGAAGGTGAACTGCTCAAAGAAGAAGAGATCACAAAATACAGAAGTGCGGTAGGAGCCCTACAGCACTTGACACTGACAAGGCCTGATATTTCCTTTGCTGTTAACAAGGTTTGTCAATATCTTCATGCACCTACTACTGTACATTGGACAGCTGTCAAAAGAATTGTACGGTATATCAAACATACTGTGAGTTTGGGACTTCAAGTCAAGCACTCTAACTCTACTCTAGTTAGTGCATTTTCTGATGCTGACTGGGCAGGATGCAGTGATGAAAGGAAGTCAACTGGAGGATTTGTAGTATGTTTTGGATCTAATCTCATTTCTTGGAGTGCCAGGAAACAAGCCACAGTATCCAGGTCAAGCACTGAAGCCGAATACAAGTCACTAGCTAATGCTACTGCTGAAATCATTTGGGTTGAATCATTGCTCAATGAATTGGGTATCAAACAGCGTCGTGTGTCATGTTTGTGGTGTGACAATTTGGGAGCCACATATCTTTCTGCAAACCCAGTGTTTCATGGTCGAACCAAGCACATAGAAATTGATTTTCACTTTGTAAGAGAAAGAGTTGCAGAAAAGAAGCTAGACATACGGTTCATTCCCTCCAAAGATCAAGTTGCAGACGGGTTTACCAAAGCTTTGCCAGTCAAGCTAATTGAAGAATTCAAGAAGAATCTTAATGTAGGGTAGTTGAGATTAAGGGAGGGTGTTAGAATTATAGATGATGTAATCTCAACTATTTATCTCCTTTCCTCTCCCGTAACAACCTCAAACTCTATCCCATGTAACAACCTGGATCCTAGCAATCAGGTGCAACTTGTAGCCACGGCAAGGGCTTCATGACTCGATCAATATAACACCACGCGGCTCTCTGCGGAGAGTAGGAACGCTTCCCAACTGATACCATGAACCAACATGCTAATGATTTATGTCAGCGGTGGGCGTGTTGTGCCTCCATTGGTTTGTGTGTGTATCTTGCACGTAGCATAGGGTAAATGTGTTGGAAAGCTGTGTTAGAGCATCTCCAACAGGCGTCGGTCGCGCCGCGCGCAAAAAACACGTATGCCACGCGCGCATCGCCTGGTTTGGCACGGCGCTGGCTCCAGCAGCCGCGCTAAAATGCAGCGTGCGCGCCGATCCAGCAGCGCGCAAAAATGCGGCGCGCGTGACTCGCACAAACAACATATGCATTCAAAAACAAAAGCAAAAAAATCAAAAACAAACAAAAATAAATAGTTCAATTTCGTTTATTACAACTCAAACAAACAGTTTATCGTTCAATACAACAAATAGTGCAATTAAACACAACAAATAGTTCAACAATACAATAACGAACGCACAAATCATGATGCTCTTTGTCGTCCATTCCATGCCCACCACTCCTCAATGAGATCCTTCTGAAGATCATTATGCGCTGCAGGACGTCAAATGGCATGATAGGAGGCAACAAAACGGACCACCCTTTCAGCCCTTCGTCGCACTCGCACGGGATATCCCAAGAGCTCATACTGAGAGTAGTCTACATCTTGGCCACACTCATTCTCGATGATCATGTTGTGCATGATCACTGTCGGTGGGAAACACCATCTATGGGATCACAAGAATCCCTACTACGGTTGCGGTGCGCGGGGTCGTGAGAAGAGCGGATCAAACAGATAGCACACGGTTCGTTTATCCAGGTTCGGGCCGCGGGGATGCGTAAAACCCTACTCCTGCTTTGGTGGATTGTATATCTGTGTTCTTGAGCTAGCTATGGGGCGTGAGGAGCTCCAAAAAGCCGAATCCTTCCTCCTTGTCGCCTCGAGCCTCCTTTTATAGGAAAGGGGTTGCCACAGTGACACACATGAGGTGGAAAGGGTACAGTGATGTGAGGTTATCCCTCACATTACATGACAAGGCGTATTTAATGCGTCTTGCCCAGGTGTCCTTGCTTTATCGGGGACGGGGGAGAGCCCTGTCTTGTCCGTCGCCGCTCCCTCTTGTGTCGACGCGCCCTGGCCAGCGGCGCCCGCGGTGCCATGTAGGTAGGCAGGCAGCTGAGGTGGCGCAGTGGTGGGTCTCCACGAAGATCCACATGCCGCCACACAGGTGCCTGCCCAGCTGGTTGGGTCGGCAGCTGCATGCGAATGGTGGTGGAGGTTTGACTTGCGTGGGCCTGATGGTGGCCCTACGGGTGTTCTTGGCAAGGGCCTTGCCAGGGCCCCGGCAATGGTCTTGCCGTGGCACCTGCTGTCATCCCCGGCAAGGCTCTTGCCGGGGGCCTTGTGGTCCTCCTTGGCTGGGATCCCGCCAAGGATCATCATCTTCTAAAGGGTGTATCTGATCTTGAATGCCTTCACAAAGATCTGCATGCCACCACGGGGATGTCTCCCGAATCCTTGCCCCATGGAAGCAGTGGACTCAAGGGTGACTCACTCCATAGGTGTGGGGCGAGCTGCCACAGCAAGGGTCTTGCCAGGTTTGCTAAAACCGCCTCCCAGCAAGGATCTTGCCGGGGGGGGTCCCCTTCGTCCCCTTTGCTCTTTGTGGTCTTGGTCTTGGCGTCGTTCTGCTTCTCCTGAGTTTCGGCCTTACCTTGGCTCGCCTTCCTTGCCTTGCTCAGTGTGGTGGTGCCCGTGGCTCAGACTGCCCGTGCACAGTTATAGGGGTACAAAAAGTGCACCCCTCTTTTTCTACACCGACAGGAGCCCCCAGGCCTGGGCCACACGTAAGCGCAATCGCGTCATTGGGCTAGGCCCAAAAACAGTGCGCGGGCAGGCGGGGCGGTTTTTACCGCGGTAAGTTTCTTCGCGCGCTGTGCTTCCCACGCTTCCCGCACGTGGCGCGGTGTGGGGAGGCGTGTGTGACGTGGGCGGCATGCGTGGGGCTGAGCTCTGCATGCATGCGTCATGTCGTAGTAAAGGGGGGGCGATTCACGCCCTCCCCATAAACGGAGGGAGGCGTGGAGGCGCGGCCCATTTACTGAATGGGGCCAAGGCGTGGTCTTCAAGGCGTCCACTCCCTATGATCACGGGGTGGGGAGAGGTCGCCTCACCCGTCGCCTCGGTCCTGCACGCCTGCCACATGGCTCTCATGCGCTTGGGGTGGCGAACGGTGGAGGCGGGAAACCGGGCCGCCGCGGGCTGGGGCGGCGGGTCGGTCCCAGTTCTCTGCGCCTTCCGCGTCTTGATTGGCTGAGCGGGGCGGCCGAGCCCCCACCCCGTTCCTTTATAAAGAGCGGGAGGGGGATGGCGTCCCGCATTCCTTCATCTCCTCCTTTCTTCAGCTTCTGCTCCCCTCTTCCATCTGCCATGGAGAGAGGGAATCCTGGTCCTTCAACGGTGGCGGCGAGGGTTGCCGCTCGACAACGCGTCCCTCCTTCTCCTGCACCCGCGGTGGCAGAGCCAGCTGCGAGGGGAAGGGGGAGGGGCGAGGCCGAGGCGCTCGAGGAAGAGGAGGACGGGGCGGCGCGCCGGCCTTGCCTTCGCTAGCAGTTCCTCCCCCCATGGAGGGCCATGTTGGAGATGACCCTTGCGAGTTCTTCGTCAGGCTGCGCCGGCCGCCTCGTCGTCGCCTTTGTCTCCCGACTCCATTCGCGCGGGAGATGGAGCTGGATCCGCTGGAGTCGCTGCGGCTGCACATGAGGGGCTGCGGGATCAGTGGCATGCGGGCCTGCGTCGACTTCCCCGCCCCTCACGTGATGTATCTTTGTCGGGGATGGAAGACGTTTTCTCATATCCACCGCTTGATGGAGGGGCTCACTCTCCATTTTAAGCTGATGGAGGGTGGCCTTCTCTCCGTCAAGGTCTTCGGGTCTCTGTTGAATTTAAAACTTGTAATCCCATCATTCATGTTTTTCATTCCCCATGGACTGTACCTGAGTGGAATGTTTTTAATGAAAAAGGGATGCTTGCCGGGTCATTTGTTTGCGGGTGGAACCCACAACAAGGAGTAAATCCTTGATATCTTCAAGATAAACATTTCCTTGCCCGGCAACAGGCCTTGCCATCTCCCCACTTTGCTCGACCTTCCTCACGCCTTTGGCGGAGGCAGGGATGAGGCGGGTTCTGGCTCCTTGTTTCATCCCTTCGCTGTCGCGACTATGACCAAACTTGGCCCCAGGAACGAGCCCTAGGGCCTAGAGTTATGGGAGCACGGTAGCTTAGGGGAAAACGAGGTTTCACATACCTCAGTCCATAATGGAATGCATGATAAGGGATGAGAAACTTATCTGAAGATGCAGCCCCCGGCAATCCTGGTTCGCCGTGGGTGAATCTTTGCTCTTGCAGCCCCCGGCAATGCTGGCTTGCCGGGGGATAGATGCTGGTCTGTTCATCTTCTTTTCCTCCCCAAGTGGTTCGGCACGGATATCCGTGTGTCCTGTGAACCAAAGAAGACAAAAGAAAGACAAAGGGACGCACACTCGACCTCTAAGCTAGGGGTTAGTCGCCGCTAAGCACTATCAACCCTAACCAAGGACGAGACTCGACCTAGCATGCATGCTATAACTTAGGGCGCCAGCGCTTCATTTACATGTCCTTAGGGTCTGCGCCTGGCTTTGTACAAAGGGTTAAATGCATCATCGGCAATGCTTGTACAAAAGGTGGCTTGTCGGGGGGCCCGGCAAGCCGCGCCTCACGGGTAAAACTTGCGAAGATGCACAATGTTCCAGGAGTTACTCACCGGAACGGCATCTTCGGTCTCCAGGCGGACTGCGCCGGGCCTGGTGACTCGTATTAACCGATAAGGGCCTTCCCACTTTGGCGTCAACTTGTTGGAATTCTTGACCGATTGAACGCGTCGAAGGACAAGGTCGCCTTCCTCAAGGCTTCGGGCATGAACCTTGCGGCTATGGTAGCGGCGCAAGGCTTGCTGGTAGCGTGCTGCTCTCACAGCCGCCCGAAGACGATCTTCCTCAAGGAGCATTGCGTCATCTTGCCGCAGTTTCTCTTGCTCAAGCTCATCATAAGCGAGCACTCGAGGTGACCCGTATATGAGTTCAGTGGGGAGAACTGCTTATGTCCCGTATACTAGGGCAAAGGGTGTCTGGCCGGTGGCTCGATTTGGCGTCGTCCTGATCGACCAAAGAACCATCGGCAACTCATCAATCCAGCGCCTTCCACTCTTGTGCAGCCTGTCAAAGGTCTTGGTCCTTAAGCCTCACAGTACTTCAATGTTTGCCCTCTCAGCTTGATCATTGCTTCGTGGGTGAGCAACGGAAGCGAAACAGACTTTCCTGCCGAGGTCTTGGATATATTGCATGAAGGTGCGGCTTGTGAACTGTGTGCCATTGTCGGTGATGACCCTGTTGGGTACACCAAAATGGCACACTAGTTCCTCGAATAACTTTACGGCTGACTGAGCTGTGACCTTCCTCACTGCCTCCACCTCCGGCCACTTCGTGAACTTGTTGATTGCAACGTACAAGTACTCAAAGCCCCCGACAGCGCGGGGGAAAGGGCCCAGTATGTTGAGCCCCCAGACCGAGAAGGGCCAGGAGAGAGGAATGGTTTGAAGGGCTTGAGCTGGCTGATGAAGCTTCTTTGAATGGAACTGACACGCTTCACACCTGGTGACTAGTGTCATCGCATCCTGGAGGGCGGTGGGCCAGAAGAAGCCTTGCCGAAATGCCTTGCCGGCAAGGGCCCTTTACCCGATGTGGGATCCACATATGCCTCCGTGTATCTCCGCCAACAGCTCCAGTCCTTCCTCCCGAGGGATACACTTCAATTTCACACCGTTCGGCCTCTTTCTGTACAGGACGTCATCGACGAACTGGTACATGGTAGAGTGATGGGCTACTTTTTCCGCTTCTTCCTGCTCTTCAGGAAGTTCCCCTGTTTGGAGGAATCGGACGGTATGTTGTGCCCACGCTGGAGCCTGGGGCTCGACGGCGAGGACTAAAGGCATTTCCTCCGCTATAGGAGCAGCTATCTCGACGGCAAGAGCTTGACGCTCCGCCGGAGCTAGCCGTCCCGTGGCGGGCTCAGTGTCCCCGGCAACATCCTTCCCGGTGGCTCCGGGGAGCTCGGTGGGAAAGTACTTGCCGGGTCCTGATTTCCTCCTCTTGTTCTGCTCTATTGATGGATCAACGGATGGCTGAGTTAGCTGGAGCACAAAGGTACCTGGTTCCACAGGTAGCTTGAGGGCAGCGCGTTTTGACAGGTAATCGGCGATATCCTTCTCCGCTCGGGGAACGTATTCAGCCTGTATACCGTCGAAACGCTCTTCCAGCTTTCTCACTTCATCAACGTAGGCCTTCATCAACGGGCTCTGGTAGTCCTTGTGGACTTGCTTGACGACGAGCTGCGAGTCACCCCTGACGATAAGCTTCTTGATTCCGAGGTCCGCCGCGATCCTAAGACCGGCAAGCAGCCCTTCGTACGCTGCCGTGTTGTTTGTTGACACCTCCCTGGGGAAGTGCATCTGGATCACGTACTTGAGGTGCTCTCTGGTGGGCGCGACAAGCAGTACGCCAGCCCCGGCGCCGTGTAAGGAGAAAGCTCCATCAAAGTACATGATCCAACTGCAACTTGCCTCCTTGCCGGGGAGAGCAGTCTCTTGGGCTTCTTCGTCAGGCGTTGCGGTCCATTCTGCAATGAACTCCGCCAGGACTCGGCTCTGAATCGTCGAAGTACTTTCAAACTTGAGGCCAAAGCTGGACAGCTCCAGTGCCCATTCCACAATTCTTCCCGTTGCATCTGGATTGTGCAATATCTGTTGCAGAGGGAGGCGAGTGACGACAGTGATCTCGTGTGCCTGGAAGTAGTGATGCAGCTTCCTCTAGGCCATAAGAAGGCCGAAGAGCAGTTTCTGCACGCCGGAGTACCTTGATCTAGCTCCCTGCAGGAGGGAACTAACAAAGTAGACCGGGTGCTGCATCATTTTCTTCTTCGACGGCACTTCAACTAGCTGTGTCGTCTCTACATTGGTGGTGTCGGGTTCTGTCGCTGCCATTACCTCGTCGTCAACCTCTCTCTGTGCCACTAGTGCAGCGCTGACCACCTGGTTCGTTGCCGCCAGGTATAGCAGCAACGGCTCCTGTGGCCTAGGCGCAACTAGTATTGGCGCGGAGGAGAGGTACTTCTTCAAATCTTGCAACGCTGCTTTGGCTTCTGGCGTCCACTCCATCGGGCCCGCCTTTTTCAGGATCTTGAAAAAGGGAAGGGCGCGCTCGGCAGACTTGGAAATGAATCTGCCCATGGCGGCGACGCAACCAGCAAGCCGACGCACATCCTTGATTCGCTTGGGTGCTTCAATCTGCTCTATAGCTTTGATCTTGTCCGGATTGGCCTTGATCCCACGCTGTGACACAAAGAACTCGAGAAGCTTGCCGGACGGGACGCCAAAGACGCACTTCTCAGGGTTCAGCTTGAGATTGATCTTGCGCAGGTTTGCAAATGTTTCTTGCAAATCCGGTATGAGGGTTGCCCTGTCCTTGGTTTTGACCACTATGTCATCCATATAAGCTTCCATATTTCTATGGAGCTGGGGTTCAAAACCAATCTGGACCACCCTTGCAAACATCGAACCAGCACTCTTCAGCCCGAAAGGCATCCGCATGAAACAATACATACCACATGGGGTGATGAATGTTGTTTTCTCTTCGTCTTCTCTTGTCATGAAGATCTGGTGGTAGCCGGAGTAGGCATTGAGGAATGACAACAGATCACACCCAGCTGTGGAGTCAACAATCTGGTCGATGCGCGGCAACAGGAAGGGGTCCTTAGGACAAGCCTTATTGATATCTGTGTAATCAATACACAGCCTCCACTTCCCATTAGCCTTGCGCACCACGACCGGATTGGCCAACCACGTTGGATGGAGCACTCCTCTTACCAAACCCGCTGCTTCCAGTTTCCAGATCTCCTCTGTGATGAACTCTTGTCATTCCAAAGCTTGCTTTCTGACCTTCTGCTTGACGGGCCGCGCATGAGGACAGACAGCAAGGTGGTGCTCAGTCACCTCCCTGGGAACGCCGGGGATGTCGGAAGCTTGCCATGCAAACACACCGACATTCGCCCGCAGGAAGGTGACGAGCGCGTCTTCCTATTTGTCGTCAAGGGTGGAGCTTATGGTGAAAGCCCCTCCCGTGTCGTCCTCATTGACAGAAACCTTCTTGGTTCCCGGTGGTATGGCCCTGGGCTTCTTGTTTCCGCCGATGGAGCTCTCTGGCACGTCCTCGACGGGAGCGCTACACTCCGGAGAGGTGTGCTTGCCGGAGTGGGTGTCCGAGGTCTCACCAGTCTTCTTCTTCTTCCCTCCCGGGGTCCCAGCGGCAGGAGCAAGTGCCCTAGTGGCGGCAGCTGCTGCAACTACTTGCTGGTATAGTTGGTCAGCGCAAATCAGCGCATCTTTCTTATCGGAGGGGATGGTGATGATCGTCACAGGTCTTGGCATCTTCAGGGTGTTGTAGGCGTAGTGTGACGCCGCCATGTACTTGGCCAGCGCTGGGCGGCCAAGGATCCCGTTGTAGGGCAAGGGGATCTTGGCAACATCAAACACGATCCTCTCCGTCCTGTAGTTCAGATCGCTTCCAAAAGTCACGGGCAGCGTGACCTTTACCTTAGGTTGGCTTCTTCCCAGGTTGACCCCCTGAAACATGCCCGTCTCCTCGAGGTCTCCATCAGGGATCTGCAGTTTCTTGATCACGACAGGCGAGATCAAGTTTAGACCGGCCCTGCCATCGACTAGCATCTTTGTCACCTCGAGGTTGCGTATTGTTGGTGAAACCAACAATGGCAAGCACCCGACCGCAGTAGTGCGATCAGGGTGATCCTCAGTGTCAAAAATGATAGGTGTGCTGGACCACTTCAGCAGCCTTTGGGCATCAAACGACGGCTCTGCCGCTGTAATCTCTCGCGCCCACTGTTTAAGCTGGCGGTGAGAAGTATGCAGCGAGGCGCCACCATCGATGCACATGGCCTCTGTAGCTTTCTGAAACTCTTGGTCGCCGGATTCGTCGTCCTCTTCGTGATCGTCGTCTTCTGGCTTTTTGTCACGGCCCCGGGCGGGCCTCTCCTGTTGTTTATCCTTGCCACGACGGCCCGCCTGCCCGTCACATTTCTTGCCGGACCCCTCAGCATCGTCTTGGCCCTTCTCCTTGTCCCGCCTCTCATATTCAGCCCTCTGCTTCTTAGCGAGGAGCTCAACCTGTCGGCAGTCTTGGAGAGCATGGCCTTTGGTGCGATGGATCTTGCAGTATCGCTTGTCGGAGTTTCCTGGCTTCTCGGCAACCGCCAAGGCCCGGCAGGCGACACATCCGGCAATTTCCTTGCCGGGGTCATCTGCCTTGGTTTTCTTGGTGGAGCCGGTGTCATCAGATCCCTCGACGGCAAGCACGGCTTTACCTTTGCGCTTCCTGTTGCGGCGCCGGCCCTTCTTCGCCGGGGCGGCAGTATCTTCATCTGAGGAGTCAATTTCCACTCTGGCGTCTTCGTCGGGGTACTTCCTTCCCTCTTCAGCCTGGGAACATCTGTCAACAAGAACATAGAGTTCTGCTACATCTTTCACCTTGTTCATTGCCAGCTCTTCGCGCATCTTGCGGTTACGCATGTTCTGATGGAACGCGCTGATGATGGCGGCAGGGTGAACATCAGGGATATTGTACTGTATCCGGCTGAACCTTTGTATATACTTGCGGAGACTCTCGCCTCCCTTCTGGGGAATGACGTGCAGGTCGCTCGCTTGGCCATGGGCTTGGTGGCCTCCAGTAAAGGTGCCCACAAACTCATGGCACAAATCCGACCAGGAGGAAATAGAGTCTACCGGCAAGTGCATCAACCATGACATGGCGTTGGGTTTAAGAGCCAACGGAAAGTAATTCGCAAGCACCTTATCGTCGCGGGCTCCGGCAGCTTGCATCGCAATGGTGTAGATGTTGAGGAACTCGGATGGGTGGGTCTTGCCGCTGTATTTTTCGCCCATGTCAGGTTTGAAGGTGCGGTGAGTGGGCCACTGGAACTGCCGCAGCTCACGGGTGAAAGCCGGACAGCCTACCTCGTAAGGTAGGCCTCCAGGGCTCTCCAGTGCCGGGTGGTTCACAGCAGGCCCTGCTCGCCTGTCTGACTGGTGGCGCGCTCCGCTCCGGCGCTCGATAGTGGTTCAAGCATCTTCATGTTCTCGTTCCCGAAGGACTTGGCGCTGGTCACAGTGGGTCCGCGGGTCGGACGACGCTATGGAGATTTCATCGCCCGCAACGTCGCGACAGGCTGGCGTCCGTGGTATCAGGCGAGGAGGAGGCGAGTGCACCGTGGTCGTGGCGCCACCGGCTTTCCTGCCACTGGTGCGTCGAACTCCGTCGGAGCGTCGACCCGGGGACTCCACCGGACTCGGTTCGTCTTTGTTGGCCACCGCAACAAGGCTTCGGATAGTGGCTCTCCATTCATCGAGTTTCCCCGTAGTGGGAGGAAAATTGAGGAGCAACTGCGCGTGTGCCAGGGCTTCTGCTGGCATTGGTGGCAGCGAAACCTGCACGGATCGCGACGCGCTTCGACTTCTGACCATGTCAGAAGGAGCTCTATCACGACCCCATGGTCGCATGCCATCTTCACCAACGCCTCGGCGAGCGGGCAGGTCTTCTACCTCCCGGGAGTGGCGCTCGGGGCTCTTCCCGCGGCGACGCCCGGGTCTTCGGTGTGATTGCGCCGTTCGTCGCGCGCCGCTTGAGAGGAGCACGCCGTCGGCGCCGGCGTGGGAGTCTTGGAGGCCCTCGCATCGCCTTCAGGCGGGGCGGTAGCGATCTTGGAAGGCCCCGCACCACCCGCGGAGGGCCTGGCTCCGTCTTTGGATTTGGTGGCGTGCGGCCCGTTACCAGGCGCATGAACATCGCCACCTCCCAAACTCCGGCTGCTGGGACGGTGTTGGTGTTCGCGAACGGCGCCCCGGGTCCTTTCTACAACCGGTCCGCTGCTCGCCCGCGTCGGGACGGGATGTCCGGCTTCCGACGGGCCAACCGCCACCGTCGTCTTCTTCTTGGGCGCCATGACGATGAAGAAGCGCCGAACTAACTGCTAAAGCCAATTCTCACAACTACGCCCCCTACCTAGCGCGCCAAATATGTCGGTGGGAAACGACACCTATGGGATCACAAGAATCCCTACTACGGTTGCGGGGCGCAGGGTCGTGAGAAGAGCGTATCAAACAGATAGCACACGGTTTGTTTATCCAGGTTCGGGCCGCGGGGATGCGTAAAACCCTACTCCTGCTTTGGTGGATTGTATATCTGTGTTCTTGAGCTAGCTATGGGGCGTGAGGAGCCCCAAAAAGCCGAATCCTTCCTCCTGGTCGCCTCGGGCCTCCTTTTATAGGAAAGGGGTTGCCACAGTGACACACAGGAGGTGGAAAGGGTACAGTGATGTGAGGTTATCCCTCGCATTACATGACAAGGCGCATTTAATGCGTCTTGCCCAGGTGTCCTTGCTTTATCGGGGACGGGGGAGAGCCCTGTCTCGTCCGTCGCCGCTCCCTCTCGTGTCGACACGCGCCCTGGCCAGCGGCGCCCGCGGTGCCATGTAGGCAGGCAGGCAGCTGAGGTGGCGCAGTGGTGGGTCTCCACGAAGATCCGCATGCCGCCACGCAGGTGCCTGCCCGGCTGGTTGGGTCGGCAGCTGCATGCGAACGGTGGTGGAGGTTTGACTTGCGTGGGCCTGATGGTGGCCCTATGGGTGTTCTTGGCAAGGGCCTTGTCGGGGCCCCGGCAAGGGTCTTGCCGTGGCGTCTGCTGTCATCCCCGGCAAGGCTCTTGCCGGGGGCCTTGTGGTCCTCCTTGGCTGGGATCCCGCCAAGGATCATCATCTTCTAAAGGGTGTATCTGATCTTGAATGCCTTCACAAAGATCTGCATGCCACCACGGGGATGTCTCCCGAATCCTTGCCCCATGGGGGCAGTGGACTCAAGGGTGACTCACTCCGTAGGTGTGGGGCGAGCTGCCATAGCAAGGGTCTTGCCGGGTTTGCTAAAACCGCCTCCCGGCAAGGATCTTGCCGGGGGGGTCCGCTTCATCCCCTTTGCTCTTTGTGGTCTTGGTCTTGGCGTCGTTCTGCTTCTCCTGAGTTTCGGCCTTACCTTGGCTCACCTCCCTTGCCTTGCTCAGTGTGGTGGTGCCCGTGGCTCAGACTGCCCGTGCACATTTATAGGGGTACAAAAAGTGTACCCCTCTTTTTGTACACCGACAATCACACAAGCGTGCATTATGTACCAAAGCATCTTTTGATCCCAAAATCTAGCCGGTCCTCTCACAATAGCAAATTGGGCTTGCAAAATCCCAAAAGCTCTCTCCACATCTTTTCTAGCCACCGCATGAGCATTGTGGAAATCAAGATTTTTCTTACCTTCTGGCTTTTTCAACGGCTTGACAAAGGTTTGCCACTTTGGATAGATGCCATCCGCTAGATAATAGCCATAGTTGTATGTATGGCCATTTGCTACAAACTGCACCGGTGGCAACTCCCCATTTGCAATCTTACTCATCGGTGGTGACCGGTTGACAACATTGATGTCATTCAAAGATCCAGGCATTCCAAAGAATGCATGCCAAATCCAAGTCTCTTGTTCGGCCACCGCTTCAAGGATTATAGTGGAACCCTTTTTTTGGCCGTGGAATTGCCCATGCCATGCCTTTGGACAATTCTTCCAACTCCAATGCATGCAATCTATTGAGCCAAGCATGGCAGGAAAGCCGCGAGCTTTGTTCATCGCCAAAAGCCTTGCGACGTCTTCAGCGGTGGGAGATCTCAAATACTCCTCGCCAAACACTTGCACAATTCCGACTGTGAAGCGCTTGACACACATGATAGCTTGGCTCTCACCCATAGCCAAGTGATCATCAACTAGATCAGCCGGTATACCGTATGCCAACATACGCAAAGCGGTGGTCACCTTCTGAAAGGTGCTATGCCCGAGCTCTCCGGCGGCATTCCTCCTTTGCTGAAAAAAGCGGTCATGGCTCGCTAGTTTCTCTGCAATGCGCCTGAACAACTCGGTGCTCATCCTAAACCGGCGACGAAAATACGACTCGGGGTATGTGGGATTCTCCGTAAAATAATGCATGATCAATCTGTTGTGGGCATCGATCCTATCCCTCCAAATTTTTTGCCGACCCATAACCGAACCACCGTGTTTCGGTTTTTTATTAATATGCATAGCTAGGATCATTGCAAGATCCTCCTCCTCTTCCATATCAAATTCTTCTTCGGAAGAATCATACGACGAACTCATCTACAATGTTGAATACTATGCTATAAATAAAAAACTACAATCAACATGCACGAAATTCATGACTTTTGAGCAATACATACCTTCTAGGCGTTTTGTCGAACACTTAGCGGGCGCCGAGCGGCAGCGAGCGCGCGGGCGCTGTTCGTCGGTGGAACAGCACGCGCGCGGGGCGGCGGGCCTAGAGGGGGGCCGGAGAAAGCGCGCGCGGGGCGGGGATAGGCCGGGGAAGCGCCGGAACAGTCGCCGGGTGGCGCGGTCGGCGGCGGCAGCGCGGCTGGAGGGGGGGTGGGAGGTGCGAGCGAGCGCGCGAGAGTCCAGCGCGCGGGAGCGGGCGCAGCAAATAAGCGGCGCGCGATTGCGTTTCGGCCCGCGCGCTGGACTACGTATGTCGCGCGCGCGGTTTTCGCGCGCCCGCTAGAGCAGCTCTTCCGGTTGCGTGCGCGCTAAAAAGGAAATTTTGCGGTGCGGCGCTAGTTTGACGCGCCTGTTGAAGATGCTCTTATGGACAAGAGATTCGCGTATCGACCGTCTCACACGAAACCGTACTGGACTGATATGAGAGAGAGAGAGAGAGTGGATGGTAGCCAGCCATGGAAGATTGGAAGGGAGGCAAGCATGTTTTGGACCGGCGGTCAAGACCCTAGAAAGAGCGAAACGCTGGGTAAAAAAGGTCACATCCATCGCCCCGCTCTGCTCTAAAAGAGCCCTCGTCTCCTCCAACAATCCCACCCAAACCAAGTTCCCTTCCTTTCTTCTTCCCAAGCTTCCGCTCTTCGCCTTCTGTCGACCATGGCCGCCCCTCCCGTCGTAGCTACTGTCGCCGCTGCTGTTGGTGCTCCACCTGCCGCCGCCGCCCTTGTTGCTGCTGCCGCCGCCCTTGCTGGTGCCGCCGCCTTTGCTGGTGGTGCCCATCCAGCTCTAGCTCCAGCTGCTGCCGCTGCCCTTGCTGGTGATGCTCCTCCGGCTCCACCTGCTGCCGCCATTGATGTTCCTGCTCCTCCTCGGGTTTTTCTTTTTTGGCTCATTTCATCCCAATCATATTTGTGTTCTTGGCTTTTTGGTTAACTTGCTGATCACCTTTGGTTTGTTCAACTTGTGCAACTCATCTTGCCACTGATACCACGCGACATCGGCGAAGCAAGCAACGTCCAGGTCCTCGTACGTGCATCGCTCGCTTCGTCCGCGGCGCTGTCCTTCGTCTTGGGTCTTGTCGCCATTCTCGTCACCATCGGGACTTCCTACCACTATGGGTTTGGATGCCCTACGATGTCCATCACCATGGCGTGTGCTTTGATTAGGTATGTGATCATTGCCATGGGGTCCATCGCTGCGCACTGGGCCGTCATGACTGCGGCCCTTTCTGGCCCTTAGATTGATAGATCTATGCGGCCGGCCGGTGTTGGTCTAGAGTACTGTAGCACTCGTCTCCTAGGCCGTTGTTTATGAACAAGCTATTTATCCTTTTAATTATGCGGCCGGTGTGTAGTTTCGATTTGCTTCAAGGGTATGAATGTCCATGGGCTGTGATTTATGATGTAGTACGTATGAACAAACCGATGTATATCCTCTTAATTAAGCTACTCCAGAGGTAGAACTAGAGAGCAGATTATGGACTTGAATTTGGTCAACAACCGAAATGTTGAGACCCCGCGAAACAGAACATCACGAATAGCTACTTGTTTATTATGTTTGTTCTTGCGAATCAACGAGAGAATACATACTTGTTCTATTCCCCTAGCTTAATCCAAACGCACGCACGCACGCATAAACTGGATACCAGGAAAAACTCATCCAGTTGGTAGCAGTAGCCTGCATAACATCAAAGTAAAATAGTTTTTCCATATGCAGAATACAAGCAGCTAGTACATGTCTATCTGTAACAATTCCACCGCACTATTCTCATCTACACAGACAACACACACCAAATTTCTTTGAGGCACTTACACATTGTTGAACTAGACATTGCAATTATACATGTTCAGCAGATGCAAATCTAGGCAAAGCTACAAGTAACCAACGACCGCAGATTAATTGATTGAGACTGCTGAAAGCATCAAGGTAGTAAACATCTCAACAAGTTTGTCTTATCATTCAGGCACGTCATTCTTGGGAGAGTTACGCTTTTGGCAGATCACACCTTTGTGGACATGTACTACTTTTGTGAGCTTAAAACCTGAAGATAAAACCATCCCAAACCTACAGAATCAGTTGACATCTCTCTGTCGGACAATCCCAAACCATCGAACATGGCAGCAACAGGCTCCAATGCAACTTGGACATCTCTTAAAAAAATTAGAAGGAAAGGGCTCTTGCCCCGGCTCCATTTGTATTACCAAATGAAACCCAGTACCACCAGCATCTTTGTTACAAGCACGCGGGGGATATACAGCACACACGCTGCCCCAGCAAATAAAATTGTCAAAGCCTCAAAGGCAGATCGCTGAAACCTTAACAGCTAACAGCTAAAAGAGATAAAAGCTAGTCTCAGAGGTACTATCAGCCAGCAAAGAAAGGGGATCGGGAGCCGCAACGAAGGAGTGGGTCAAGCATGAACCACCCCAGATCGTGGACAGCGTCACGGTTCGAGCAGCACCTCCGAGCACTGCATCAGGCCTAGCCAGGGTCTGGCCACATCAGGAGGGGAGGGGCTCGTGCTTCCTGTTCCAGTTTCCTCACCAAGCGCATTACTGTCCCCTAGTTTTACAATTTCCAGGTACAGTAGGTGCATAGTGTTGTGTTGCCGTGAAGAGTACTTGAGCGCACCTTGGTCCTTTTGGTAGCGCCAAAAATTCCACCGACAGTATATCATCCCTCGCATCGCTGGTCCAACATTTCAGCACATGTTTGGCTGGAACCTCCTGCAAGTTAAGCTGAATCATCCCTGCAAAAAAACAATGTTCACCACATATAGCCATGTTTGTCGCCTTTTTTCTGAAAAGGGGGTCATCCCGGCCTCTGCATCAAAACGATGCATACGGCCATCTTATTAAAACAAATAAATAAGGTTCCAACAAGGTCTCAAAGTCTCCAACTAAAAAAAGCTCACTCGGAGCCAAATAGGCTAGAAAGACAAACTAGCCAAATAAGGGACGCCACAACCGGCTGGCTAAAGAGAGATAGGTAAACTAATTGACTATCCTATTACATAACTGTCATCCAACCCAGTTGAAGATATCCCGAGCTACCATCTCCCAACAGATAGAGCCATGTTTGTCGCCTGCATCAACTAATTCAAAAGATGTGTAAGAAAAATAGGCATGGCATAATACCTTAAGTGCATGGCTGCACACGATCCCCTCCCGTGGTGTTCAAACGCCCCACAGTCACACTTGAATTCATCAGCAAATTCATTTACCTGTACCAAGAATTCAGATTTACACCACTTCTCCCCTCATTCAAAATGTCGAACCCTCCTTCATATAGCATCTCACCAAACTTTTCAAACATGGTTCTTGTGTAAATTTTAGATGCATATATCTCGATTGGCAAATTTAGCCTTAGAACTACTCTTCCCTACACAGAAACATCTCAAACTTTATCGGCTGAGACGATATAATTTACAAGCATGCTTTGCAAACGGATGTGTAAAAAGCGAATGTTCATCTCACCAATTTTGTCCTCTTCTCCTGATAACTCTACTCTGAATCCCTGTTGAACTGCATCTTCTCGTATTGTCTGACAAACAGGTGACTAGGTC
Source organism: Triticum urartu (assembly GCF_003073215.2). Lineage (NCBI taxonomy): Eukaryota > Viridiplantae > Streptophyta > Magnoliopsida > Poales > Poaceae > Triticum > Triticum urartu. Next base: position 466,292,393 of record NC_053022.1, read on the forward strand.
CCGGGTGTATCTATCAACGTGTCGACAGGTCTCGGGTGTTTCCATCTATGTGTCGATAGATACTTTGCCTATGCTTACATATTGTTTTCCCTAGTTGTTTCACCAGGTCCCGGGTGTTTCTATCTATGTGTCGGTGCGACCTCCAATGTAACTTCTCCATACAGTTAACAGAGAATTCATGATTGTGTTTTGCTTATGCTCTGCCCTGTGTTTGCACACGTAGCATCCATTATTGTCTGATCTCAATAGCCGCATCATCATAGCAGTGTAGCCACAATGTATCGACTGAAGCGGTTTACCCTACAAATGATGTTCGAATCAGTCAGTATTATCACATTTTAAGTTTTAACACAGCCATTAAAAAATCATGTTTAGAGCAACTCCAACGGGGCTACCCATTCCGTCTGCCACCGTCTATTTGTGTCCGCGCAGACAAAAGTGATGACCCAATGCATCGACCCATTTTCGGCCCAAATTTGGGACTGAAATGTGTCGGTGCTAACGCGCCGCGCGCCTCCTCGGTGTCCACCTCGTCCACACGCGGCGCCCGTCAACCTGCTGCGGTCAACATTATTTATGACGAGCACCTACCGCAGGCCCACCCGTCAGCGAGGGCAGGCGTCCTTTTTTTAATCCGAGCATGCGGGTGGGGGCCGTCCTCATCCGCTTTCAGAAGCCCCCCATCCCCATCTCGCCACCCTCTTTGCTCCCTGTTGCCGTCAAAGATGGGCTTTTTCTCCAGCAAGGCAAAGGGCAAGGCCCCACCAACTCTCCTGATGTAGGGTGGAACCCTATTCGGCCGATCTTTCACGATTGAAGTGGATTCCTGCAAAGAACACGAGGGAAAACACGAGGAAACACATGGGAAACACTCAAGAACAAGTCCAATCACACATCCACTAGACCAACAAACACATGAGATTCACAAGGTACGAGAACAATCAAAGGTAAACAAGATACATGGTAAAGTTCATCCCAAATCCTATGAAGGAGATGGGGTCTTGATGATCTAGATAGATGCTTCCCACAAGGGGGCCTTGATATCCACTTGGGGGATCTTTTCCGAAGAGGTCTTGCATCCACACATGGATCTTATCCTAAGAGGAATCCCACAAGGGGAGATACATGAGCTAAGCTCTAATGTCTAGATCTATTCTTAGCTAAGTCTAAATGGATGAGGGGAAGGAGTATATATAGTCATAGGCAAAGAGATGGATAAGTGAGGGCGAAATGGTAATACAATGGCAAGGCCCACAGCAACACACAGGGTGCCCCATGCGCACGGGATAAGTGGAGCCCATGCACACGGGGTCTCCAACGACCTGGCGACTTAGCCCGTGCGCGCGGGGTCAAAGAGGCATGTGGGCACGGGGGTCCTGTGTGCACGGTATACGCTCGTGCGCACTGGGTCCTACAACGGTTATAGGAGAGGGGCCCGTGCGCACGAGGCCTTTTGGGGCCGTGTGCAAAGGGTATCCTGAAGCCTTGCAGTCAGCCTTCTCATGGACTCCCGTCGGTGCTTGAGGGACTTGGCCTTCTTCTTGGCGGTTCCTTCTCCGCTTCCAGGCTTCCCTCTTGGATGGTGTAGTTGTTCTCTTGAGCTTGGAATCCCCCTCGATGAATGTGTAGCTCCGCTCACACCTATATATGCACACGATAGAGGAGTCAAGTAGTATACCATCCTCGAAGGGGTACAAGTGGACAGGTGTAAAGGATATGATTCACCTTTGTATGTATGAAGTAGATGTCGCACGTGTCACTTGCCAAATGGACTCTTGACATGGTGATGTACATAGGATGCTCCGCATCATCCCCTCCCCCCTGGGAAAGATACGACCTAGGATCGAAATCCAAATCACCATGGGAAAGAGATGTCATCGCCGTGTATAAGTGGACGATCACCAAGCGTTCATCATCTTGAAGTTCGAAACGGGCACTCTCCAATGTCGCACTGTCTTGGGATTCTTTCAAAAGGAGAAAAGACAACAAGCACTTGGAAAAATAAATATGGTTAGCGTTAGTGCAAAACCAAGCACTCAAGAGGTGATTCACCCAACAAGTGTCGCCATCAAGCATAGCATAAGGTGTGACAAAAAAGTGTGGCATGGCAAGTAAGCATATAAGTTGAGCACAATCAAGTACAGCATGGAAATAAGCATGCAGGTGGGAGGTAGAGATGCAAATTTGTTTGACAAGTGAACAAGCATCTACCTCAAGGTCATAGCGAACATGCACAAAGAGCTCAACAAATGTTCTATGGTATGTATAGGAATCATTCACAACACCAAATAAAATGAAGTGTCTAAACACATGGGTCAAGTGCAAGACAATCCAAGCATAACATGCACAAGGTGTAGTGAATATAGTGTGGCACTCAAAACAATAGAAAGAGCAATTGGTCATCATGTGTGAGGCAATCAATTCAAGCATGTGACAAGCATAGGTGTCGGGGAACACAATATTTCAAAAAATTCCTACGATCACGCAAGATCTATCTAGGAGATGCATAGCAGCGAGAGGTGGAGAGCGTTTCTACGTACCCTCGTAGACCAAAAGCGGAAGTGTTTGACAACGCGGTTGATGTAGTCAAACTTCTTCTCGTTCCGACCGATCAAGCACCGAATGTACGGCACCTCCAAGTTCTGCACACGTTCAGCACGATGACGTCCCTCGAGCTCTTGATCCAGTTGAGGACGAGGGAGAGTTCCATCAGCACGACGGCGTGGCGATGATGATGATGAAGTTACCAGCGCAGGGCTTCGCTTAAGCACTACGACGAGATGACCGAGGTGGTAAATTGTGGACGGGGGCACCGCACACGGCTAAGAGATTGTCTGATGTGCTATTGGGGTGCCCCCTCCATGTATATAAAGGATGGAGGGAGAGAGGCCGGCCCCCTAGGGCCGCGCCAAGAGTATGGAGTCCTACTAGGACTTCCAAGTCCTAGTAGGAATCCCTTTCCTTTTCGGAGTAGGAGAGAAGGAAAGAGTGAAAGAGAGAGGGAGTAGGAAAAGGGAAGGGGGGCGCCGCCCCCTTCCCCTAGTCCAATTCGGACCCATGGAGGGGGGTGCGCCACCTCCCCTTGGCCTGCCTCCTCTTTTCCCGTATGGCCCAATAAGGCCCATTACTTCTCCCGGTGAATTCCTGTAACTCCCCAGTACTCCAAAAAATACCCGAATCACTCGGAACCTTTCCAATGTCCGAATATAGCCTTCCAATATATGAATATTTACCTCTCGACCATTTCGAGACTCCTCGTTATGTTCGTGATCTCATCCGGGACTTCGAACAAACTTTGGTCATCAAATCACATAACTCATAATACAAATCGTCATCGAACGTTAAGCGTGCGGACCCTACGGGTTCGAGAACTATGTAGACATGACCGAGACACATCTCCGGTCAATAACAATAGCGGAATCTGGATGCTCATATTGGCTCCTACATATTCTACGAAGATCTTTATCGGTCAAACTGCGTAACGTCATTCCCTTTGTCATCGGTATGTTACTTGCCCGAGATTCGATCGCCGGTATCATCATACCTAGTTCAATCTCGTTACCGGAAAGTCTCTTTACTCGTTCCGTAATGCATCATCCCGTAACTAACTCATTAGTCACATTGCTTACAAGGCTTATAGTGATGATCATTACCGAGAGGGCCTGGAGATACCTCTCCGATACATGGAGTGAAAAATCCTAATCTTGATCTATGCCAACTCAACAAACACCTTCGGAGACACCTGTAGAGCATCTTTATAATCACCCAGTTACGTTGTGACATTTGATAGCATACTAAGTGTTCCTCCGGTATTCGGGAGTTGCATAATCTCATAGTTAGAGGAATATGTATAAGTCATGAAGAAAGCAATAGCAATAAAACTAAACGATCATAATGTTAAGCTAACAGATGGGTATTGTCCATCACATCATTCTCTAATTATGTGATCCCGTTCATCAAATGACAACACATGTCTATGGTCAGGAAACTTAACCATCTTTAACGAGCTAGTCAAGTAGAGGCATATACTAGGGACACTCTGTTTGTCTATGTATTCACACATGTACTAATTTTCCGGTTAATACAATTCTAGCGTGAATAACAAACATTTATCATAACATAAGGAAATATAAACAACAACTTTATTATTGCCTCTAGGGCATATTTCCTTCAGTCTCCCACTTGCACTAGAGTCAATAATCTAGTTCACATCGCCATGTGATATAACACCAATAGTTCACATCACCTTGTGACCAACACCCAAAGGGTTTACTAGAGTCAATAATCTAGTTCACATCGTCATGTGATTAACACCCAAAGAGTACTAAGGTGTCACATGTTTTGCTTGTGAGAGAAGTTTAGTCAACGGGTCTGCCACATTCAGATTCGTACGTATTTTGCAAATTTCTATGTCTACAATGCACTGCATGGAGCTACTCCAGCTAATTGCTCCCACTTTCAATATGTATCCAGATTGAGACTCAGAGTCATCCAGATCGGTGTAAAAGCTTGCATCGACATAACTCTTTACGACGAACTCTTTATCACCTCCATAACCGAGAAATATCTCCTTAGTCTTCTAACGATAATTTTGACCATTGTCCAGTGATCCACTCCTGGATCAATATCGTACCCCCTTGCCAAACTCATGGCAAGGTACACAATAGGTTTGGTACACTTTCATTCTTTCTCTATTTTCTGTCGTGGTTGTGTTTTCAGTTTTACTCAACTTTACACCTTGCAATACAGGCAAGAACTCCTTCTTTGACTGTTCCATTTTGAACTACTTCAAAATCTTATCAAGGTATGTACTCATTGAAAAAATCCTATCAAGCGTCTTGATCTATCTCTATAGATCTTGATGCTCAATATGTAAGCAGCTTCATCGAGGTCTTTCTTTTAAAAAACTCCTTTATGTTTTCCAGAAAATTCTACATCATTTCCAATCAACAATATGTCATTCACATATACTTATCAGAAAGGTTGTAGTGCTCCCACTCACTTTATTGTAAATACAAACTTCACCGCAAGTCTGTATAAAACTATATGCTTTGATCAACTCATCAAAACGTATATTCCAACTCTGAGATGCCTGCACCAGTCCATAGATGGATCGTTGGAGCTTGCACACTTTGTTAGGACCTTTAGGATTGACAAAACCTTCTCATTGCATCATATACAACTCTTCTTTAAGAAATCTATTAAGGAATGCAGTTTTGACATCCATTTGCCAGATTTCATAAAATGTGGCAATTGCTAACATGATTTGGACAGACTTAAGCATCGCTACGAGTGAGAAAATCACATCGTAGTCAACACCTTGAACTTGTTGAAACCCTTTTGTGACAATTCGAGCTTTGTAGATAGTAACACTACTATCAGCGTCCGTCTTCCTCTTGAAGATCCATTTAATCTCAATGGCTCGCCAATCATCGGGCAACTCAATCAAAGTCCATACTTTGTTCTTATACATGGATCTCATCTCGGTTTCATGGCCTAAAGCCATTTCGCGGAATCTAGGTTCATCATCGCTTCCTCATAGTTCGTAGGTTCATCATGGTCTAGTAACATGACTTCCAGAAAGGATTATCGTACCACTCTGGTGCGGACCATACTCCGATTGACCTATGATACGTCCATTTTGCATCACGCTTTTATATCGATATTTATTGCATTATGGGCTGTTATTACACATTATGTCACAATGCTTATGCCTATTCTCTCTTATTTTACAAGGTTTACATAAAGAGGGAGAATGCCGGCAGCTGGGATTCTGGGCTGGAAAAGGAGCAAATATTAGAGACCTATTCTGCACAGCTCCAAAAGTCCTGAAACTTCACGGAAGACGTTTTCAGAATATATAAAAAATACTGAGCGCAAGAAGTTCACCAAGGGGGCCACACCTTGCCCACGAGGGTGGGGGCGCGCCCTACCCCCTGGACGCGCCCCCCTGCCTCATGGGCCCCCTGGTGTCCCTCCGATGGCCATCTTCTGCTATATGGAGTATTTTGATGAGAAAAAATTAGAAGCCATCTCCTTGGACGAAACTCTGCCGCCACGAGGCGGAACCTTGGCGGATCCAATCTAGGGCTCCGGCAGAACTGTTCTGCCGGGGAAACTTCCCTCCGGGAGGGGTAAATCATCGCCATCGTCATCACCAACGCTCCTCTCATCGGGAGAGGGCAATCTCCATCAACATCTTCACCAGCACCATCTCCTCTCAAAACCCTAGTTCATCTCTTGTATCCAATTCTTGTCTCCAAAGTCCGGGATTGGTACTAGTAGGTTGCTAGTAGTGTTAATTACTCCTTGTAGTTGATGCTAACTGGTTTATTTGGTGGAAGATCATATGTTCAGATCCTATATGCATATTAATACCCCTCTGATTATGAACATGATTATGCTTTGTGAGTAGTTAAGTTTGTTCCCGGGGACATGAGAGAAGTCTTGCTATTAGTAGTCATGTGAATTTGGTATTCGTTCGATATTTTGATGAGATGTATGTTGTCTCTCCTCTAGTGGTGTTATGTGAACGTCGACTACATAACACTTCATCATTATTGGGGCCTGGAGGAAGGCCTTGGGAAGTTATAAGTAGATGATGGGTTGCTAGAGTGACAAAAGCTTAAACCCTAGTTTATGTGTTGCTTTGTAAGGGGTTGATTTGGATCCATATGTTTCATGCTATGGTTAGGTTTACCTTAATACTTTTGTTGTAGTTGCGGATGCTTGCAATAGAGGTTAATCATAAGTGGGATGCTTATCCAAGTAAGGACAGTACCCAAGCACCGGTGCACCCACATACCAAATTATCAAAGTACCGAACATGAATCATATGAACGCGATGAAAACTAGCTTTACGATATTCCCATGTGTCCTCGGGGGCGCTTTTCTCTATATAAGAGTTTGTCCAGGCTTGTCCTTTGCTACAAAAAGGATTGGGCCACCTTGCTGAACTTTATTTCGAGATTAGGATTTGTCACTCCGATTGTCGGAGAGGTATCTCTGGGCCCACTCGGTAATACACATCACTTAAGCCTTGCAAGCATTGAAACTAATGAGTTGGTTGCGGGATGATGTGTTATGGAATGAGTAAAGAGACTTGCCGGTAACGAGATTGAACTAGGTATTGAGATATCGACGATCGAATCTCGGGCAAGTAACATACCGATGACAAAGGGAACAACGTATGTTGTTATGCGGTCCGACCGATAAATATCTTCGTAGAATATGTAGGAGCCAATATGGGCATCTAGGTTCCGCTATTGGTTATTGGCCAGAGAGGTGTCTCGGTCATGTTTACATAGTTCTCGAACCCGTAGGGTCCGCACGCTTAATGTTCGTTGATGATATAGTACTATATGAGTTATGTATGTTGGTGACCGAATGTTTTTCGGAGTCCGGGATGAGATCACGGACATGACAAGGAACTACGGAATGGTCCGGAGATAAAGTTTGATATATGGGATAATAGTGTTTGGTCACCGGAAGGGTTCTGGAATTCATCGGAAGGGGTTCCGAATGTTTCCCGAAATGTTTGGGTACGAGAACACTTTATTTGGGCCAAAGGGGAAAGCCCACAAGGTTTTTGGAAAGCGCAAAAGGAAGTTTTGCGAAGTCCAGGGGCCAGACGCCAGGGTCCCTGGCGTCTGGGGCCAGACGCCGGGAACCCTGGCGTCTGGCCCTGGAGTCCGAGAAGGACTCTTGCCTTTCGGGTGAAACCGACTTTGTGGAGGCTTTTACTCCAAGTTTCGACCCCAAGCCTCAACATATAAATAGAGTGGTAGGGCTAACACCCAAGACACATCAAGAAACACCAAGTCGTGTGTCGGCTACCCTGTCCCCTCTAGTTTATCTTCCGTCATAGTTTTCGTAGTGCTTAGGTGAAGCCCCGCGGAGATTGTTCTTCACCAACACCGTCACCACGCCGTCGTGCTGCCGGAACTCATCTACTACTTCGCCCCTCTTGCTGGATCGAGAAGGCGAGGACGTCATCGAGCTAAACGTGTGCTGAATGCGGAAGTGCCGTACGTTCGGTACTTGATCGGGACGGATCGTGAAGGTGTACGACTACATCAACCGCGTTGATAAACGCTTCCGCTTATGGTCTACGAGGGTACGTAGACAACACTCTCCCCTCTCGTTGCTATGCATCACCATGATCCTGTGTGTGCGTAGGAAAATTTTGAAATTACTACGTTCCCCAACACTTCCGCCTATATATACTCTTATACCCTAGATCGATCGCAGGGAGCCACGAAACCACTTTTCCACCGCCGCAACCTTCTGTACCCGTGAGACCCCATCTTGGGGCCTTTTCCGACGATCTACCGGAGCGGGAATCGATCACGGAGGGCTTCTACATCAACACCATTGCCTCTTCGATGAAGCGTGAGTGGTTTACCACAGACCTTCGGGTCCATAGTTATTAGCTAGATGGCTTCTTCTCTCTCTTTGATTCTCAATACAAAGTTCTCCTCGATGTTCTTGGAGATCTATTCAATGTAATACTCTTTTGCAGTGTGTTTGCCGAGATCCGATCAATTGTGGATTTATGAACAAGATTATCTATGAATATTATTTGGTTCTTCTCTGAATTCTTATATGCATGATTTGATATCTTTGCAAGTCTCTTAGAATTATCAGTTTAGTTTGGACTACTAGATTGATCTTTCTTGCAATGGGAGAAGTGCTTAGCTTTGGGTTCAATCTTGCGGTGTCCTTTTCCAGTGACAGTAGGGGCAGCAAGGCACATATTGTATTGTTTCCATCGAGGATAAAAAGATGGGGTTTATATCATATTGTTTGAGTTTATCCCTCTATATCATGTCATCTTGCTTAATGTGTTACTCTGTTTTTATGAACTTAATACTCTAGATGCATGCTAGATAGCGGTTGATGTGTGGAGTAATAGTAGTAGATGCAGAATCGTTTCGATCTACTTGACACGGACGTGATGCCTATATTCATGATCATTGCCTTAGATATCTTCATAACTATGCGCTTTTCTAT